>NC_060122.1:156300870-156609370 GCF_021461395.2 Schistocerca americana
TAAAGTTGAAATTAATAACGTTATCGAAACAGCCGACAGCTGGCGGCCAAAGAGAGCGAGAGGAAATTGAAAATCTCTAGCAGTGTGCATTAGCTGTAGCTGAGGTGGCTTTTTTGGCCAAGTTGGGGTTATTCCCCCAGGCCGACAAATCGCAAGTTTCCCGTATCAGATTGTTTGTCTCGACTTCCCCTACACCACTGTGGTACGTCGTAGACAGTTAACCGTTTACAGTCTGTATGCTAATGGCTGCTGAAGGGGATATAATGATATAAAAGTTACTTGTATACTTGCTGATGGCTTTGAACCCGTCTGTTTATACATTTGCTTCGTAGCATTAGTAAAATGCACTACTGTTTTCGTCATTACGACACGCAGCCACGCAGCCATTTTTGTGAAATATCTTTAATAGTCGATAAAACTGACTTAGTTCATTAACTTACTTTTCTAAATGACTTGTTTCAGAGAACAAGGCTATCTTACTATGTCTTTTTCAACCTCAAGTGAATCTCAGAGTTAGTCGTTTCCTATTCCCATCTACTAGGGGTTTTCCCTATTAATTTACTTTTTATTTTTTGCCGCCACTCATGGTGCGCCATTTCACTAATCATTAATTACAATCACAAGTAGATAGTACTTCGGACTAACTGTAGTTGGCAGGACAATCGCTAGAAATCCATGCACAGTGCAGCCCATTTTCCCGACAGCTGTCGTTACGTGAGTGGACAACGTGGTGTGTTGTCATCAAGAAGAAAGCTGGACGAAATGATATCCGTGGAAGGTCGGTGTAAACGCCGCGGATGTTCTCAGTCGATTGGTGGCAGTGTGTGGAGACTTGCACCGTCACGAAAAAGTGCTCTCGAAACATGACAATGCTCCGCCACATACGAGCCAGGAAAACAGTGCCTGCATCGCTAAAGTAAGGTCCTAGTACAGTCACGCGATCTGTTCTGGGCTATGAAGAGGTGAAGAGTCCTGCGTGGTTATTATTTCGCAGACGTCAAGTTACTGCGATCAGTTGTCCCTCGATGTGTCTGAAACATTCTAAAGAAGTGTTCTGCGGAGTGCTTACAGAAGTTAAAGGAGCCGGGTGAGGAGAATATGTTGGGTGTGGCGGTATCTGGAACCCCATTTCAGCAGTGGCAGACGTGGTTTTTCCATTCGTATGGGGACGAGCGTTATCGTGACGATGCTCACAATCCACACACTACTACGTAATCGCCTGTGAATGTCCACAATGTTTACAGTCCCCTTCCATGGAAACCACGTCGTCCAGCACCGTTCTTGATGATCACGCTCCATGTTGTCCGCTCGCGTAACGACATCAGTTGGGGAAATGGTCTGCACTGTAAAGGGATTACACGTCTGGTGATTGTCCTGCTACCTGTGGTTGGACCACAATAATTGAAACTATAATAATGAATCAAATGTCGCTCCAAGAATGATGGGAAGAAACAGGATGTAAATCAACGTGGAACGCTGCAACGTTACCGCCGGTAGTGTTAAATGGAACCATGGTACGTGAATTACAATTACTCTCCTATTCTGTCATATTTTTTCTGTATTCATGACTCTGCTTGCTCCTTTGGCTACTCTCCGGTAATTTTTGTGCAAATCTCAATCTCTTGCTGCACTATGTGATCAAAAGTATCCGGACACCTGGCTGAAAATGAATTACAAGTTCGTGGCGCCCTCCATCGGTAAAGTTCGAAATCCATATGGTGTCGGCACACGCTTATCCTTGATGACAGCTTCCACTATCGCCGGCATACGTTCAATCAGGTGCTGGAATGTTTCTTGGGGAATGGCAGCCCATTCTTCACGCAGTGCTGCACTGAGGAGAGGTATCGATATCGGTCGGTGAGGCCTGTCAAGAAGTCGGCGTTCCAAAACATCCCAAAGGTGTTCCGTAGGATTCAGGTCAGGACTCTGTGCAGGCCAATCCATTACAGGGATGTTGCTGTCATGTAACCGCTCCGCAAGAGGCCGTGGATTATGAAAAGGTGCTCGATCGTCTTGGAAGATGCAATTGCCATCCCCGAATTGCTCTTCAACAGCAGACGGCAAGAAGGTGAGCAAGACATCAATTTAGGCCTGTGCTCTGATAGTGCCAAACAAAACAAGAAGGGGTGTAAGCTGCCTCCATAAAAAAACGCGACCACACCATAACACCACCGCCTCCGAATTTTACTGTTGAAAGGCACACGCTGGCAGATGAGATTCACCGGGCATTCGCCTTACGAACAACCTGCCATCGGATCACCACAATGTGTGCCGTGATTCGTCACTCCGCACAACGTTTTTCCATTGTCAATCGCCGTTTGTTTACGCTCCTTATACCAAGCGAGACGTCGTTTGGCATTTACCGGCGTGATGTGTGGCTTATGAGCAGCCGCTCGACCATGAAATTCTAGTTTTCTCACCTCCCGCTTAATTGTCAATACTTGCAGTTTGGAAGTCCTGTGTGATGGCCTAGATAGATGTCTGCCTATTATACATTACGACCCTCTTCAACAGTCGGCAGTCTTTGTCAGTCAACAGACGAGGTCGGCCCGTACGCTTTTGTGCTGTGCGTGTCCCTTCACGTTTCCACTTCGCTATCACATCGGAAAGAGTGGGCCTAGATATGTTTAGGAGTGTGGAAATCTCGCGTACAGACGTAAGACACAAGTGACACCCAACCACCTGATCACGTTGGAAGTCCGTTAGTTCCGCGGAGCACCCCATTCTGCTCTCTTGCTCTCTCATGATGTCTAATGACTACTGAGGTCGCTGATATGGAGTACGTGCAGTAGGTTGCAGCACAATGCACCTAATATGAAAAACGTTGTTTCTGGGGCTGTCCGGGTACTTTTAATCACATAGTGTACATGTAGGCGTTCTCGATACTGTGATCTTAATTGATAGTATCGGTTCGATTTTAATTAGGTTTATACTGATATTACATTGGACCTGAAACTTTAATCAGTTTAACAATGCAACAGTTAATGCTAACTGTACCTCGCAGTAGCACTTTCAGCAGGGGTGGCATAACTGTTAAGTTTTACCATGATCACAGTTTTGCCGCTATTGACTTCCGTTCCATTAACGCTTTAATTATTCCTCCTCCCAGCTTTTACTTCATCCTTCAAATAAGTTTTTGCAGTAAGATTGAACACATTCTGCATAAAATATGGAGAGAGAGTTGTGATGTGGTTAGAATGATTCAAAGCGTGATTCTTTAAAATTATCTACTTTCATTCTTTTAAAATACAGCTTTAATATGGGGGTTATATGATAATAACCCTCGGTATGATAACCACGATTCAAATAAAGACAACAGTTTTACTCTTTTTGGTCTCATACTTGCAAAAACTTCAGCCACATTATAGGCTAGGGACAGGAATTAACTTCTATGTCGTTCAGCACAACAGCATACAACATAACACTCACACATAAACACGTGAAAAACGCAGGAAAAAGGGAGGTGGATGCGCGTGATTCCGAGTAACTGCACCAGCTTATTGTGTCCGAAAGCGGATCAAAACGTAAGTTCCTGAGGGGTTGTACACAGCTGAACATTGGCGAATACTCAAATTATACTTTACATTATCAGGATGTCTACCGTATCAGACACCGTTCTAGTAAAGGAAACCAACGCCGATTGGCTGCACAAATAAAATCTAATGCGAAGTTTAAAATTTGAGATAAGTTAATAAATTTAGCTTTGGTGGGCTATTATTCCATAGGAAGGGATTGAAACAAGCTGCTTGGACGAGCGTGGGCTAACGAACATGCGATGACGGGAACACATTGCCATCGATAAAGGCAACTCAACGAAAATTACTGTATTATTTGGTAAGACGTGAGTGAGAGCTGAGTCACTCTCGATTTTGATGCCACATCAACTACCGCTACACACTTGCTCAGGCCTCACAAAGATAGATGTTAACTTCGAAGGAAGTTTCTCACAGAAATGGCTATCAAATTCCCCGGAATCATTTTTAAAAACACATTAAGATAATTCAACACATTCTGATACCTTACACGGATTTAGAACAGATTTCACAAGCACACGTGGTGAGCACTGTAGCTAGGGTACAAATCACAGAAGAACAACCCAAAATTCATACAATCGACGGAATAAAAAGATTTTAGCTAGACTTCGATTTTCTTCAGCAAATATTTAACGTGATCAACCTCCCGAAAAAAAAACTTTGAATTTCTACTTCTTAATCTCCGCTCAAAGAATTGGCGCGAATATCTCCTCATGGACACGTTACAAAGAAATTTGTATAAAAATCAACTTTATCCTACGAAAGTATAGTAAGAATTCATCTCCACAAATTCTCTCAACTGAACAAATTTCACCATTTTGCCGATTACTCTATACTGTCAAAATAGCGGCAGTTAATTCGTCACCTAACACTTCCTTAACTAAACAGGCTCTAACCAACACGTTACTAACATAATCGACGATGATATAACTCATTTTATACGTCTCATTCACCATAACACCAAGAGCTCCACACCAGCGTCCACACCTCAGATCAGCTCTTGTAACAGTGCCCTAGCATGGCACACTCCCAAAGACATCCTCTGCTACTGACTGTATCCATCTGACAGCCTCTGATCTCGATTCTGTCGGTCTTTTGAAAGGTTCTCCGGCTGTCTCCTTGCTTAAAAATGGCTCTAAGCACTATGGGACTTAATATCTGAGGTCATCAGTCCCCTAGACTTAGAACTACTTAAACCTAATAACCTAAGGACATCCCACACATACATGGCCGAGGCAGGAATCGAACCTGCGACCGTAGCAGCAGCGCGGTTCCGGACTGAAGTGCCTAGAACCGCTCGGTCACACCGGCCGGCTGTCTCCTTGCTTAGCTTTCCCGCAGGTTATACGCTGACAAACACGCTGCATTCCAACTATCTTTGGTTAGTTCGCACGTCTCTACATCCCATGACACTCACGCAATCACACAGTCATGGAAGGGTATAGACAGGAAAAGGACACTGTGACACATCAAAATTAAACACAGATGGGTCTGTTCACACATCCAAAGGATATATTTCACGATTATAAAAATAGGAAATTCTTGTCATGCCACAGAGTACCGACACAGACATTCAAATGTCATTGAGACTCAAATGCTTCAAATGGTGAGAGAGGACAAACACTTATCTTTGCCAACCAGCTACCCTATAGAGTTGTCAAGTTTTCGTTGCATATTTGTGCAACCACCAGATAATGTTATTTTTGGTCATCGTACTTAACATGTATTTTTGTCCAGTTTTAATCAATAAACCCGTGTCGTACCTCTTATGAAATATCAATCTCGTGTTGATACATTAATAACGATCAGCAATTGACAAAAATAATGACTGGGCCACCATTCCATTTCAGCATTCAGGTTCAGTTAGATTCTGATAACTGTGATAACCTCTAATGCAGGCTATCTACAACAAACACAGTTCTAGAGCAAAATCAGTATAGTAGACGCATGGGACAGGTCATCAAATGGGAGGTTTACTAGTTAAAATAGTTAGGGTTAATGTAGCTCGAGCCGCGGTTATTTAAACGTGGCACTGGTCGATACCACAGTCCACTGCTCGGCGTTGGTATCACATTACTTGCATTTCGCTTTTGTTTGCAGAGATGCATGTAGTCGTTTACATTGTCTTGAAGTGAACTGTTTGTTGCGTTCGCTAAGCAACTACTGGTTTATTTATTTAAAGTGAAAACAAACTGCCATACAAAACCCAGAGTCCATCACTGTAGCATCCACTTCGACGAGCTTAATCTTATGTATTGGAATTTTATTAGGAAATTATATCTCTGTAATCAACATCGCGAGTCGTGACGACAAAGACATCGTATCTCTGGCGCCAGTTCACTCACCGGCGCTTGTTTAAAATTAATTATTCAATTACCAGTCGTCTGGATGATCTAGAATGAGCGGAACGAAATCTGGCTGCTACTCCTGAATTTGCTAAATTATTGCATCGAAGAAGATCAGATATTCTATAATTGTTTTCAAAAAAAAAATAATCCACGCTGGCTGTAGAGTACTTTTTATTAAAAGTCACGACCGGTTTGGCGCCCCTAGAAGATGCATCCTAATCGCCAAAAGGTAACTGCGTTAGAGCCCCATCATTCACGTCTTGTTATAAACAAATAGCACCCTGAAAGCGATAGTCCTTTAAAACGAAGCATGAGTCAGGCAGTAGTAGTGGCAGCAGTCAAGTCAGTACTGGCCAATCTATCTTTGTCTCAGTACCTGAGCTTTCAAACAAATTTAAACTGGAGCGTGAAGTTACGATAGTAGAACAAAGGTAAATAATTCTGTTTTTTTTTTTGCCATCTTGTTGTACATTCTACAGTCAGTGTTGTCTACGTATTAAGCGATTGCTACTACGAGAAAGGAATTGTGTTTATCCTCGCACGCTAGCAACAGCACTTCTTGTTACCTACGTGGTGATTGCTAGCAGGAGGCTAAAGGAGCAGTTTGGAGACAGTAAGTCTTCTTGGAGGTCTCACCAGGATGCTCATTTAACCGAATTCGCATGTTGGCTGGTACCCAGCACAAAATTATCCTCTGTTCCTTCCTTTTCAGGAGAAAGACTGCACCCTGTAAACCACGAAACATCCTGCTTGTCGGGTGCATTTTTCTCTTGAAAAGAAGGACAAATTGGAAATCGGAGGAATGACGAAATTTTTTTCATGATGTTGTCTCCTTTGTTGCAGAGTGCTCTGCAATGCAATCATTTCTGCACAGTAAACTGAAAATTGCTCTGGGAGTCATATGTTGAGGGAAGGAAGGAAGACTAGTCTTTAATGTCCAATTGACATCGACGTCATTAGCGTTTGAGCGAAAGCTCGAAATGTTTCAAGGATAGAGAAGGTAAACGGCCGTACCCTCTTCAAAGAAATCATCCGGACTTTTGCCTGGAGCGATTTATTTGAATTACAGAAAACCTAAATCTAGATGACCGGACACGGATTTGAACCGTCGTCCTTCTGAAAACGACTCCAGTGTTGCAATCAGCGCCCTATCTCGCTCTGTTAACTTGAAGGGGCATCTGCAGAACACAGCTTAGCAGCCTGTAAACTCCCTGCCCTTAAGTCCATCAGCGTAAACACATATAAAACCCGGATGTAGAGTTTAAACACGATAACCTTTATTTTTAAAAAATTTAACCTGCTGTACAAGCCTTCCTGCAGCCTGAAAATTAACCTGATGCTTTTCACACTACTGGCCATTAAAACTGCTACACCAAGAAGAAATGCATATGATAAACGGGTATTCATTGGACAAATATGTTATACTAGAACTGACATGTGATTACGTTTTCACGCAATTTGGGTGCATAGATACTTATAAATCAGTACCCACAACAACCACCTCTGGCCGTAATAACGGCCTTGATATGCCTGAGCATTGAGTCAAACAGAGCTTGGATGCTGCCCATGCAGCTTCAACACGATACCACAGTTTATCAAGAGTAGTTACTGGCGTACTGTGACGAGTCAGTTGCTTGGCCACCATTGACCAGACGTATTCAATTGATGAGAGATCTGGAGAATGTGCTGTCCAAGGCAGCAGTCGAACATTTTCTGTATCCAGAAAGGCGCTTGCAGGACGTTAACGCGCAGCCGTGCATTATCCTGCTGAAAGGTAGGGTTCCGCAGGGATCGAATGAAGGGTAGAGCCACGGGTCGTAACACATCTGAAATGTAACGTCCACTGTTCAAAGTGTCGTCAGTGCAAACAAGAGGTGTCCGAGGCTTGTAACCAATGGCACCCCATACCATCATGCCGGGTGATACGCCAGTGTGGCGATGACGAATATACGCTTCCAATGTGCGTTCACCGCGATGTCGCCAGACACGGATGCTACCTTCATGATGCTGTAAACAGAACCTGGATTCATCAGAAAAATGACGTTTTGCCATTCGTGCACCCAGGTTCGTCGATGAGTACACCATCTCAGGCGGTCCTGTCTGTGATGCAGCGTCAAGAGTAACCGCAGCCATGGTCTCCGAGATGATAGTCCATGCTGCTGCAAACATCGTCGAACTGTTCGTGCAGATGGTTGTTGTCTTGCAAACGTCCCCATCTGTTGACTCAGGGATCGAGACGTGGCTGCACGATCCGTTACATTCATGCGGGTAAGATGCCTGTCATCTCGACTGCTAGTGATACGAGGCCGTTGGGATCCAGCACGGTGTTCCGTATTACCTTCCTGAACCCACCGATTCCATATTCTGCTAACAGTCATTGGATCTCGACCAACGCGAGCAGCAATGTCGCGATACGATAAACCGCAGTCGCTATAGGCTACAATCCGACCTTTATCGAAGTCGGAAATGTGATGGTTCGCATTTCTCCTCCTTACATGAGGCATCACAACAACGTTTCCCCAGTCAACGCCGGTCAACTGCTGTTTGTGTATGAGAAATCGGTTAGAAATTTTCCTCATGTCAGCACGTTGTAGGTGTCGCCACCGGCGCCAAACTTGTGTGAATGCTCTGAAAAGCTAATCATTTCAATATCACAGCGTCTTCTTCCTGTCGGTTAAATTACGCGTCCGTAGCACGTCATCTTGGTGGTGTAGCAGTTTTAATGGCCAGTAGTGCAGTAGCCAGGGAGTCTCCTAACTTTGGACCTTAATTCCATCAATCTGTTTGATCTTCCCATTGTACCTTGCAAGGATCCATAAGATCTCATTATCCATAAGTAGTCGCGTGAAAACACGTTCGAGTGGATGCCAGTTAACGGATTCGGATACTGACGATTTTGGATCAGAAAAGTCTGTATATGCTTAGCACGCCATGATCTTCCTCTTAAGGCCAATGGAACCAGTATCTACGTTAGACATAGATTAAAGTGATCTCTCTACAGCTTCCACTCTCTGAAGAGATGAGAAAGGGAACTGGTGCAAGCAGTGGTAATAGTAAATGGTCACAAACCAACGCTCGTACGGATACATGATATGTTACTGGTATTTTGGATAGGATCGGTTAACAAAGCTGGCGGACAACCAGGCTACACAGGCTGCTGTTCAAGCTGACGCAGGCCGTGCTATTCTCTGTCATATCTTCCACTATAGTAATTCTCCAACCACCGGGTTAAGGCGTTATTCGTTTTCGCTGTGAATAATCAGCAGTAATCAATAAATTACCCCTGAAGCGCTTCGAATTAAACTGACATCCAAATAATTTTCCAGTCAAAACAGAACCGACGTACCTAAAAACACATGTAACTGAAAATCGTTTATTTAAAGATATGCCAGCAGTTTGTATCATGAGACTATTTCTAACACTTCGTACAGTGGAACTAAAAGGGGCGGAATAGTGTCGCACGAACAAAACTGCATAGATCACGAGATTGAGGTGATACGGTACGATGAAGTTTGAGACACACAGCAATAATAAGAAACTGCCACCTAGCGAGCCCATGGAATTGACCGTAACGTGGTATCACTTTTACATTCTTAGAAATAATTAAGCCAGCTGCCATTGTCTGCGAAATTTTGCAATTATTGTAATTAAAAAAGGCAGAGAGAGTACTCCTTGGGTTTATTCTGACGTGGTGATGTTACTGTAGCTATTTACGTATACAGTGGACTGGTAGGATAGTTTTCGCTTTCATGATTCTAGACAGCATGGATATACAGTTATAAAATTACCAAGTTGCAGAAATGTACGGCGATGATCTTGCTTTTGTTTTGTGGCTAATGTGCTAGTGTTGGTTGGTTGGTTGGTTTGGGGAAGGAGACCAGACAGCATGGTCATCGGTCTCATCGGATTAGGGAAGGATGGGGAAGGAAGTCGGCCGTGCCCTTTCAGAGGAACCATCCCGGCATTTGCCTGGAGTGATTTAGGGAAATCACGGAAAACCTAAATTAGGATGGCCGGACGCGGGATTGAACCGTCGTCCTTCCGAATGCGAGTCCAGTGTCTAACCACTGCGCCACCTCGCTCGGTGTTAGTGTTCTGAATCGTAATATTATTTAGGATTTATGTTGGGATTAACTTCAAAATGTATCAGGAGGCTAGGCTTAGGGAGGTTTGCGCGGGCAATTGAAACGAAGTAACCATAGCTGTCCTTTTTTTTTTTAAACTCATTTCGGATACGGAAACGTTAGATTATATACACGACAAATAATGGGGGTAAGTAAAAGGTATGACAACGAAATAAAATGAGAGCACTCTTCCCGTTGGTGGTGGCACTGTATTCGAATTTAACAACAAACATCACCCTAAAACGTGACTGAGCGCAAATAATAACTGATTTATCTGAGACGCTCAGAACAAATGCGAAAAAACATTGACCAACCGTACCTCGAATTATAATAGTCATTAGTGCCACGGCGAGAAAGAAGTCTCATTATCGGTTTTGTTTCGGTTTATTGGTATTTATTCGTCTATTAGATTAACAGAACAATAAATAAGGTGGCTACATAATCTCTGGTGGCCCTCGCAGTTTGCTAAAACCCCTTTAATATAATAGCTGGGCTATTGACAACACAAAATACGAAATAGTAGCATTTAAACCAACCTCCATTAAATATGCAACACGGTTTATGAAGTGGGATATAGAGTGAAGTTTCGGTTACATACTGAGTGTTTCTCTTAAAAGTCATCGAGAGAATTTTCTCTGCTGTTTCCGCAGATATCAGCGATTTCTACTGCCGAAATAGTAGAGAAAATTTGCCAAACGACCCACGTAGAGAGGCATTCGGTATAATAAGATAGCCCTTTGTACTGGTATTATCCGAATTACTGTTTAAAAACAAAGGAGTTAGAAAATTACGTGTAACTGTCGCCTTTTTCTGTTATTCTCGTAAAAATCGTAGCGCATTTCTGTGGAAAGCTGGTGGCAACAATATTGGACTGCATGCCTGAAACTGCTCAAGTGAAATAAGACACATCGCAATTTTAGAGCGACATCAGTAAAATACAAATGACTTCTATTCGGTATCCTAGTATACAACAACGAAATCAGTTGTGTAGGCTATGTTTTACAGGGCTTCTACGACGCTTCGTACTGAAGAAGTAAGACATGTTTGCCGATAATAAACGGAAAGCACTACAGCTGTCTGTAGACACCTTCCTAACCTTCCAAATACATTGTAACATCAAGTATCTAGCAATTTCGCAGGCTTTTGCAGAGAGTGTCTCATTGTATAAAATTATTTATGATTGAGATGTAGACCGCACCACTCATGAATGTCACTGTGGCTAGCATGTGTCCGCAGCGTTGGAAGGGGAACGGTGGGGGGAGGGGGAGAGAAACGAGGAAATGAGAGCAACACAAGCACATGCCTTGAATCCTTGGAATCTGGAGTACTTACAGTTGGTAGTCACTTGTCACCTGACCACGGACTAATGAACCGAAAATCGTTTCGCAATAAACGCATACTGAGAGCAGAGGCGCATTACGTCTTCCTACTTACATACGTGATTTCACTAATAAGAAATGGTGGAAGAATCCACTCATATGATGTTGTACAATGAAAAACTCTTAATAGGAAAATGCTTAACACTAAAAATCGGTTAACACGAAACAATAGTAGGGTCTCGACAAAACACAATGATTTGATACATTTCTTCTCTTCGCACGAAATTAAAATCGTTTATAGCGAAGATATTTGACTTCTCGGACGAAGAAATGTACTTGATGCCTAAAACTGATATGCCACTCACTTTTATTGGCCTTTTTATCATTTTACCGAGCAAAGTAGCTGTTCCTGCTGCTATGTTACCGCTTGTCTTTGGGTACCGCCATTGTCAGATACTACAATGAGTTTACGAACTGTCGTATCAGCGTCAGTGAAAACGATTTTAAAAGAAACGGCAGAATAATTCAAATGAAAGCAAATGTCTGTTCCGCTTAAAATGGAGCTGCTTAAGGTATTTGGTAAAACAGGAGTAGAAAAAGGAACTCAATAAATGGTTAGACACTGCTAACTTCATACTGTCCACGATAATTAACAATAAAAATTACGGCCATGTTTGACCGTAGTACCTTCGAGCCAGTATGGCAACAGCTGAACACAAAGACCCAGAGACTGGCTGAGGCCTACTAAACCCCACTTAACGGAGTGGGAGGGAGAAAGTCTCCTAGGTTGCTTAACACAGATGATTCTGGATCGGAGAGAGAGGAGAAGTTGTGATTTATAGGAGGTGAATAAGGGTGCAAAAATTGAAGGATCAGTTCAAAAACAATTTATTCTCCCAATAGTTTAACCTTATTCAGAGAGGTGTCTTACAGTGGTTGTATATATTTACCAGTTAATGAAAACCACTCTATATGTTAGTCCATTCCAACAACACCTAATTTCTGTGTTCACCTTGCTCTATCAGAGACGAGCGTTTCGGTTGCAACTCATTCCAACAAAACATAATCAAATACGTTAACCAAAGACAAGATCTAGACAACAGTTGTTCATCTTTATATTCAGACAGACAGAAAATGTTAACTATTTCTCGTTGCGACTGTACGCAAGCAGATACACAATGTGATCAAAAGTATCCTGACACCTGGTTGAAAATGACTTACAAGATCGTGGCGTCCATGGTGTTGGCCTATCCTTAACTTTGATGACAGCTTCCATTCTCGCTGGCATACGTTCAGTCAGGTGCTCGAGGGTTTCTTAGGGTATGGCAGCCCACGCTTTACAGAGGAGAGGTATCGATGTCGGTCGGTGAGACCTGGCGCGAAGTCGGGATCCAAATACATCCCAAAGGTGTTCTGCAGGACTCAGGTCAGGAATCTGTGCAGGCCAGTCCATTATAAGGATGCTATTCTAGTGTAATCACTCCACCACAGGCCGTGCATTATGAATGGCTGCTCGATCGTGTTGATAGATGCAATCGCCATCCCCGAACTGCTGTTCAACAGTGGGAAGCAAGAAGGTACTTAAAACATCAACGTAGGCATGTGCTGTGATAGTGCCATGCAAAACAACAAGGGGTGCAAGACCGCTCCATGAAAAACACGACCACACCTTAACCCCAACGCGTCCGAATTTTACTGTTGGCACTACAAACGCTTGGAGATGACGTTCACCAGGCATTCGCCATACCCAGACCCTCCCATCCGATCACCACATTGTGTAGCGTGATGTGTCACTCCACACAACGTTTTTCCACTCTTCAATCGTCCAATCTTTACGCTTCTTACACCAAGCAAGGCGTCGTTTGGCATTTACCGGCGTGATGTGTGGCTTATGAGTAGCCGCCCGACCTTCAAGTCCAAGTTTTGTCACCTTTCGCCTAACTGTCATAGTACTTTGCGGTGGATCCTGATGCAGTTTGGAATTCCTGTGTGATGGTCTGGATAGATGTTTGCCTATTACACATTACGATCCTCTTCAGCCTCTGTCAGTCAACAGACGAGGTCGGCCTGTACGCTTTTGTGTTGTATGTACCCCTTCACGTTTCCATTTCACTATCACATTGGAAAAAGTGCTCACATGTGTGTTTAGAAGTGTGGAAATCTCGCGTACAGACGTATGACACCCAATCGCCTGACTGCTTTCGAAATCCGTCAGTTAAGTACGTATTTGTTGAATATCTTAGAGTATGAGTGGAGTCCCTGCCGTAACTTCAGAGTTTCCTCGCTAGTCTTGTAATGTTCTGTTCACGTCTTCGAGTGATATTTTATGTGCCATCGTTCATTCGTCCCAGAAGATAATTATAGCCTGCTTTAGAAATTCACCCCATCCAAATGCTATTGAGATTTCACGTACGGGATATTGTGCTTCGGCTATATTCATCGGTAGTTGTAGGGCGGAATGGGCAGTTCGTCCTGATCGACAAGTGTCGTTGCAATGCCGGACGATCCCAGCGCAAGTTCAAAAATGGCTCTGAGCACTATGGGACTCAAGTGCTGTGGTCATTAGTCCCCTAGAACTTAGAACTACTTAAACCTAACCAACCTAAGGACATCACACACACTCATGCCCGAGGCAGGATTCGAACCTGCGACCGTAGCAGCAGCGCTTCTCCGGACTGGAGCGCCTAGAACCGCACGGCCACCGCCGCCGGCCCCAGCGCAAGTGTGGTGTGTTGTTTAGCGCCCATTTCCGCCAGCAATACATTTATTTTAAACGTTTTCCCGGTGCTGCCTGGAGCGTCCAAGTAAATAATTCCACCAATGTTCTTGTTGACCAGGTCCACAACAACATTTTAAATTTCCTTTTCATTGTCATTGAGGAGTGGTTGGTGGTGAGCAATGTGTTGAAGTAGTTCGTTGATGTTGTAACTTTTTTCCTCTATGATTTCGAAGTTTAGCACACTGATAACATCATTTCGTGGTGCTTGCATCTCAAGTTGTACTAAGGTCTGGTTGTTGATTGCTAAATATTTATCTTCCATGAGCTTGTCGGATTTGGTACTGATACTCTCTCTGAAGGAGTCCCATGACTGTTTTAGATTCGACGGGTTACATATTATTACAACTGTGGCGAATAAGTCTTTCATTTGTCCAGCTGAGGCGTGAGTGAGGCTTCTTGTAGCGTTGATTCCCAGCGGTTGCCGTTTTCCGGTGGTCCTAAGACTTGGCACTTATCTCTGTACGTCTGGCAAAGGTAACCATCAACAGTCCTGAGGTCTGTGAAACTTGTTGCCCCCCCCCCCCCCCCCCTTTTCGTGTAGCAACATCCGGAAATAGAAACATTCGGCGTTGTTCGAATGTACTGTGTTACTCGGTGTAGTGCGCCAGTTTTCATGATTAATGGATGATCTTCTACTGGAATTCGTTTTCGTCGTTGAAAGATTTTTCTTGTTGTGTTCCACATACAATAGGTAGGGACGTTGACACATAATAATGTTTCCGCGAATGGATCCGTTTGGCACAGTTGGTAAATAAACGTAAATGTCGTGTGACTAGGGTGTCCCGTCTGGTAGACCGTTCACCGGATTCAAGTCTTTCGATTTGACGCCACTTCGGCGACTTGCGCGGCGATGGAGATGAAATGGTGATGGTTTGGACCACACAACGCCCAGTCGAGCGGAGAAAACCTCCGACCCAGCCGGGAATCGAACCCGAGCCCTTAGGATTGACATTCTGACGCGCTGACCACTCAGCTACCGGGGGTATTCGGCACAGTTGGTTAAAAGCTATTAACGTTTGGTCTGAGGTGTTTCGCTTGCAGTTTTTCTGGCGGTGTCTTTTGTGAAGTAAACTCCCTGTTCATTATCTACTGCTACATGTTGCACAGTTTGTTCTCGTTCGTACACGGGAAAACCGAAAATCAGCCACGCTGCTTCTTTACTGTTGATGTATCTTCCCATTTGGTACATGAGGATCTCGTCGTTTCTGTTTTGTTGTTCATTGTCTTTGACTATTTGAAATAATGCCATGCCACTGCCTTTGTAAACATGCATAGAGATATGTTTCATGGATTTAACTGAATTACATTATTTTGCGTTTATGTGCACTTGGAATATTTTGGTAACGTGCTATATGGTACTACGTATTGATTATCTGTTTTCACTTCGTCGCTGCCTCGTATTCGAATTTTTGGTGTGAAGCCACCGTTTTTGGGTGATCGTCTTCCCTATTTGGGATGGCCATTAACTCCAGTTTGTGTGTATTCCAATTATGGTTTTGTGTATTTTTTGTACATTTTCCGTCACTCATATATGGCGAATTGAGATTTAGTGGCTCGCATGGTCCGTGAACCATGTTTTTCAGTACTACGTCGTACAGTTCTGGATTTTCTTGTGGATTGGGAAATTCAGCTTCGATGATTTTGTCCATGTCAACGGAATGAATTCTGTCGTGCAGCCAGGTGAGAGTGTGTGAGTGAGGCAGTCCTCGTTTTCGCCACTAGACTGTGTACATCCAGCGTCTAAGACTTCAATAAATCTAATTTTTTTCGGAAAACTGAGTTATTACGTTGTGTCAGTGCGTGGGGCTTGTCCGTATCTCCGTTGTTCTTTGATTTCTGGCCGCGACGACTTGCATGTGAATGCTATGAAAAGATCAGGTCTCCATGTTTTCTTGTGTACGTCATGGAATATATATTCGCGCATGTGTCTCGGAGCTACCATGTACGCGGAGGATAAGATTGCCATTGTTCCAATGTCATGAACGTTACCGTCATTTATGACTGCGCCTCGAAGGTGGATGTATTCTTCCGTGCTTAGTTTCTTCTGATTCACTCTTATGTGAAGCATCCGTTTCACTTCTATTTTTGCATACGTATCCACCAGGAATTATTGGAATAAACGGCGAGTGTTGAGAACGTGATTGTATATTTCATCGTCTCTGATCATTAAGCGGTAAGCACAGAACTCCTTGGAAGCGTCTTTTTTGTTAGTTTCCACGCCTGTTTCAGGTTCGACTTGTTTCACATTAAAATGATATCTGTCCTTTCGTGCAGAAATATTATTGTATATTGGAGCGCATCATACGAGGTGTGGCTAGAAAAAAACCGGACTAGTGCTGGTGAAAGAATAAAACGAATGCAATAAGGCTGAAAGTCGCGTGGCCTGTCACGTGACTCTCGCTCCGCCCACTGCTCGAGTTTCATCTGCCTCCTGCACTCAGTCTGCCCGTGGCGTCTGTTTTAAGTAGTTGACGTTTTGTCTGTGCGTCGGAAAATGTTGAGTGTACAGAAAGAACAGCGTGTTAACATCAAATTTTGTTTCAAACTAGGAAAATCTGCAAGTGAAACGTTTGTAATGTTACAACAAGTGTACGGCGATGATTGTTTATCGCGAACACAAGTGTTTGAGTGGTTTAAACGATTTAAAGATGGCCGCGAAGACACCAGTGATGACACTCGCACTGGCAGACCATTGTCAGCAAAAACTGATGCAAAAATTGAAAAAAGCGGTCAACTTGTTCGACAAGATCGCCGTTTAACAATCAGAGCAGTGTCTGAGTTAACAGGAGTTGACAAGGTGAGCGAGTACGGAGAAAACGGAACGATTTGTAGAGAAAAAAGTCATGGATCCTTCACCAAGACAATGCCCCAGCTCACAGTGCGTTGTCAGTGAAGACGTTTTTGGCAAAACACAACATTCCCATCTTAGATCATCCGCCCTACTCACCTGATTTGGCCCCCTGTGACTTTTTTCTTTTCCCTAAAGTCAAGTCAGCATTGAAAGGAACTAGATTTGAGACTGTTGAAACAGTAAAAGAAAAAGCGACGGAAGTAATGTATGGACTTACCGAAAATGATCTGCAGCATTGCTATGAACAGTGGAAAATTCGTATGGAGCGGTGTAGAGACCGAGGAGGAGAGTACATTGAAGGAGATAACATGAAATTGTAAATAATTGTAAATAAATGTTTTTTCCAGCATCAGTCCGGTTTTTTTCTAGCCGCACCTCGTATGAACGGTGCCTGTCTGTAATGCGTTGTAGACCTTCTCTTCTTCGTTGTACCGTTATGTCACGGCTTCTGTTTTCATTGTCCACAACCACGAAGGCGATTTCGTCGATAGTTGTGCTTCGTTCATCGATGAAATACACTCCTGGAAATGGAAAAAAGAACACATCGACACCGGTGTGTCAGACCCACCATACTTGCTCCGGACACTGCGAGAGGGCTGTACAAGCAATGATCACACGCACGGCACAGCGGACACACCAGGAACCGCGGTGTTGGCCGTCGAATGGCGCTAGCTGCGCAGCATTTGTGAACCGCCGCCGTCAGTGTCAGCCAGTTTGCCGTGGCATACGGAGCTCCATCGCAGTCTTTAACACTGGTAGCATGCCGCGACACCGTGGACGTGAACCGTATGTGCAGTTGACTGACTTTGAGCGAGGGCGTATAGTGGGCATGCGGGAGGCCGGGTGGACGTACCGCCGAATTGCTCAACACGTGGGGCGTGAGGTCTCCACAGTACATCGATGTTGTCGCCAGTGGTCGGCGGAAGGTGCACGTGCCCGTCGACCTGGGACCGGACCGCAGCGACGCACGGATGCACGCCAAGACCGTAGGATCCTACGCAGTGCCGTAGGGGACCGCACCGCCACTTCCCAGCAAATTAGGGACACTGTTGCTCCTGGGGTATCGGCGAGGACCATTCGCAACCGTCTCCATGAAGCTGGGCTACGGTCCCGCACACCGTTAGGCCGTCTTCCGCTCACGCCCCAACATCGTGCAGCCCGCCTCCAGTGGTGTCGCGACAGGCGTGAATGGAGGGACGAATGGAGACGTGTCGTCTTCAGCGATGAGAGTCGCTTCTGCCTTGGTGCCAATGATGGTCGTATGCGTGTTTGGCGCCGTGCAGGTGAGCGCCACAATCAGGACTGCATACGACCGAGGCACACAGGGCCAACACCCGGCATCATGGTGTGGGGAGCGATCTCCTACACTGGCCGTACACCACTGGTGATCGTCGAGGGGACACTGAATAGTGCACTGTACATCCAAACCGTCATCGAACCCATCGTTCTACCATTCCTAGACCGGCAAGGGAACTTACTGTTCCAACAGGACAATGCACGTCCGCATGTATCCCGTGCCACCCAACGTGCTCTAGAAGGTGTAAGTCAACTACCCTGGCCAGCAAGATCTCCGGATCTGTCCCCCATTGAGCATGTTTGGGACTGGATGAAGCGTCGTCTCACGCGGTCTGCACGTCCAGCACGAACGCTGGTCCAACTGAGGCGCCAGGTGGAAATGGCATGGCAAGCCGTTTCACAGGACTACATCCAGCATCTCTACGATCGTCTCCATGGGAGAATAGCAGCCTGCATTGCTGCGAAAGGTGGATATACACTGTACTAGTGCCGACATTGTGCATGCTCTGTTGCCTGTGTCTATGTGCCTGTGGTTCTGTCAGTGTGATCATGTGATGTATCTGACCCCAGGAATGTGTCAATAAAGTTTCCCCTTCCTGGGACAATGAATTCACGGTGTTCTTATTTCAATTTCCAGGAGTGTATATTCGCAGAAATTTACGTCTTCGTTGGGTAGTGGTAGTAATGATCCAATGCTGTGACAGACTTTGTTCTTGGATGAAAAAAATATAATCAGTTTCACTTAAGTTAGTGTTGATCGAAGAGACACCGAAACAAGTCGTTTGGAAGCAGGTGTTGCATGCTTTTGTATTCTGAAGAAAGTGTGTTGATTCTGGAGTTTTCCTCGACATGTAATGAAAAAATTCCTGCGGGGATGCTTCCAGTGGTCGTAATTGAATTTTTCTATTCATGCAGCGGAATCCTAGTGTTTCTCTACTAAATTTTTTCGCGTTGCAAAATTGGTAGATGTTATCAGTTTTTGCGATTACGACGTGTTCGTGTTTGTTATCTTCTTTCGTCGAGTCATTGTGGAATGCTTCATTTGTTAGGTCGTACTGTTTACTTGCCCTCTTCCGCGCTTCTCGTAGGTGATGTTTTCATAGCTAGCTTGAGTTCGCAGTCTTTTATCATAAGATTGCGTCGCAGTTCATTTCTTCAATCCGTTCATTTCGTTCTTCTTCGATTTATCTGCTTCTCACGGTGCTCATTGTTGTTTGTTGGGAACTTAAAAAGTGTCTCTTACTTTTCACTGTTCTTTTTGTTTTTGCCGTTTTGCTTCAGAACTGGCAAGATGTCCTCCTCTTTTATGTTTGGGCATTGTATAAAATATGAATCAGACCAAATTTTTACTAGTAAATACCCTAAGTACACTTCACACTTTATTTTCAGTCATTGCATCAGTTTGACTACTCACACTTCACTGTTTGTTTTTATTCGCTCAACGCACGCTTATTCAGTTCCTCCCTTCGACACTGATAGGAAACTGATGTTCGAATCCACGACGGGTCTTTCTTTATATATCGCTCCCAAAGGTTAGTCCCATCAGTGGCGAATTCCATAACATACCAATAAGGCTTCGAATGCTCCACAATGGTCCAGAACTTTCCCCAACATTCGAGAATGTTCCATAATATATTTGGGAAGTTCCAGGATGTTCTGGAACATTCCGGAATCTTCCCGAATATTGTAGACTATTCCCGAACATCCCAGATCATAGCGGTACATACATTCCGGAATGGCTCTGAGCACTATGGGACTTAACATCTGAGGGCATCAGTCCCCTAGAACTTAGAACTACTTAAACCTAACTAACCTAAGAACAGCACACACATCCATACCCGAGGCAGGATTCGAACCTAAGACCGTAGCAGTCGCGCGGTTCCGGACTGAAGCACCTAGAACCGTTCGGCCACCGCGGCCGGCCATTCCGGAATGTGGAATGCTCCGGAATACTCTCTTGTGTTCTGTAATGTTCTTTAAAACTCTCGAATGTTTAGGAAAGTTTTAGAAATTTATAGAGGGCGAAACTTCCCTGAACCTGAACCTTCCCTGAACCTGAAACTTCCCTGAACCTGAAGACCAGCAAATTCTTCAGGTAAAAACGGGAACCTTCATCATCGATGGGAGACAGACGGTGCCGGCCGTGGTGGCGCTTCAGTCCGGAACCGCACGACTGCTACGGTCGCAGGTTCGAATCCTGCCACGGGTATGGATGTGCGTGATGTCCTTAGGTTAGTTAGGTTTAAGTAGTTCTAAGTTCTAGCGGACTGATGACCTCAGATGTTGAGTGCCATAGTGCTCAGAGCCATTTTTTTGGATAAACGGCTACCACACAATATAACTCCTTTGATCGTACGAGGATTCGTTTCTGAGTTTTAGCAGCACGCACTTAACACACGTACTTTCATAATATATTTGATATTGATTTCTAATGGCTTCTGGACAAGCTTCTGCCAGGGTCTCTTCCTTATTTCAGGAAACGTCCAGCCTTTCTTGGAATGATACTCAAACACAGGCGGCTCTGCTACCATTTCCGTATTTTCCTCGACTGTCTGGGCACTGTTAAGCTAACTGCCCCTGCAGTGGCAGTCGCCTCTGCGCGTGGACACTATTATGCTTGCTCCATTTTCTGCTAGCCTTGCATCACATGGAGCATGTCTTTCCTGATACCATGCTTTTGCGTTATGTTAACATTATCTGATACATTTTCTGTTATGACCAGAAGAAACTACACTCGTCCGGTCATAAAAGTGGGTTCATTCATTGCTTGGTGAAGTAGCACTTTAGTAACTACAACACATGAAATATTTACATGAGATGTATTCGAAGTTGCAGATATGAGTAGCCATCAGCTGCATAATGGGATGACAATGAAAATATGTGCCGAACCGAGGCTCGAACCCGGATTCTCGCTTATCGCGAGCGATCACCTTATAATTAGGCTATCCGAGCACGACACATGGCTAGAACCGAACTTCCATATGCTGTCAACCAATTGTATACAACTTGTACTCTTACATCCATTATGCACGAGGTTCATTCAATTGATACCTGGTCAGTGAATCTACTTTTACGTAAGCTATTCGCAGACATCGATTCGCAACGGACGACGAAGCGTGTGACTGGGCCCAAGCCTGGATCCGACAGCAGTGTACTAGCTTCTTCAATGATGGATCGACCGGCTAGTGTCACAATGGCATAAATGTGCCAACAATTTTGGCGACGGTTTTTGAGTATGTGTACTGTCTACAATTAAATTTTTGAGTCAATAAAATGCTTACACTTACTTTACACTAGTGACTGTGTTTCATTTGAATGCCCCTCATACACTACTGGCCATTAAAATTGCTACACCAAGAAGAAATGCAGATGACAAGCGGCTATCCATTGGACAAATATATTGTACCAGAACTGACATGTGATTACATTTTCACGCAATTTGGGTGCATAGATCCTGAGAAATCAGTGCCCAGAACAACCACCTCTGGCCCCTTGATACGCCTGGGCATTGAGTCAAACAGAGCTTGGATGGTGTGTACAGGTACAGCTACTCATGCAGCTTCAACACGATACCACAGTTCATCAAGAGTAGTGACTGGCGTATTGTGACGAGCCAATTGCTCGGCCACCATTGACCGGGCGGTTTCAGTTGGTGAGAGATCTGGAGAATGTGCTGGCCACGGCAGCAGTCAAACATTTTCTGTATCCAGAAAGGCCCGTACAGGACCTGCAACGTGTGTTTGTGCATTATCCTGCTGAAAGGTAGGGTTTCGCAGGGATCGAATGAAGGGTAGAGCCACGGGTCGTAACACATCTGAAATGTAACGTCCACTGTTCAGAGTGCCGTCAATGCGAACAAGACGCGACCGAGACGTGTAACCAATGGCACCCCATACCATCACGCCGGGTGATACGCCCGTATGGCGATGACGAATACACGCTTCCAATGTGCATTCACCGCGATGTCGCCAAACACGGATGCGACCATGATGATGCTGTAAACAGAACCTCGATTCATTCGAAAAATTGACGTTTTGCCACTCGTGCACCCAGGTTCGTCGTTGAGTACACCATCGCAGGCGCTCCTGTCTGTGATGCAGCGTCAAGGGTAACCGCAGCCATGGACTCCGAACTGATAGTCCATGCTGCTGCAAACGTCGTCGAACTGTTCATGCAGATGGTTGTCTTGCAAACGTCCCCATCTGTTGACTCAGGGATCGAGACGTGGTTGCACGATCCGTTACAGCCACGCGGATAAGATTCCTATCATCTCGACTGCTAGTGATACGAGGCCGTTGGGATCCGTATTACCCTCCTGAACCCACCGATTCCATATTCTGCTAACAGTCACTGGATCTCGACCAACGCGAGCAGCAATGTCGCGATACGATAAACCGCAGTCGCTATAGGCTACAATCCAACCTTTATCAAAGTCGGAAACGTGATGGTTCGCATTTCTCCTCCTTGCATGAGGCATCACAACAACGTTTCCCCAGTCAACGCCGGTCAACTGCTGTTTGTGTATGAGAAATCGGTTGGGAACTTTCCTCATGTCAGCACGTTGTAGGTGTCACCACCGGCGCCAACCTTGTTTGAATGCTCTGTAAAGCTGATCATTTGTATATCACAGCATCTTCTTCCTGTCGGTTAAATTTCGCGTCTGTAGCACATCATCTTCGTGGTGTATCAATTTTAATGGCCAGTAGTGTATATTCCATTACAGGCGAGACATTTTACAAGGATGTCTCTTGCGCGATATCGTCGGATAAATACGATATTCCATTACCCGTGTTTGAATAACAATGCAATGTTGCTTCGGACATGCATGTATGTCCGAAGGGACAGGTACTGCGGCAACTACAGCCGTTCTGAAACGCGTGAAATGTATTCGGAGTTGCGTATATGAGCAAGCATGAGATGTAGAATGGAATGACGACAGTGGAAGTTTCTGCCGCACAGTGACTCGAGCCCAAATTTGCCGCTTACTGCAACTGCGACTACATTTCATGGGAAACTTCCTGGCATATTAAAACTGTGTGCCGAACTGAGACTCGAACTCGGGACCTTTTCATATCAGCGCACACTCCGGTGTAGACTGAAAATTTCATTCTACATTTCATGTATTTCATAACGGCTGTAGTCGCTTAAGTGTCTGCATGAATGTGCGAAGGAACATTGCATCGTAGTTCGGAGCAACACACTACAACATCGTACATGAAATATTAGTTCACTGTATTACATAAAATATGATAAAAAGACTTACTTAACTTGACACACTTCTTTGCCGCAGGACTACTGGATTACTTGCAACTGTCTCTGACTAGCAAAGCATCACTTAATATGCTCATTAACAAACTGACGTTCCAGATTACAAGTTCATCAGAAACTTTAACAGCTCGTTCTCCCTACACTGTGATGTTGGCTCCTCAGATGACGGCTGAGCTCTTCCATGCTCGACTCTATATTGACCTCAGCGTGAGTGCGCTGCTATGCTAAGAGAAGGGTGTGGTCTTCTGGAGTGCCTCCGACTGGTTGTGGATTGCAGCGCTAATGTATGTGATATCCATTCATCTACATCTACATCATACTGCGCAATCCACCTAATGCTGTGTGGCGAAGGGTACTTTCGGTACAACCCTGTTCCACTCGAGAATAGTGCGTGGGAAGAATGATTGTTGGTAAGCCTCTGTATTGGCTCTAATTTCTCGGATTTTCTCTTTGTGGTCAACATGCGAGGTGTGAGCGGGGGAAGTGATATGTTGTCCGACTCCTCGCGAAAAGTGCTGTCCCAAAATTTCGATAGTAAATCTGTCCGTGATGCACGACGCTTCTCTTGTAACGTCTGCCAGTGGAGTTTGTTTAGCGTCTCCGTAACGCTCTCTCGCCAGCTAACTGATCCCGTGACGAAACGCGTTGGATCATCTCTACCCCCTACCTGATAGGAATCCCAGACAGATGAAAAATACACAAGAATCGGGCGTATAAGCGCCTTATAAGCCACTTGTTTCGTGGATGAGTTAGATTTCCTTAAGATTCTTCCGATGAATCTGAGTCTCGTGTCTGCTTTTCCTACTATCTGTTTTATATGGCCATTCCACTTAAGGTCGCTCTGGATAATTACGCCTAGATATTTTACAGCAGACGCTGTCTCCAGCTGTTTATCATCAATAGTGTAGCTGTACAATAGTGGATTTTCCTACGTATGCGCAATATGTTACATTTATTTACGTTCAGGGTCAACGGTCGGAGTATGCACAATTCGCCAGTTCTCTGCAGGTCGTTCTGCAAATTCTTACTATCTTCTGGCGTTGCGTCTTTGGCATAAACAACTGCATCATCTGCGAATAACCTTAAAGACCATCCGACGCTTTCTACTATATCGTTTTTATATACTGTAAGCAGCAACGGTCCTATCACACTTCCTTGTGGTACTCCGTATATTACCTTTACATCTGTCGATTTAGTTCTGTTAAGAGCGACATGTTGAGTTCTATCCGCAAGAACGTCTTGAATCCAGTCGCAGGTCTGCTCCGATACTTCGTAAACTCGTATTTTTTCATGAAACGGCAGAGCGGGTCGGTGTCAAATGTCTTACTGAAATCAAGGAACACGGCATCAGCCTGAGCGCCGTTGTCCACTGCGATGAGGATCTCATGGAACAACAGAGCGAGCTCAGTTTCGCAGGATCTCTATTTGTGGAATCCATGTTGATTTTTATAGAGGAGATGATCATTTTCCAAGAACATAATAATTCTTGAACATAAAGCATGTTCCATACTCTACAACAGATTGACGTCAACGATATAGGTTTATAATTGTGTGGATCTGTCTTACGGCCTTCCTTAAAATCGGGAATGACCTGCGCTTTTTTCCAGTCATTAGGTACCTTTCGTTGCTCAAACGATCTGCGATTAATTACTCCTAGAAGCAGAGCAAATCCTTTCGAAAAATCTTTATAGAATCTTGTTGGTATCTCATCTGGTCCTGATGCCTTTCCACTACGGAGCGATTGTAGCTCATTTTCAATTCCACGATCGGTTATCTCAATATTTGCCATTTCGACGTTCGCACGGAGATTGAAAGTAGGAACAGTGTTACGATCTTCCACAGTGAAACGACTTCAGAAGACCGAATTCAATATTTCGGCCTTCTCTCTATTATCTTCCGTTTCGGAGCCGTTGTGGTCTCTGAGATGATTTTGACCCCCTTACTGGTTTCACAAGCGACCAAAAATCTCTTACGGTTTTTACTCAGGTCGGTTGCAACGTCTTACTTTCAAAATCATTGAACGCCTCACTCATTGCTCTCCTTATGCTCATTTTCGCTTCGTTCAGCTTTTGTTTGTCAGCTAGGGTTTTACTTCTCTCGAATCTGAGATGAAGTGCTCTTCGCTGTTTGCAATTCACATTACCGACTTTGGTGTAACACTACGATCTCTGGAAGATACCACAGTTCCTTTCTTTTTCTACCAACCATGACACTAAGATGCGTTGATATTGAAGAATATGATACAAAATATGTCTTCAACATCACTGAAACTAGCAAATTTTGCCACTGCTAAATAAAAATAGTTGGCGTTTAAGGGACAATCGTGTTCAGGGAAAAAATGCAATTTGGTTGGTTTGTCATTGAGAAGAGCAGAAAAAGACGAACATAAACACACAGGTTGACTGCTGCTATGTTCTCGATTTGGTATCTCAATTTGAATAACAGTAATAGAGTTTTTCGAAAAAGGAGTACTATTCTTTAATTAAACTTTCAGAACACTGTTTGTACCTACAACAGTAAATTTTAGAGGGAAATCGAATTACTGTATTGCAGAAAAATTCGACAAGATCGACACTGCAGTTTATTTTCGCATGCATGCTTTACCTTGAAATTCTTTTAGCACAAAAAATTATTTCGATGCCCCCAGTTTCGTGTTAAATGCTTTCCACTATATTCTGAAATAGATCGTGAGCATTGGACACTCTGTGGCTTCACGACTAGATACGTGGGTGTATGTGCACTTTTGATGCAGACCACATCGAAAAGTACTGAGTTTCTTCCATGTTCTTAACTGGGAAGGGAAACATTACGTCGTAACAAAATAGCCATTAGTTAATAATATACTGTGGTCTAAGACAGAAGTTTTCCGTTTGTTTATGTCTCATTGTTGTGGTCTTCAGTCCAGAGACTGGTTTGATGCAGCTCTCCATGCTACTCTATCCTGTGCAAGGATCTTCATCTCCCAGTACCTCCTGCAACCTACATCCTTCTGAATCTGCTTAATGTATTCATCTTTTGGCCCCCCTCTAAGATTTTTACCCTCCACGCTGCCCTCCAGTACTAAATTGGTGATCCCTTGATGCCTCAGAACAAGTCCTACCAACCGATCCCTTCTTTTAGTCAAGTTGTGCCACAAATTTCTCTTCCCCCCAAATCTATTCAGTAACTCCTCATTAGTTATGTCATCTACCCATCTAATCTTCAGCATTCTCCTGTTGACCACATTTCGAAATCTTCTTGTCTAAACTATTTATCGTCCACGTTTCACTTCCATACATGGCTACACTCCATACAAATGCTTTCAGAAACGACTCCTGACACTTAAATCTACACTCGACGTCAACAAACTTCTCTTCTTCAGAAACGCTTTCCTTGCCATTGCCAGTCTACAATTCATATCCTCTCTACTTCGACCATCATCAGTTATTTTGCTCCCCAAATAGCAAAACTCATTTACTACTGTAGGCGCCTCATTTCCTAATCCAGTACTCTCAGCATCACCCGATATAATTCGACTACATTCCATTATCCTCGTTTTGCTTTTGATGATGCTCATTTTATATCCCCCTTTCAAGACACTGTCCATTCCGTTCAGCTGCTCTTCCAGGACCTTTGCTGTCTCTGACAGAATTACGATATCATCGGTGAACCTCAAAGTTTTTATTTCTTTTCCGTTGATTTTAATTCGTACTTCGGATTTTTCTTTTGTTTCCTTTACTGCTTGCTCAATATACAGACTGAATAACATCGGGGACAGGCTACAACCCTGTCTCACTCCCTTCCCAACGACTGCTTCTCTTTCATGTCCCTCGACTCATAACTGCCATCTGCTTTCTGTACAAATTGTAAATAGCCATATTTTTAGTTCTCAAGGTTCACTATTATCGGTAGTGTGAGTGTGTGTGTGTGTGTGTGTGTGTGTGTGTGTGTGTGTGTGTGTGTGTGCGTGTGTGTGTGTGTGTGTGTTTGCGAATATGTGCGTGGGGTGCATGAGTGTTTGCTTGTGCGAGTATGTGTGGGGTGTATGTGTATGAGTGTGTTGGTGTGGGTGTTCGTGTGGACAAAACTGACGACGCGTGTGTGTGGGTGTGGATGTTCGTGTGGACAAAACTGACGACGCAGCCGGAATTCACACAATTTTGCTACTGTTTTGTTTTCTCGTCAGACAGACTGTCTAGCATCAAGAGTTGCCAACAAGCAGTCCCGAGACAGAGTGCGTGCTCGCTTGTCGGTCGTGCTGTTGCGATATTACTGTACGGCTGCAGCGCTTCTCGTCATGATGCGACCGCCACGCGCGATAAAAAGAGGGGTACAGAGTGCACGAGGTGTGTGACTACGGGGGAACGCCGTAATTACTAATCAGAGATGCCGACGGCGGGGTGTAGCGGAGAGAGTGGCCAGGTATCTGGCGTAAATTTCATACCCGCTATCGCCGCCGCTGCTCTTCCCTCTCCTACCTTTTGCCGGCTATGCTGTGTTTGGAACGTGGAGATAAATTAGCCTACACGCAAAGAGATCCACGAATTTATGTTCCGGTTGCTTTGTAGTCTTCATAATGAAAGGACTGCTGGCAAAATCGCCATTTTTTCAAGGAATTCTCTGTCCACCTCTATCTCCCTCTCCCCTCCCTCTCCCATTCTCACTCTTCCCCACCCTTAATATATGCTTATTCGTGTGTGTGTGTGTGTGTGTGTGTGTGTGTGTGTGTGTGTGTGTGAATGAGTGGATATAGAACTTCTTTCCACTGAAAGCTGCTACAAATAGCCGCCCGTTGTGGCCGAGCGGTTCTAGGCGCTTTAGTCCGCAACCGCGCTGCTGCTACGGTCGCAGGTTCGAATCCTGCCTCGGGCATGGATGTGTGTGCTATCCTTAGGTTAGTCACGTTTAAGTAGTTCTAAGTCTAGGGGACTGATGACCTCAGATGTTAAGTCCCATAGTGCTCAGAGCCATTTGAACCATTATTTTAACTACAAATAAGCTGTATGTCAAGCGCGTTAATGTGCAGTAAACTAAAAGAAACCGAAGAAGCTACAGTCATTGTCTCGTTTTCCCTTATTTAAACTGATTGCCGATTTCAGCTTTACGTTCACCATTCCATATAGAGGGGTTTTTTAAAAGTAGTTTTACGAACTTACGGGGCAGGTTCCTTACACCAAAACAACAATAAAAGTTCGTCAAAATATGTCCGAAAATCTTTCCTTTTCGAGTTACTAAAGAAAGTTGATGTTCAGGGGCTTTCCTGGAACAGTTCAACAACTTCATTTATCTATGCACCCATTTCACTCATTGTATCCTTCATGGCGTTCTGTTACCATGGATATTTGTTTACATTCGTCTGTCTTTAACGTTTCTATTGCGTATATGTACTGCATGCGCTGAATTAGCTGAAAATGCTCCGTTCGAGCATGGTGGGATGTCTATTTCGCGAGCACGCAGACATGACTTTTATCTATGGCCAAGCCAATGATAATGTACGCGAGGGTTCACGGCTGTATCAGACGGCGTTTCCAGAGCGAGGACAGCCTTTGTTGATGCTTATCGCCGCGTTGCCGACAGAGGATTCGTAGCACCACAGACTACTGGCCGAAGAAGACCTCGTGTTGCTTGTACGGCTCACCAGGAATTGCACGTTCTATGGTTTGTCCTTGAAGAACCAGGCATCAGCCCAAAACAAGTGATGCTGGTATGTGGTACATGTCCATGTCCAGTATGGAGGATATGTTGCGACCAAATCAATTATCCGTATCATTTCCAATGTGTGCAGATTCTTACGCATGTCACTCACCCACTACCGGAGAAAGTGTGCCGGAGCTTTGTTCCACAAACTGCCGTTCTGTGGTCTACCTCCTTAGGTTTGATTACAGACGATGCAACGTCTGGAAGAGATGGTATAACAAATTTCCACAGCCAACACGTCTGGCCAGACGCAATGCTCAAGCTACAGTGCAGGCTAGACATCAGCATCAGTTTAAGGCTAATGTGTGGGTTGGAGCTGTAGCTGATTGTCTGGTAGGGCCATTAGTGACGGTCTACACCTGAACAGGACTAGGAAAGAAAGATTGGTACATGAAAGTCTCGCGGATGGATCTCGACCCATTCACGGTCATGGGTAGCAGAAATAGGTATTTTCGGGTAAACCCAGGTAACAGTTTGCCATGCCTAAAGAGTATCTCCAGAAGTCAAAAAGTCCTGAAATATCCCCCCCCCCCCTCCGGCACTGCCATTAATACCTCACAAAGAGGAAGCGGACTGATAGAGAAACATCCATAGACGAGTGGTACGTTTATCAGGTGCGCAAGCGTTATGATGTTCGCATAAGTTCAACAAAGAGGCTAAAAGAGTGACGTTGTCCATTACGATGCGATTTACTGTTGGAGGTCTGACAGCTTACTTTGCAAGAAAAGTCAACTCATATGTACATTCACTGTACACACACCTTGCGGAAAGACGATGGAGGTAGAAGGAGAACCGGTGAAATTCACACAGCGTGACAGTCGTACCCAAAGAATTCCTCGCCGAATATCGTAAGGTAGTTTACAGAGCAAATACGTGGATGTATAAAATGGTACGAAGTCCGAGAAAACTTTTCCAGTACAGTAAGACAGTTATTAGGTAACTTTTTCACCTGTCTGCCATACATGACTGACAGATACGGTGGAATGTTCCTCGTAAGATTGGTGGAGAGCTCGTTTCCGTTCGACAATATTCGTAAGAAACGATTGTTTGAAAGTCTCAGAGTGTCACAGTATTTCATATCCACAATACATACTCTGTAGGGTTTTAGATATAGGCAGATTGCTGATCCTTCCTTAAGGTGAATCTCTTCATATCACACAACACTTATCCAACGAATATCCCAGTGCCATGAATCTGCCGACCAGCAAGGAAGATGTGAATGATCGTATGTGCATTTTACAAATCTCCTCATATAATGGTGTTGTCCTCCTTTCACGCTGCTTATGTAATTGTGCCTGTCACCAATTTCGCACCAGAAGAATATTATCATCGAACGCAAAGTCCTGATATAACGTAAGATTTTACCAGTAGACTTAACGTTAAGTACCCAGTGCACTTAGTTGCGACTACACACTGTGGTGACAAAAGACGTGCGATACCTTCTAATATCATGTCTGAACTCCATTTGTCCGGTGTAGTGCAGTACCTCGACGTGGCTTGGACTCAAAAAGTTGTTGAAAGTCTCCTTCAGAAGTATTGAGCCATTCTGCCTCTATTACACTAAAAGTATACTAAACTCCGTCCGAACAGGCCATAAAGGCCCAATGGTACCGACCGACCGCCGTGTCATCCACATCCCATAGGCATCACTGGATATGGTCATGGAGGGGCACGTGGTCAGTACACCGCTCTCCCGGCCGTTATCAGTTTTCGTGACCGGAGCCGCTACTTCTCAATCAAGTAGTTCCTCAGTTTGCCTCCCAATGGCTGATTCTGTCTCTATAGCCGTCCATAATTATGGAAGTGTTGTCGGTGCAGGATGTTGGGCACGAACTGACCTCTCGATTATGTCCTCTAAATGTTCGATTGGATTCATGTCGGGCGATCTGGGTGACCAGATCATTCTCTCGAATTCTCTATATGTTCTTCAGACAAATCGCGAACAACTGTGAGTGGTGACATGGCGCATTGTCATATACAATAATTCCATCATTGTCTGTGAACATGAAGTCTATGAATGGCTGCAGATGGTCTCCAAGTAGCCGAAAATAACCATTCTCCAGTCAATGGTCGATTCATTTGGATCAGAGGACCCAGTCCATTCCATGTAAACACACACCCCATCATCATGGAGACGCCATCAGCTTGCACAGTGCCTTGTTGAGTACCTGGGCCCATAGCTTCGTGGGGTCTGCACCACACTCGAACCCTACCACAAGCTCTTAGCAGCTAAAGAAGCCACAGTATTACGGTCTTCTAGGGTCCAACCTGTAAATGTCACGGTCTGGAAAACAAATATATACCTGTAAAATCACGGGTATTGTTGCAGAATGGACTGATATCTTCTCAAGTAGTAATGTTATCAGTAACGTACTTCCCATTATTCAAAAGAGCATTGAAATCTACGAGGGTGAACAATGTATGGATGGAATGGTGAACCGAATGTGTTATAAAACAATTATAGGTAGCAATCACAGGTATTGTTACCAAAATGGACTAGCATATTCCCAAACAATACTGTTACGAATCACGTATTTTACTTTATCAAACAGAGAATTGAATCCATAAAGGGGAACTCTGGATCAACTGCATCTCTGAGAAATTGGACATGCAGCTGCTTGTTCTCAGCTCTATTCCTCTAAGTGCTCAAATGATTCTCTAGCCACCAAAGAAGATACGAACCACTTCACTAACATCCAGAACGATGAACCATTGCGACTGATTAAACTATATGTCAGAGATATGGAGATGCTATGCTGCGTGGTTATCAGTTTCATACATGTGTACAAAGTATTATTTGGACTACAAGCGAATAAAAGCAAGTCGACGGATACAGAAGAAAATTATGAACGACGTGCAACGTTCGTACAGCTGTATTCTGTTGATTCTTAACTGAAATAATTTTCTTGCGGCAGTCGGACATGGATAAGGGATGATTCACTGTGAGAAGAAGTTCTGTACAAAAACTGACTATGTTGTGTAAATCGAACACGAGTCTATTTTTCTTTCGGGATAATTAAGTTCTTAAAATTTAAGTCAAAAGCTTGCTTTGAAAGAATAACAGTTCATACTTCATACAGCAAAAAAAGTTTTGCGTCATCCCGGTTCCCAGAACTCCTGAAGATAGACGTTGACTGTGGATATTGTATCACAGACACTGTCCCTTTGACTGTTCAGAGATGCTACTAAACCCCCCCAAAGATGTAAACAAACTTGCATGAGCAACGCCTATTAGACGGAGAGGGTCCGACTTCCGATCAGTTCCATTCATTCCACCAGGGTGGAGGTACACGGCTCGTGTTGTCTGTATTTCAACCATGCCTAGACGGTCAATATCGCGGTTCGATCGCGTCTACATTGTTACTCTGTTCCAAGAAGGGCTCTCAATAAGGGAAGTGTCCAGGCGTTTCAGAGTGAACCAAAGCGATGTAGTTCGGACATGAAGGAGATACAGAGAGACAGGAACTGTCTCTGACATGCCTCGCTCAGGTCGCCCAAGGGCTACCACTGCAGTGGATGACCGCCACCTACGGATTATGGCTTCGAGGAACCATGACAACAACGCCACCATGTTGAAGAATGCTTTTCGTGCAGCCACAGGACGTCATGATACGACTCAAACTGTGCGCAATAGGGTGCATGACGCGCAACTTCACTCCCGACCTCCATGGGGAGGTTATCTTTGCAGCCACGACGCCATGCAGAGCGGTACAGAAGTACCCAACAACATGCCGAATTGACCACTCAGGATTGGCATCACGATCTCTTCACCAATGAGTGTCGCGTGTGCCTTCATCTAGACAATCGTTGGAGACTTGTTTGGAGGCTACCCGATCAGACTGGGCGCCTGAGAGACACTGTCCAGCGAGTGCAGCAAGGTGAAGGTTCTCTGCTGTTTTGGGGTGGCATTATGTGGGGCCGACGTATGCCGCTGGTGATCATGGAAGGCACTGTAACAGCTGTACGATACGTGAATGCCATCTTCCGACAGATAATGCAACCATATCGGCAGCATATTGGCGTGGCATTCGTCTTCATGGATGACAATTCGCTCCCCCATCGTGCACATCTTGTGAATGGCTTCCTTCAGGATAACGACATTGCTCGACTATAGTGGGCGGCGTGTTCTCCAGAATCCAGACCAACAGTGCCTTGATGAACTTGTGGATAGTATGCCACGACGAATACAGGCATGCATCAATGCAAGAGGACGTGCTACTGGGTGTTAGAGGTACCGATGTGTGCAGCAATCTGGACCATAACTCTGAAGGTATCTCTGTACGGTGGAACAACATGCAATGTGTGGTTGTCATGAGCAACAAAATGGATGGAAATGATGTTTATATTGATCTCCGTTCCAATTTTTTGTACAGGTTCCGGAACTCTCGGGACTGAGGTAATGGAAAACTTTTCTGTGTGTGTATTTACATCACCAATTGAGTTAGTAATCAATTCTTGACAACGGCTAGACCCAACAACTCTTACTAGCCAAATTAAATTACTATAAAGTTGGATAACTGGAAGCACACAAGCTAACATAAACATCTTATCTCAAAGTCACTACCAGTGTTAGATTACAGCTGAGTCAACTGGGCTTGTTATCTTTAAGGTTACAAAGAATCTTTCTCTCTACCCTCCCCTTCCTCCCCCAGCCTCCCAACCCTGTGGAACTCTCCCTCTGCCCACCCAACTTGGGCAATTGTGTGACTAAAAACTCATGCGAAATTGAAGCCAGTTACCCATCATGACATGTGCCCATATTCACCTCTGGGGCAAAAAGGCACGAAACTTCTCCCTTCCTTTCTCTCTCTAGACCAATAGAAATCAAATTCCGCCTCCGCTTTCCTTTTTCATTATATATCCGACTACATGGGCTTCGTTATTCGAGGTCTGTACAGTTACGTGAAAGGAACATGATGCACAGCAGCAGCAGAAGTGTTCAAACACGGCATATTATTATTATTATTATTATAAATATTAGTGCTACTACTATTACTGATTAACATTCTAAGTGTTCATTGTTACATTTTGTTATTTGTTTCCAAGAGCAAGACGCACTCCTGATGCGGCATTAGCAGAAATGATGGACAAGGACATGCATGCGTTCGAGTTTCTTTCCTGTGCGCCACTACAGCAACAGCAATCCGCATTCAGCCTTCCTGATGCATCAGATCTGGCATTTACAGACACAGCAGCGGCCAACAGAGCTTCCCCAAGCCGCCGATCTGCAGATAAGAACTTCCAGAATGTTGCTCTTTGCCAATATTTACAACGTGAATGCCACTGGACTGAAGCACGTGAATGTACGCCTACCACCTGAGAATAACTGTTAGGTAATAATTGCCACTGAGAACATTCAGCATGTTGGTGCCAGAGTGCATTATACGTGGTACAACTCGAACTAATTCTGCAGCGTGATAAAATATATAGAGGTGAAGGTGACCGATTATGACCCACTAAATACACCTACCGATGCCCATACGTTTTGCAGAAAGGTACTTAAAAGCAGAGATTAACCCATATATTCTATGGATTCTTTTCTACAGTGGCACCAGGACATAAATTCGCTGAGCAGCGAAGCAACCCAGTATACTTCCCGGTGACTGTTCAAGACATTAGACCTTCTCGATTTGAATGTTCTTGGCCAGGACAGTAGTCAAGTCGATTTACAATTAGAGGAAATTGTGGTATTTTTCACCTGAAGTAGCAGCATGGGTACAAGTTACAAGGTACCGATGCACACAGCCAAAAGTACATCACTTTACAGCGGAAGTAGATTGTGATAACACTGAGCAATTACACGTTCCTTAAAACGACAGGATTAAAAGCACTCAATGACTGATAAAAGTGTGTCATTTCAATATGGTGAGAGAAACTTGTACCAGGAATATTCCTTCCATAAATCTGCTGCTTCGGCGATGTTTGATGATAATGATTCTCATTCAACACCAAGACGATTTAACAATTCTGAGCAACATTTTCCTATACTTCTAAGGCACATTTGCGAAGATGGCTAAGAACCATAAAGCAGCATCACAAATTACACATTAAGTGTTAGCCTTCGTGTTTCAGGAAATAAGATACGCCGTTAGTTGCATCGAAACAGATTGCACAAGAAATTTGGGAACACCTTCACCCTCAAAACATATGTTCCTGCATCTACATAGGTCTTCAATGGTCTACAAATGCAGAATGGTTCTTTGAGGATGACAGACGTATCATAATAAACACTGAACAAGAACTCATTGTGGTCCAAAGTACGATGGATAATATACGCACAAAGAGAATAACAAGGAAACCAAATTTTATTTGCAAAATGCCTCATATTTCTGTAAAAAAAGAGGAGGGTCTGAAATTTATACTTTCATTAATCAAGACATTCAGCTGCCATAAAGTTTCCATTCATGTGAACTGTTTGAATTTCCAATTCTACCGATGACATCCAGACACGGGCCATTAAAACAGCAGTTCAAATAGAAATAGGCCTACCTCGATGTATTATTATGGCGCTGCAAACAGATGCGATTCGAAATCTGAAAAAGGACTCCAGCATCTTCTACACTTGTTAACTAACCATTGTAAGAGTTTAGTTTATTCTGTATTTTTCCCATACAAAAATTTACAGTTTGACTGGGATAGTAACAATATTTGCCTACAGTATGATATGTTTCACTCTTCCTACCCTGAGGGTGATGAATTTTGGTGCATGCTCAACTTACAGCAAATTTAAAGCACTAGCGTCTGTTATCATGATTCATCCCTCAAAGCAAACTGAAAGAGTAAAATCAGGGCTAATGGACAACCATACTGAATTTGAATCTTCAGACAAGTTCCCTCCAACCACTCCAGGTTAGGCATTATTGTTACACGATTATGCAATAAATTACTCACCTCTCACTCTGACTGTACAATGACTTGTATAAATTAACAAGTGCTGCTTCGCATTCGAGGCATTACACGATAACACTTCAGAGAGTGGACATCATAGTGGACACAAAGGACTTCGACAAAGAAGCAATTTGAGTTTAAGGATATTCCATTCCTCACATTCACAAACGAAATAACGAAGTTATCTACGCTCATCCACATTGTTTAGGACAGTAAAGCGCGCCAAGACTTGAAAAATCTTCTCATGGTTAACGCATTTCCATCACGGAAAACACTGGTGTGCTGGTGGAATTGTATGTGAAGATATGGTGACATTGCTCCAAAATTTTGATCAGACAGCATCATCTACATCAGAGATCATGAAAAGGTGTCATGGTTGGATGAAATGTACAACAACACACCTATTCGCAATCCCGATTCATACAACAATCCATCAATTTAACAACCCAAGCTTACATATTGAGAAGAACATGGGTTCATGTCTGTTTCAGATAGTGTACTAATACTCTGAAGTTGGGTTCCCAATAAATGAAACTTTCTGTTTATTCGGTTCATCGTTCCTTCCGCTCTACAACTGACAGGTTTCATCTAAGAATTTATCACTCGCTGTCTATGGCGTTCATTGAGGATGGGTCAGATAACTTTAGATGTCTCTTCTACATGGTGCTGGAAATGGCAACGATTGTCTGCTGCCTGTTGTCAAGGACCTATCCGTGTAAGCTGAATCCAGGTCAATTATAGTGTGAACTCAGAAGCCATGAAGTGTAATTTCTTCTTCTTCTTCGTCATGCTTTATAATAACGAGCTGTCACCCAGCCCTTTCTATATTAGCATTTCTGTGTGATTCTCCGCAGTGCGCACTGGCTGGATACAGACATGCAGACACCCTAGCTGTCCAGCATGTCCCCCGGCAGGAGCATACGTGAACGACGTTTTGCTGGCAGTTAGAGTGTGGAAACATCTCTGATACCAGCCCAACGGGTTCCCAGTAACTGAAAACTACGATGTGTCGACGACAGCGGTGCTGTGTCTATGCTCTACAGAATATAGTAAAGCGCTGACAGCGAGGGAAGTACATGCTGATTACAGCTTCACAGTATTCTACTGGTCACACTTCATGCTAATGCTACCTTTCCCTGTATGTTCCAACGCACTGATAAATAACGCTACGTTGTCTCGCAGCGGAAGTGTGCTGATAACAAACTGACAGGATCCAGTCTGTCATTGCCAAGTTTGTGTTTAACCAGTTTTCGAGATATAAATAAGAGGCGTTTTGCCAAGAGTGATCATTTGAGTTCTAGTCTGTGCCAGTGCAAGATTATCAGTGGCAGTCTTATAGCAGACATGAAGTACAATTCACGAACGAGTGTGATGCTGCAGCAGGGGCTAGCAAGTGCCCTGGATTTAAAGCAGGTGGGTGTACACAGTCGCCCCAAATGCAAGATAGTACATTAAAAGATTTAGTGGTGTTAATAGGTACTTCAGAGGGTACCATTTGGCTCAGTATTGGCAAAACAGTGCCATTAAATGGTGGATTTTGTGATTGTATTTCATATTTATTTTGCATATTTATTCTCTGTTTCTCTGTGTATGTGTGTGAATAATAATACTTTGGTTATTCAACGTAATGGTTTTTTTTTCCTTTTAGAATTTTCTGCAAGGTTGCAGTAGTGGATTGGATGGAGTGCAGTGCAGCCCCATTATTGTGCACCAGCAGACTATATCCACTCTGCAACCTATGTTTGAAGTTACACAATGCCCACTCCACCTACAGCAGTCCATTAGGAGAAATATGTCACAGATCTCTGTATGTGTATTTGTTTCCATTATACTTAAACAGTGCCTTCTCTCAAGTTTTCTTATAGAAATACTTGTGTTGATAGGGTTCCTATTGTGGCCACAAAGGACTTGAAACAACCTATACACACTCTAAGGCAGAAGTGGTTCTAGTAAGTCATGTAATGTGTTATAAAATTATGCAAGCTTATGATGTTTATGAAATGTTATTGTTTAATTCTACGAGACTTGGATAATATTATAAATTTCTGCAGTAGGGTAGTGACACAAATATCTGAAATTTGTCCATCTCATTCTATGACATCTTTTTATATTATGAATTCACAGGGAATGGCGCCTGCTATTAAAGAACGCCGAAATATCTAGTAAGTGACATTTCTTCTTGTTCTTCTACAATAATTAACACTTGTTTGTATTACTTATAAGATGTCCTTGTTCTTTCTAGGTATCCTCTATGGCAATATTGCTATGGGGCAATGTGTCAATGTCACATCTGCCGAGGTACAACTGAATGACAATCCCAAGCCACATCTTTCTCCAGCATGAGCTCATGTGAAATGACACCTACCGGATAGGGGCAGTTACGTAATTAGTAGTAGTAGTACTAGTAGTAGTAGTAGTAGTCGTTCATTTTCTCTCCAGTGATGTAAATAATAATAATAATAATAATTATTATTATTATATTTACACACTTGCATACACATATCAGAAAAAAATGTTCAAATGTATATGAGTTCCCAAGAGACCAGACTGGTGATGTCATCGATCCCTAGTCTTAAACACTACTTAAACTAGCTTATGCTAAGAACAACACACACACCCATGCCCGAGAGAGGATTCGAGCCTCTGGTGGAAGCAGTGCATATAAGATATTGTTAGTTTGTTTTAAGGTACACTCGTTTATAATATGGCTATGGAGCACTGAAACCACTGATATCCAAGTGAATGACCCATCTCAACCCATGACACCGTTGTCCAGTGTGAGCGCATGAAGAATGACACTTATCGTTGTGTGGATGATATGTAAATAGCAGCAGTACATTTTTTCTCCTCTACTGGCTTTCATGGATTTCTTTTGAGATTTTTTTGCTTCTTTGTGCACCAGATCACGGTATTCCAATCAGGAGGTCGATTATTACCTAGAAACGCTGCTAAGAGTAGTACATTGATTCACAATTAGATGAGAGCCATGTATTTCAGTAACACAGATGACGAAAAATTGCTACATGGGTACTATAAATTATTTTTATTGATGTCTGCACATGTACTTTGGAAGTTACATACGACACTTATCGATACCATTTCTTCTTTTGTGGGGGTACTGGAATCATCTGGAGACAGGCTTGTACCAATAACAGAATGCCAAAACCTGATGATGCATTCTTATGGCCTACCGACACTGCTTGGAGCTGCCCAGCGCCACAGTCTCCTCAGCTGGGTCCGGCAAAGATGCATTCACTATGCCCTGAACCATCTCAACAGCATTGTCGTAATCTCTCCCTGAATTTAGTAGCAGTCTCTGATCCATACTGTTAATGAGCGGCGCTGATGACTGAGCGGTTGAGCGCCCCACAAACAATTATCATCATCAGCCTCAGGTCAGTTGCATGTTTTGACTACTCTGTGGTTACAGGAGCTTTTGGGGACTGGATCTTGCAATCTCATACAGATAACTCTAGTGCAGGTTACCAGGACTCTACCGTTTTCCTTAATGTGTGTCTACACATTTTGGAAACTGGCCTCCCAGAAATCATTAACAACCTGTGGTATCCTGCCATAAAGTGTGGCAACTGTGAACTCACGCCCTTCACCCCCTCCCACCTCCACCCACCCAATAACAGAAGGTAGTCATGGAGATTATGTGTGCATTTAGGGGGCAAATAGTGTGGTATCATAAACTGATTCAACTGAAGATTGGTTCCAAGCCCTGAGTGTCGTACTGGCCCATTTTTCCAAAATGCAGGAAAGAGTATTAGGTAAAATGCTGAGCTGTGTATAGTATCACTAAACAGGCATGTATTTAAGTCCAGAATTTAAATGAAGGTGATGGATTTTGCTTTACATAGTTGCTTCCACCTTGTGATAAAAAATGAAAACCATTGTTGTTGTTGTGGTCTTCAGTCCTGAGACTGGTTGGATGCAGCTCTCCATGCTACTCTATCCTGTGCAAGCTTCTTCATCTCCCAGTACCTACTGCAACCCACATCCTTCTGAATCTGCTTAGTGTATTCATCCCTTGGTCTCCCTCTACGATTTTTACCCTCCACGCTGCCCTCCAATACTAAATTGGTGATCTCTCGATGTCTCAGAACATGTCCTACCTACCGATCCCTTCTTTTAGTCAAGTTGTGCCACAAGCTCCTCTTCTCCCCAATTCTATTCAATACCTCCTCATTAGGTATGTGATCAACCCATCTAATCTTCAGCATTCTTCTGTAGCACCTTATTTCGAAAGCTTCTATTCTCTTCTTTTCTAAGCTATTTATCGTCCACGTTTCACTTCCATACATGGCTACACTCCATACAAATACTTTCAGAAACGACTTCTTGGCACTTAAATGAATACTCAATGTTAACAAATTTCTCTTCTTCAGAAACGCTTTCCTTGCCATTGCCAGTCTACATTTTATATCCTCTCTACTTCGACCATCATCAGTTATTTTGCTCGCCAAATAGCAAAACTCCTTTACTACTTTAAGTGTCTCATTTCCTAATCTAATTCCCTCAGCATCACCCGACTTAATTCGACTACATTCCATTATCTTCGTTTTGCTTTTGATGATGTTCATCTTATACCCTCCTCTCAAGACACTGTCCATTCCGTTGAACTGCTCTTCCAAGTCCTTTGCTGTCTCTGACAGAATTACAATGTCATCGGCGAACCTCAAAGTTTTTATTTCTTCTCCATGGATTTTAATACTTACTCCGAACTTTTCTTTTGTTTCCTTTATTGCTTGCTCAATATACAGATTGAATAACATCGGGGATAGGCTACAACCCTGTCTCACTCCCTTCCCAACCACTGCTTCCCTTTCATACCCCTCGACTCTTATAACTGCCATATTGTTTCTGTACAAATTGTAAATAGCCTTTCGATCTCTGTATTTTACCCCTGCCACCTTCAGAATTTGAAGGAGAGTATTCCAGTCAACATTGTCAAAAGCTTTCTCTAAGTCTACAAATGCTAGAAACGTAGGTTTGCCTTTCCTTAATCTTTCTTATAAGATAAGTCGTAGGGTCAGTATTGGCTCACGTGTTACAACATTTCTACGGAATCCAAACTGATCTTCCCCGAGGCGGCTTCTATCAGTTTTCCCATTCGTCTGTAAAGAATTCGCGTTAGTATTTTGCAGCTGTGACTTATTAAACGGATAGTTCGGTAATTTTCACATCTGTCAACACCTGATTTCTTTGGGATTGGAATTATTATATTCATCTTGAAGTCTGAGTGTATTTCGCCTGTCTCATACATCTTGCTCACCAGATGGTAGAGTTTTGTTAGGACTGGCTCTCCCAAGGCCGTCAGTAGTTCTAATGGAATGTTGTCCACTCCGGGGGCCTTGTTTCGACTCAGGTCATTCAGTGCTCTGTCAGACTCTTCACGCAATATCATATCTCCCATTTCATCTTCATCTACATCCTCTTCCATTTCCATAATATTGTCCTCAACTACATCGCCCTTGTATAGGCCCTCTATATATCCCTTCCACCTTTCTGCTTTCCCTCCTTTGCTTAGAACTGGGTTTCCATCTGAGCTCTTGATATTCATGCAAGTGGTTCTCCTTTCTCCAAAGGTCTCTTTAATTTTCCTGTAGGCAGTATCAATCTTACCCCTAGTGAGATAAGCCTCTACATCCTTACATTTGTCCTCTAGCCATCCCTGGTTAGCCATTTTGCACTTCCTGTCGATATCATTTTTGAGACGTTTGTATTCCTTTTTGCCTGCTTCATTTACTGCATTTTTATATTTTCTCCTTTCATCAATTAAATTCAATATTTCTTCTGTTACCCAAGGATTTCTATTAGCCCTCGTCTTTTTACCTATTTGATCCTCTGCGGCCTTCACTATTTCATCCCTCAAAGCTACCCATTCTTCTAATCTCTGTCTTACCATTATATAACCTATCTGATACCTACTATTATCTCCAGGATTCTTCCATGTATACAATCTTCTTTCATGATTCTTGAACCATGACTAAGTTATGCTCTGTGCAAAATTCTACCACACGGATTCCTCTTTCGTTTGTTAGCCCCAATCCATATTCACCTACTATGTTTCCTTCTCTCCCTTTTCCTTCTACCGAATTCCAGTCACCCATGACTATTACTTTTCGTCTCCCTTCACCACCTGAATAATTTCTTTTATATCATCATACATTTCATCAATTTCTTCATCATCTGGAGAGCCAGTTGGCATATAAACTTGCACTAATGTAGTAGGCGTGGCCTTCGTGTCTATCTTGGCCACAATAATGCGTTCACTATTCTTTTCGTAGTAGCTTACCCGCACTCCTATTTTTTTTATTCATTATTAAACCTACTCCTGCATTACCTCTATTTGGTTTTGTATTTATAACCCTGCATTCACCCGACCAAAAGTCTTGTTCTTCCTGCCACCGAACTTCACTAATTCCCACTATATCTAACGTTAACCTATCCATTTCCCTTTTTAAATTTTCTAACCTACCTGCCCGATTAAGGGATCTCCGATCCGTAGAGCGCCAGTTTTCTTTCTCCTGATAACGACGTCCTCTTGAGTAGTCCCCGCCCGGAGATCCGAATGGGGGACTATTTTACCTCCGGAATATTTTACCCAAGAGGACGCCATCATCATTTAATCATACAGTAAAGCTGCATACCCTCGGGAAAAATTACGGCTGTAGTATCCCCTTGCTTTCAGCCGTTCGCAGTACCAGAACAGCAAGGCCATTTTGGTTAGTATTACAAGGCCAGATCAGTCAATCATCCAGAATGTTGCCCCTGCGACTACTGAAAAGGCTGCTGCCCCTCTTCATGAACCACACGTTTGCCTGGCCTCTCAACAGATACCCCTCCGTTGTGGTTGCACCTACGGTACGGCTATCTGTATCGTTGAGGCACGCAAGCCTCCCCACCAACGGCAAGGTCTATGGTTCATGGGGGGAGGATAAAAAGCATATTACTACATAATGAACATTTAGAGTTTGCAAGTCTTATAACCACAATGGCATCTCATTCCCATTACATTCCAGGGCCTTCCAATACCTTAGAAGCAAACTATTCTTTTTATGTTTATGCCCAGGACGTGGACGAAAGCAATGCAGAAGAAGATGAAGAGTGCACTGTGCAGAACAAAAGCAAAGGTGTAAAGCATAAAGGTGTTTGAATACTCTACTTTTCTAAAGTAGCCGACCCTCACCCGAGGCACATATATTTGCTGTTATGCGCCAAACGGGAGAAACAACACTATGTATGAAATAAAAACATATATCACTTACGTTCGTCCCAATTTTCAAAACTTCTCAGCGCATGGCGTTTTTATCATAATTTCCTCAACTTCAAGCAAGTATTTAGCAAAGCATTTGTTTTTACATTTTGCCCAAGAAATAGTCCCCGCAGAAATGCCTACCAAGGCTGAAAAGTTCTTGAAGTATAAAAATGTTCGCCGGCCGCGGTGGTCTAGCGGTTCAGGCGCTCAGCCCGGAACCGCGCGACTGCTACGGTCGCAGGTTCGAATCCTGCCTCGGGCATGGATGTGTTTGATGTCCTTAGGTTAGTTAGGTTTAAGTAGTTCTAAGTTCTAGAAGACTGATGACCACAGATGTTCCATAGTTCCACAGGTCCATAGTGCTCAGAGCCATTTTTTATAAAAATGTTCATCACCAGGAATGCTGTCCATTTGTAGTTTATGTGGATTTCAAGTGCCTCCTAGCTCCTACTGTACCTTCAAACAGTGGCAGATACCATATCATTGGCATATCAAGTCGTGTGCTCATATGGTCCTAGTCTCAGTTGCTTCCATTACTATGTTGGGGATAATCCTGGGAGATACTTGTTCACTGAGGTAGAAAAATTTCTGTGGTGTGCTGATTCAGTTTATCAGAATAATAATCGCATGACCAAGTTGCAGGGGAATGGTGCCTCATATGAGCTGACAGTTGACTGTCGTATTTGGTGATGGCATTGTATAAAAAAGCTGAAGCTCTACGTACAGACCATTATCATCGAACAGGGAAGCTCTGCAGAAACTTGAAACACCAACTGCCATGACACACACCGCGCCTTTCATAATATGAGCAGATATGATGCCATCTTCCTTATTGAGCACTTGGGTGGTTTAGGCTTCAGAAAAGAAAGGGTCATGGTCATATGTGGGACACTTGAAAAATACATTTCATTTTCCAAGCAAATCACATCAAGAATTGTGTTCCACTTCCTGGGTTCACTTCGATTTAGGCATACGTCTCTTCAGAAACTGAGTGAAACAATGTGTCAGGAGAACATGCATATCACTACAGCTGCCAATCCTGATGATGCAAAGTTTCAGCTTGTGATGAAGAAGGGGTCTTTCCAAACCAATACCTGGATTTCATGGAGCGACACCAGGCACTGACATAACAGGTGCGGAGTATGGACATGTGATGTATGTTTGGCAGGAATCCATGATTTCTAATTCAGTGAAATACTAGACTCTAAACGGACGTAGGTGTAAAACTACTCTCAGATATTTTTGTGAGATTACAGAGTATACAAGTATTTATGGACTCATACACGCCGGATCTTGTCTTCTATTGCTCCATTGCAGAGCTTTCATTGGACTCAGTGATAAAATAGACATGTGTCAGTATCGAACTGTCGACTGACGTTGTCATGCTGCACTTTTGCGAACGTGGGATTAGTGGGGAACTTTGCCTGTGTGTACGTATTTACGCCACCCACGAATAAGTGAGGACAAGGCATGTGACGATTTCAGTTTCATCCGTAACTTGGATGTACTTTACTTACACAGGCAGACCACGTAACAAATGCCACAGGACAGAAAGGACTCTTGCAGCTGTACCAGTTGTCTAATACATATTCAAATAGTTTAGTTTCTGTTTCTCAGATACTTCCACAAGGAAGTTAATAGCACTTCTGTATTTTACTGTGCAGACTAGTGTTTCCTAACTTACTCTTAGGTTTTTTTCTATTAAATCTTAGTGCACATCAAAGCGAAGTGATCTGCTGACTTAAGAGTCATGTCACGTGACTCCATTTAAATCGATTGTTAGTACACATCGGATAGTTTAGATTACTGCTTTAGAGGTAGTGTATTTATTTCCTGCAGTAGCTTTCCTTTTCTGGTGTTGATACAACTATTTTCATTAAAGTCATTCATTTCTGTTTTAAGAGCTAGTGGGTCTTTCTGTCTTAGGCTGAAATGAGAACTATATACAGCAAATTTTAGTGTTTGTTTATTCTCTAGTTTATATTTTGTCTATATTCTCACTTCACTAGCACCACAGTCAGCTATTTTTCTCTTTTCCGGGGGGGGGGGGGGGGTCTGTTTGTAGTTCCTCCGCAGCTACTCACTGCTTTACCTGTATTTTTGCGACCCTATTCGGTTTTATTTTTACACAGTACAATATGGGTAGGAACTGTACCTGTTGTGAGCAGACGCATGGAGAATCAGCTACTGCCTATAAACGGCTGGATGCTGCACTGGACATGGTCGACATAATTCTGACTACTACTTGAAGCAATAGCAGCATCAGGGCTCTGGTTACGAGACCTCTAACACACTTGGTGCTGTTGGTAGCCCCTAGTGACCAGGCTGTCACTCCATCTTCTGATACGCAACATCTGACCGGTTCGTCTTTGCTCGAGAGAATGGCGGACAGTGGTGCATCACTGGGCAGAAAGTGAAAGAGGGGATGGGTCACAAGGCTGGCTCCTTACCTCATTTACATATAAAACTCATAAAAAATATGTTAATTTACGTATGTAGTTGTCACTTTTTATGATAAATGCACGTCTTCTAATTACCAATCTTACGTAAAAGATCGTTAAGTAAGATTGTTTAATTTTTTAAAAAATATAACTTTTTTCCAGTTCTGTGTATTAGACTTCTCGGAAATGCTTGAAGAATATACAACTTGGTTTAAAAATTTGACTCTAATTGAAATTAAACCCACGCACCCACATATGGCAGGCGAGCGCTCTAGCGCAGAACCACGATGCTTCTCGAAAATGAATGACCTTACACTAGAATATTAAACGTGGGCGGTACACTTCAACGTCTGTTTTGTGGAGAATGTTTCAGAGCTGCTACAAACAGCTTTGGATGATATACATTTTGTGTTCGAAGCTTGTAACCTCCCAACAGTTATTTTCGTTACCTCACAATAAGAAATGTGACTAACGTCTCGAAAAACATTGTGACTCGTATATAACCTTTCAATAATTAAGTGACTGTGAACCTAAACTGGTAAATCTGGACGTCAGCAATGCTGCGTTGTGGCCCTGAAAAGTCATTCTGAATAAACTGAAAATTCTTACCTCAGTTAAGTCGCCGGATAACGCGTATGTCTGCTCCTATAAGAAATTTTTGTGGCACAGCCCAGTGCAGTGCTGGCCACTAGATTTTGTCATGTATGAAAAACCATTGATTTTATTTACAATAATTGGCATGACTATGGATAGGAGAATTAGTAAAAACTTTTAATTCAGATGAATGACTGTCAAAAGTTATCTTTATAAGAAAGATTATTATTGAAAACTTATTGAAAATTATTTACGTGTGACTTTGATACAACAATAGCACAAAATGACTTGTTGCAAATTACATATTCGCGCGGCAATAAATATTAAGAATTTATTTATTTATTTATTTATTTATTTATTTATTTATTTTTTTTTTTTTTTTTGCTTTTACCTTATATTACATCGATCAGGCACCGCTATCGTTCTCCATGAATGACCTTGGTAATTCAACACAGGAGACAAGTACTCTCTGTGAGCTATACAACTAGACAACTGCTCTCTACGAGCGACCTGACCCAACCGCCCGACTGCCAGCTACTACCACTACTGCTGCTGACACCTCTCTCTGTTCTGAGATTCTATTGTAGCTTACATATCGCAGGCAGCGTGTGAGCAATCCATCGAAATTACGTCTGCTCGAGTGCGCTAGCAATAAATTCCTTAGTCATGGACCTCTTACAAGCTTTATGCACCATAAACATAAAAAATTCAAAAAACCGGTAGCCGTGTGGTCTTCTTGTCAGAGTGAAACGGTCGATCGTCTACGGTCATGTGTTCACTGCGTGACTTTGACCATGTGATTAGCATTTGACTCAGCAAGCATCGACGGCCAAGGCAGCACTCATAGGCCGGTTTCACACATGGCGGAGGCAGATTTTTCAGCCGTGGTCAACTGAGCGTCGCTGCCATTCCAACAATAGTGCACTGAAGTAAAGTAGAGCTTGCACAATAAGCGGAGAAAAAAAAGACCGGTAAACTTGCTGTCTGCAGTAGCTGCGCGACTTGTGGCAACCATTGGCGCTACCATCACAGCCCAAGTAATGGCGCGCGTGACCACACGCGTGTCGTCGAGATTTAGTTTCTTCAGTGTGACTGAGCCTTCGTGAGTGTACACAGTTGTTATCTTTTTTTCTATTGCAAACATGAGTAATCCAGATATAGATAATAATTTTAATCTCATTAATTGACGAAAAGTAGTTTTGTTCAGTTTCTTACAGAACGACATCAGAATGAAATATACGACATCTAGCGTTAAAAGGTTTTTGCTTTTCACATTTAACCAAATATAACATTGATGATGATAATTTATGGCAATGTTTGCCGACAAGATACAGAATGAAACCTTTAACACTAGATTGCATACTCACGGCAGTTCTCCTTGGCCGTTTTTTGGTACGACTTGGAAAGAGAGAAAAATTAATGAATGATCGCCGATGCGTCGGTTCTCGATTGTGTTCAGGAGACGTCAGATTGATTGCGCGAAAATAGTTTCTCAAATGACCTCTTAACCCGGATTGCTTTCACGCAATCAGACTTTTCAATGAATTTACCTAAGGGACCTATTTGGATAATAATAAAAAATTGGAAATGAATGCAAAACAGTGAAATGTTGTAAAAAAAGTTGTCAGATCGGAAACTGAACACATTAATGGTCTCCCAAATACAATCGAGACACCGCGATAAAGAGCGAACCTGTAACAAAGTTCATTTAAACATAAACATTATTTGTGATTAATTTAAAGAAAAGAGTAAGCATAGATTTTCTGTACAGTGAAGCATCAATATATTCTCAAAGAACAAAGGCGTTAAACTATAAACATTAACAAATTTACAATGAATACAAAACTTACATTTTTATGTTTTTCTCATACATGGAACAGTCCAACAATCGCTGTTTTTGTATGTGCGATATTTTGTAAAAATTAAATGTCCTGGCGTGCGCGTAAGTATTTTTTATCGTCACAAGGTTTACAAAAGCGGTTTTTTTTTTCTTGGTGATAACGTGGTTTTTCACACTAAATGAAATATAACTTGTGGCGGTGCTTCACAACACGTCTTAACAAGTCGGCGACCAAACATCAAAGGTAATGAAGTACATGTTAACATATCGGCGACCAGAAGTACAACTAACTATAAAGACTCTAGAATTTTCCTAACGAATGATAAATTGTTCTTTCTACTGTTTCGCAGCTTCTTGCTATCAAGCGCTGCGGCAATGATTTTAAATATCTGCGCCCAGCGAGTCATAGTATTTAAAAGTACCTTTTAAACGCTGGCCGCGCGTCTTGGTGTAGGCGCACGTTATAAACAGATTTCGTTTCTTTACTCTCGTGTTGTCATGCTTAGTATCACTACAAACTACAGCTCGGTGGCTGTCCTTTTCTCATATGCAAAATGTCTGAAACCCAATAATATCACAGACAGCAAGTTAACTGTCGCAACAAGAAGACCAGACACACTGATGATGGAGAACAATTTAATGTTAAGAGCACCGTGCAGTGCAGTACACTGGTAAATCTGTAGTTTCGACTGAATTTTTACCTGTATTGGTCCATCATTTAATTTTTTATAATCAGTGCAGTATGAAACCAATGGTTAGGTTGAATGGCAATCATTATTCTATGGCAGATGACGGATCAAGTCTGTACAATTCTTACGAAAAGCTTTAGTTAAGGATGGTCTAGGGGCAGTCTGCTTTCGGCAGGTGAGCACAGAACAGGTGAGCGTAGTTTGTTTACTTCCTTTCCACAGCTAGTACTCGTATCCTTTGACACTGAGTCGCTATGTCTCATTTCTACAGAAAAGCTACCATCAAGATCAGCTTCCAGTCCGACCACGCAAGACCTTGAGCCTTTGATATCGTACGCTTCAACTGTGACGAAGTTCAAATAGCACCACAGCATATCACCAGTATCGACCTACCCATCAGAAGTAGCGTCGTCTACCTCAAGACGTTATGTCGTGCTGTTGTTGAGCAGTTGTCCGAACGTTCTTAACGTCAAACACTCTGAAGGTCACATCAGAGCTGTTACCGTTGACGACGCAGGACTAGGATTACACACATTACGAGCCTTCGAACTCCCATTTAAAGTGCCGCCGGACGTAGTCATCGCGCCTTTCCGACCATATGGGACGGTAGTTAGCCATGTGGACAAAAATTGGAACGCCTTCAAACGTACCCCGTTCTCAGCGGCGTGTGACAAGTTAAAACTGAATTAACAAAACATGTGCCATCCTAAACAGACTGACATCTCAGAGGATGGAATCATGGCAATGGGGGAGGCTGTGATCCCATCTTTGATTATATATGTATATAAACATTCATTTGCTGCCAGTTGCTACGATATATATCTTCGATACGCTAGTGTACTATGTGCGGCGTTCTAGGTACTTTGCGTTGCCCACTGGGCGTTCTACTAATTTTACTTAGCGTCGCGTGCGCTATTGCTCCCCGACCGGAAGCTGATAAGGACGGCGTTGCTCTGATAACTGGCAGCTATGTAAGTGACGTTACTGGTAAGACGGCGCCAGTCGTCGAGCAGCTGCACGTGCAGCGGCATCGACACGGACTAGTTATGGCGCGTTATTTTAGGAGGAGAAGACGTTCGCGCCTTACAGTGTATAAAGTTACTGATAATACATCTATTACTAAGAAGAGCGGAGTAGGTGCGCAAGTTATTCTTCATGGTCCTTCAGTGTTTTGTGGATGCGTACTGAATTTTACACTTACTAATGCTGATGCCAGTGCACATGGTAATGGTCGGGTATCTGTGGCTCTAGTTCGTGGTGGTAAAGTGGAGACTGTATCAGGGCTGTAGACTTTTAACAGCCAAAAAGTTATTGCTTATCGTACATTTCAGATATGTGAAGTGTATAACAGAGATCGTGGTTCATCTTACTATATGTCTACAGTGCCATTGGTTCTTAGGACAAGGAATCGTCGTAAATGAATCAGAGTCTGTGTCTGCATGGGTTAAAGATGCACTGAATCGTGTCAAGATTAAAATTGTTGGTGATGTCACGCATTATTATAGAAATTGAAATAAAGTACCTGCCTATCCTTGAGAAAATAAAAAAATTATAAATATTAAACGACAGCATAAAAAAGAAAGTGGATGAACAGCATTGGTGATGTAAGATGGACAGCCTCATACTTGTTCTGGTTGCAACCAAGAGGATCATGAACATTCTGCGTGTATTCCACGTCGGGTTTCACAAATCTCGTTAGGTGCCATGGCGCCGTCCCCTACAGTAGCGGCCCTACCCCAAAAGTACGCAGGGGTGACACAGTCGTCCGTCATGGCAGACAGGAGGACACTTCGAAGACAGCGAACGTTAACCGCACCATGTCCAGGATTGACCAACACCATTACAGAATCGATCGAGATTGGTGAAGGTCGTCCATCGACTCCACAGGGAGATTCGGAATGGAACTCGACACTAGAGTTGCATCGACCTCTACTTCTCTCCCAGAGTGTGATTTGGTGCGGAAACCACACACTCTTTCGGACATGGAAACCCACGTCTACGAACAGATGTCACCGAGGAAACACAAAAAGCGACGTCGCACTCCCTCAGATGATTGCCTCCTGCGGACGTTTTCTCCGGTTGACAACTGGGCGTCCGACGTGACGGGAAACATGATTGACACAGGATATCCCTCACCTGCTGCTTTCCCTGACTTCGAAACAGCCGTTTCCGCTCTCTCGGGCAAACAGACCACAAGAACACCGCCTGCCACTGATACGCAGCCAGAAACAACCACGAATTAACCTTTGGTTATCCACCTCGCAAGTGTCCTACGGAAATTGGGTGGACGACATTGAAGAAGATTCTACGCCCACTGCGGTGGGTGAGGAGAGGGGTGTCTCTTCACAGACTGCGGCCTGTCCCGAGTGGTATCAGATGACGACGAGGACGCGGCGTGCAGATTACAGGCCCCGACTTTTACGGTGACGCTGACATCGACCCCCGTTGTAGCGGTCGATCTACAGACCTATTGCTTGGCGTTCACCAACGTTAACAGCATTCGGACCCGTACGAAGTTGTTGCTGCTCCAAAACATGCTCAGTGGAGTAGACATCGATACCGTCTTTCTCTAAGAGGTGTGCGTCGATGATTACCTGGGTATGTACGGTTACAAGGCTCATGTGTCCCATGCCTCGCCGACTAATAGTGGTGTCGCAGTTCTCCCCAAGCAGACGAGGACGAAGAACGTATCCCCTGACGCTATCAATGTGCTCCTTCCGGGACTTGTCACTGTCGCGACTGGACAATCCTCTTCGCGGAAGGAGAAGCACCGCTTTTTCAGGGCAGGCACGACGACTTGGTGTTAGGAGCCGACTTCACTAGCACCCAGGCAGCTAAAGATCAGCTGGCACACCATTCACCGTGCTCAGAATTTGGAATGCTCATAGCGCTTTCCAGGTGGTAGATACACGGGAACATGTTCAAAGAAATCGACCGCGATTAACTCATTTAACGAGTCACTCGTCTAGTTGCGTTGATAGGATTTACGTCTCCCCCTTCTCTCGCGGCAATAGTGAGCGACGTATAAGTGTGACCAGTAGTCTTTTCTGATCATGAAGCCTGTATCTGTGCCGTCACCCTCCGTCGCCGGAAGTTAAACCTCGCTTATCTCGATTCCCCGGATTGGTGGCGCCCCTATGAATGACACATCGATTTCGTGCGTTCACCGTCTCCCAACGTCTCCTACATCGATCAGATGGTAGTTAAATTGCACCAAGCCTGCCCTGGGGAGGACCTTCATTACTTATGGTAGTGGACCGCTGCTTGGAGGCTGCGCACACGCGATTTTTATTTCACCGTCCTTCGCGAATGTACCTCCTTGCCACCCGTACCAGAACCACAGACGACAGTACAGCGTGCAAAGGCACAGATCGTAGCCCGTATGCACCGACACCTCGAATGGACGATCGTCGGAGTTCGGAAACATGACAGACTAGCAATGGAACGACCCACCACATACCACGTCATTTGAGAACGTGAACTGCGAAGATGCGCACTGATACAGGCCATCACCACTGCGGATGTCGCCTCACAACACAACCACTATTGGTGCAACCTTCTTCGACCATTACTCACGACTTTAGTCTGCCCATTTTCCTGACCCCGACGGTGACAGGAGTCTCACGATTAATTTACGGCACTGTTACACAGGACTTACAAACTGCATTACTGACTGAAATTACGGAGAATGCACTTATCGGCGCCATACGTAAAGGAGCGTCGAACAAGTCTCCTGATCCCAACGAGCTCCCTGTGGAACTTTTCAGGATTTGATGACCCCCAAGTTGATAGACATCTGTCGGGAGCGTATGTCCCACGCGTTGCAGCTCCCCAAAGCCTTCTTCGAAGGAATGATTATACCAGTTCAGAAACCGACAGGTTCGCTCGAATACATGATTACCGCCCACTGACACTCGTCAACTGTGACATAAAGATGTACACCAGACTATTAGCAGATCGTATACGATCGACACTGCCCAACGTCTTGTCACCAGATCAGGCTTCCCTAAGGAGTGTCAATAACATATACACAGCGCCGTGTCGATAGCGTGACAAAATAGTCTTAGTGAGGCTACGCCGCATCCCGGGAATGCTGGCATCACTAGATTCTACCCAAGCTCTCGATCGAGTGGATCACGTACACCTGACGTCCGTTCTCCAACACTTGCAGAACCCACAGCAATTCATGGACGTCGTGATGCACCTCCTCCCAGGGGCTACCTACAAGGTGCCCGTTAACGGGGGTCTCACGCCGTCCCTCCAGATTTCCAGATCGGTGCGTCAAGGCTGCCCCTGTCGATCTTACTCTACGCTCCGGCACTGGAACAGCTCCTCTGTGGCCTCTGTCAAAGCCACACTGAATTAACCTTACGTGGCGTGACATTCCGCTCTACAGCATATGCAGACGATCCGTTTCTCGTGCTTCGCTACTGTGACGATGTAAACAGCGCACTAGAATGGATTGCAAAATTTGGTGTGGCCTTATGCAGCTGCCTCAACGTCACCAAATCGGTCGCCATGAACATTGGAGACAGGATGGCCCCGGCGTGTGTCGAACCCCTATAAAGCTTAGTGGCACTATCAAATGTCTCGTAATAGAGTTTCACGACGACATACGGTGCACTGCGGCCCGTAACTACTGCCGCTTATTACAACAAATTCGGGTCCAGATCTCCAACCTCCGTCGGCGGGCCCTCGACATTCTTCAAAGGACCAATTTCGTCAATATTTACATAGCAGAGCGACTTCCACACATAGTTCGTATACATCCAACACCGTTACCGATGGCTCGATGTACATTAGCGACATTCGAAGCCTACATCAGTTATGAATCGCTGACCCTTCCCTCACACAGGAGAAGTCTTGGCCTAGTCCATATTCATGATAGAGCGGTGGCCCTGTTTTTCAGCTAGCACATCAAGCTGTGGTGCCACCGCCCGGAAAGTCTGACGGGTTTGCTGCTGCAGTCCTTAGCTCCGCCCTCACTTACGCCTAGACTGACGACGCAAGACATACCCCATACCTTTCTACCACTTTGGTCACTTTTATATTGAGCTCTTTTACATTGACCATTACCAACGACGAAACAGGCGACGGTGCAGGAGATGTATCGCGTCCACCATATGTCGTGCAGGCCAAGAATCCTCATGTTAGGTGAAAGGAGGTGTGGCGGACGATACACGCGGTTACACTGTATACAGATGTCCGATCAACATGGTACAGCCGGCCGGGATGGCCGTGCGGTTCTAGGCGCTACAGTCTGGAACCGAGCGACCGCTACGGTCTCAGGTTCGAATCCTGCCTCGGGCATGGATGTGTGTGACGTCCTTAGGTTAGTTAGGTTTAATTAGTTCTAAGTTCTAGGCGACTGATGACCTCAGAAGTTACGTCGCATAGTGCTCAGAGCCATTTGAATCATTTTTGAACATGGTACATCGACATTATATCTTACTTTCTACGGGTCAGCCCGGAACATATCGCACCGGATGAACCGTATTCTCCTCGCACCAAAACCAAAGCAGTCACGTGCGTCTATGGGCATGCATGAAATATTTATTTCGCGATGGACCTAAAGATGTACTGGACTTTCGGAACTAACTACAAGTCGGCAGCAGAAAAAAGTATAACAGGAGAAGGAATCGTTAAGGTAGGGCAGTGGGTGTGTTACTATGAACAGTTCAGTGATAGGATTTTTCTATCAGAATCGACAGCAAACCAAAACTGACAACAGTAGATCAGGTATACACGCCGGCGTCGCAAGCTGAAGATGCAGGGATAGAAGTAGTATATGAGGATATAGAACGGATCATTCAGTACGTAAAGGGAAATGAAAGCTTAATAGCCATGAGGGATTGGGATGCGGTTGTAGGGGAAGGAGTAGAAAAAGGGTTACGGGAGAATATGGGCTTGGTACTAGGAATGAGAAGAGAGAAGAAGTAATTGATTCCTGCAAAGAGTTTCAGCTAATACTGGCGAATACGCTGTTCAAGAATCACAAGAGGAAGAGGTACACCTGGAAAAGGCCGGGAGATACAAGATTTCAGTTAGAGTACATCGAGGTTAGGCAGAGATTTTGAAATCGGATACTGGGGTGTAAGGCGCACTCAGGGGCAGATACAAACTCAGATCACAATTTGGAAGTGATGAAGGGTAGGATGCAGTCTAAAAGACTGATCAGGAATAAGCAGTGCAAAAAGAAGTGGGATATGGAATTACTAAGGAATGAAGAGATACGCTTGAAGTTCTCTGTGGGTATACATACTGCGATAAGGAATAGCTCAGTAGGCAGTTCAATTGAAGAGCAATGTACATCTCTCACAAGGACAATAACAGAAGTTGGCAAGAGAAATATGGGCATGAAGAAAGTAACTGCGGAGAAATCACGCGTAACACAAGAAATACCTCAGTTGACCGATGAAAGAAGGACGTACGATAATGCTTAGGGAAATTCAGAAATACAGAAATACAAGTCACTTACGAATGAAATATATCTGTATCTACATCAACTATTCTTCTATTCACAATAGAGTGCCTGGCAGAGGATTGTTATCTACCTTCAAACTGTCTCTTTACCGTTCCACTCTCGAACGGCACGCAGGAAAAACGAGCACTTAAATTTTTCTGTGCGAGCCCTGGTTTCTCTTATTTTACCGTGATGATAATTTCTCCCTGTGTGGGTGGGTGCCAACAAAATGTTTTCGCAATCGGATGAGTAAACTGGTGATTGAAATTTCATGAGAAGATCCAGTCGCAACGGAAAACGCCTTTGTTTTAGTGAATGCCACTCCAATTCACGTATCATGTCTGTGACACTAACTCCCCTATTTCGCAATAGTACAAAACGAGCTGCCCTTCTTTGTACTTTTTCGATGTCATCCGTTAGTCCCACCTGATGCGGATCTCACATCGCACAGCAATACTCCAGAATAGGGCGGACAAGCGTAGTGTAAGCAGATTCTTTGGTAGACCTGTTGCATCTTCTGAGTGTTCTGCCAATGAATCGCAGTCTTTGGTTTGCTCTATCCACAATATTATCTATGTGATAGTTCCAATTTAGGTTATTTGTAATTTTAATCCCTAAGTATTTAGTTGAATTTAGAGCCTTCAGATTTGTGTGACTTACCGCGTAATCGAAATTTAGCTGAATTCTTTTAGTACTCATGTGAATAACTTCACACGCTTCTTTATTCAGAGTCAAATGGTTCAAATGGCTCTGAGCACTATGGGACTCAACTGCTGAGGTCATTAGTCCCCTAGAACTTAGAACTAGTTAAACCTAACTAACCTAAGGACATCACAAACATCCATGCCCGAGGCAGGATTCGAACCTGCGACCGTAGCGGTCTTGCGGTTCCAGACTGCAGCGCCTTTAACCGCACGGCCACTTCGGCCGGCTATTCAGAGTCAATTGCCACTTTTCGCACCATACATATATCTCATCTAAATAATATTGCAAGTCGTTTTGATCATCTTATGACTTTACAAGACGGTAAATGACAGCATCATCTGCGAACAATCTAAGACAGCTACTCAGATTGTCTCCTATGTCGTTAATAAAGATCAGGGACAATAGAGGGCTTATAACACTTCCTGGGGGAACGCCGGATATTACTTCTGTTTTACTCGATGACTTTCCGTCTAGTACTACGAACTGTGACCTTTCTGACAGGAAATCACGAATCCAGTCGCACATCTGATGCGATACTCCGTACGCACGCAGTTTGGTTAGAAGACGCTTGTGAGGAACGGTGTCGAAAGCCTTCTGGAAATCTAAAAATATGGAATCAATCTGAGATCCCCTGTCGATAGCACTTATTACGTCATGAGTATAAAGAGCTAGCTGTGTTTCACAAGAACGATATTTTCTGAATCCGTCCTGACTATATGTCAATAAATCTTTTTCTTCGAGGTACTCATAATGTTCGAATACAGTATATGTTCCAAAACCTTAGTGCAAATCGACTTTAGTGGTATAGGCCTGTAATTCAGCGGATTACTCTTACTCTCTTTTTTGGATATTGGTGTGACCTCAGCAATTTTCCAGTCTTTAGGTACGGATCTTTTTGTGAGTGAGCGGCTGTATATAATTGCTAAATATGGAGCTATTGTATCAGCTTACTCTGAGAGGAACCTGACTGGTATACTATCTGGAGCAGAAGCCTTGCCTTTAATAAGTGATTTAAGCTGTTTTGTGACACCGAAGATATCTACTTCTATGTTTCTCATCTTGGCAGTTGTTCTTGATTGGAGTTCAGAAATATTTACTTCGTCTTATTTGGTGAAGGAGTTTCAGAAAACCGTGTTTAATAACTCTGCTTTAGTGGCACTGTCATCAGTGACTTCACCATTGTTATCGCGCAGTGAAGGTATTGATTACGTCTTGCCACTGGAGTACTTTATGTATGACATGAATCTCTTTGGGTTTTCTGCCAGATTCCGAGACAGAATTTCATTATGGAAATTATTAAAAGCATCTTGCATTGAAGCACGCGGTATATTTCGAACTTCTGCAAAACATTGCCAATCTTGGGGATTTTGCGTTCTTTTAAATTTGGCACGCTTTTTTCGTTGCTTTGCAACAGCGATCTGACCTGTTTTGTGTACCAAGGGGGATCAGTACCATCACGTATTACTTTATGTGGTATGTATCTCTCAGTTGCTGTCGATACTGTCTCTTTGAAAAGATTCCACAACTTTTCTACACTTACATGATCAGATCGGAAGGAGTGAAGACTGACTCTTAAAAAGGCGTTATGAGTATTTTTATCAGTTTTTTTTAAATAGATGTACTTTCCGTTTCTTTTTGATGGCTGTAGGTGTTACGGTATTCAGCCTAGCAGCAACTGCCTTGTGGTCCCTAATCCCTGTATTCGTCGCGATACTCCCTATTTCTCCAGGATTATTTATTGCTAAGAGTCATGTATCCTTTCGCAACCATTTACTCTTTATTTTAAATGACAGTGGAGCGTACAGTACCGCCGTTGCCTAAGAAATGCAGGGAAGCTAAGGTGAAATGGCTGCTTGGAAAATGTGGAGAAATCAGAAAAGAAATGATTGTTGGAATGAGAGACTCAGCATACAGAAAAGTCAAAACAACCTTCGATGAAATTAAAAAGAAGGATGGTAAAATCACAAGTGCGATGGGAACTCCACTGTTACATGCAGAGAGGAGAGTAGATTGGTGGAAAGAGAAGATTGAAGGCCTCTATGAGGGGGAAGACTTGTCTGACGACGTGACAGAAGAAGAAACGAGAGTTGATATCCAAGACATAGAGGAACCAGAATGGGAATCAGAATTTGAAAGAGGTTTGAAAGACCTATAGTCGAATAAGGCAGAAGGGATGGATAATATTCCATCAGAATTTCTAAAAGCACTGAGGGAACTGGCAACAAAATGACTCTTCACGTCGGTGTGTAGAACATATGAGATCGACAATATACCACCAGACTTTCGGAAAACATCACACACACAATTCCGAAGAGTGCAAGAGCCGAAAAGTACGATAATTATTGCACAGTCAGCTTAATAGCTCATGCATCTAAGTTGCTGACAAGAATAATATGCAGAAGAGAGGAAAAGCGAACTGAGGATGTGTTAGACGATGGTCGGTTCGGCTTTAGGAAAGGTAAAGTTACCAGAGAGGCAGTTCTGACACTGCGGTTGATAATGCAAACAAGACTAAAGAAAAATCAAGACACGTTCAAGGGATTTGTCGACTCGTAAAAGGCGTTCTACAATGTCAGATGGTGCAAGATGTTCGAAATTCCGAAGAAAATAGGAGCACGGTATAGGGAAAGGCGGGTATATACAGTATGAACAAGAACCAAAAGGAGCAACAAGAATGGAAGACCAAGAACGAAGCGCTCTGGTTAAAAAGGGGGTCTGACATGGATGTGGTATTTCGCCCTTTCTGTTCACTCCATAGATCGAAGAAGCAATGACGGAAACAAAAGAAAGGTTCAAGAACGGAATTATAAGTCAAGATGAAAGGACATCAGTGATAAGATTCGCTGATGACACTGCTGCCCTCAGTGAAAGTGATGAATAATTACAGATGCTGAATGGAATGAACAGTCTAATGAGTACAGAACACGGATTGAGAGTAAGTCAATGAAAGACGAAAGCAATGAGAAGTAGCAGAAATGAGAACAGTAAGATATTTAATATTGGGACTAGTGATCACAAATTAGTTGAATTTAAGGAATTCTGCTACCTAAGTAGGAAAAAAACTCATGACGGATGGGGGAAGAAGGACATACAAAACAGACCAGCACTGGCTAAAAGGGCATTCCTGGCTAAGAGAAGTCTACTGATATCAAACATAGGCCTTAGTTTGAGGAAGAAAATTCAGGGAACGCACGTTTGGAGCACAGCATTGTATTGTAGTAAAACACAGACTGCGAGAAACCGGAAAAGAAGAGAATCGAAACATTACAGATGTGGTGCTACGGGAGATTGTTTAAAATTTGGTTAACTTATAAGGTAAGGAACAAAGAAGTTCTCTATAGAATGAGCAAGGAAAGGAATTTATGAAAGACACTGACAAGAAAAAGGGAGAGGATGGCGGGACATATGTTAAGACATCACGGAATAACTTCCATGGTGGCAGAGGAAGTTGCAGAAGGTAAAAACTGTAGAAGAAGACAGAGATTGGGTAATCACTTTAAATAATTAACACGGCTAAGTATTGCAAATAGCGTAATTATGAAACCAGCAATTAGAGACGGGCTATGCTTACATATTACCAGTACAAGCTCAGACTGCAGAAGAGTAAAGATGTAGAAAGTATAGGAGTAACATCACATTTATCATTTGTTTCCAGGACATGGAATCCCATTTTACTCAGATCTACAAATTCCGTTACACGTAACTGCTGTGGTTTATTGATAAGTTGCTCTCCAGCAAAAACTTTCATCATATCTATTAAAGAACAAACAGGTTCTTCGTTTATGAGGAATCATTTTGCACAACAGTTAAACAAAAAATAAAAGATAACGTTTTAGCTTTTCGACTGTTAAATGTGTCGCAGTATAAGGCCTTAGAGATGTTTATAGAGTTGGAACGCAGCATCACAAATAAAAAATGCAAAAAAATATAACACTTTCGGACTTTCTACGGTCGATGGGCACTCCTCACCGAGGAGTGTGTTTAAAGATCGACGAGTCACAAAATTTTCCATAGCAACCAAATTGCGCATTAACAAAATGGCACGTACTATCTTCAAAATCCACACACGTAACGAGTATAGTTGTCTTTATAATTAAAATACAAAGATTCACTTTCAATTGGACTCACGATGCGAACATGCTTTACATCTGCCACCCCAATGCAATGGGGAAAGTTTGCTGGATGTCCAAATTAATTCGCTACTGATTGCAACATTTATTTTGTAAGAGTGCTTGGCAAACATCTCTATCACTCTTGCTGTTGAGATTCCTAGTCTGAAACAATAACGAATGTCGGTGAAAGTACATTGCTAGACATTTAAAAAGAGAAAAATAATAATTTAATTCCTGAAGAAGAAGCAAATTACTATTTCGTATTTTTACGGAGCTAATGTAGATCGCACGTAGTTTTTTTTCTTTTTTAGTAACGAAATGACTAAACAATGGAAATAAGGAAACCAAAGTTTGAAACGAGGACAAAAGAGGCAAAATTAGTGGTCACAAGCTAGTAAAATTGGAAGTTCATATCTAACTACGAAATCCAGTTTCTTAAAATATTTGTACGGAACAAGAAAGAGTACATATAATTTTGGCGTACAACAATTGGAGAAGCATGAAACTGATGGCTCGTGGCAACAACCTCCTCAGAAAATAGAACATGAAGTAAGCCTAACAACTGGCACGAAGAAAAAACTTCTTTCCAATAACGAAAATAGACAAAGCAGATTTGAGGAGGATCTTAGAGTCATTTCCAGTATTAAGAATCAAAAGGTTGCATCTGTTCACTATCTAGGTTACACCACGCAATCCGTTCCCAGTTCCAACCACACATCTATCCACAGCCACCTCAACAACCTTGCATGGGGGCTTAATTATATAAATAATGAATGCAAATTCTTTTTAAATTTTTAGTCGCTGTATGTCCGATTACGGTGTGTCGCAAACGATTGTCCCTGACTAGTATTTGTACGCAATCTGACTGCATAGAATAACAACAAAGAATGAAAGAAAATTTTCGTTAACACAATTAATTAATTAAGTCCCCAGCAACTATAAAACCTACGAAACCAAAACACAAGTGTAATTGTTCTGTGTGTGGGAGTGTGATTCAACGTACACATCTGGCGCGGTTCTTCTCCGACAAGACAAGAAATTTTAAATACCATTTATACTGAAGTAATTATAAAAAAGAAATACTATAATTGCGTAAGGAAACCAGAATTACACTCTAATACAAGAACACGAGCCAGATGCTTTGTTGACTGAACCTGTAATCACGCAATATTTAAGACACTGAAATAATGAAAAAACGGGGAATATTTTACCTTCATATATATTGACGAAAAGCACTCTGATCATTACAATATCTCCATTCGAACAACATCTGCTGTCTATCCCATCAAACAACAGCATAAAACATGGAACAAGCACTCTCCACTACGACTTCTCGACAAGAACTTTTCACTACGACATCTCAGCAAGCACACTACTACTACGAGTTCTCGACAAGCACTCTCCACCACGACATCTCAGCAAGCACTGACTACTACGAGTTCTCGACAAGCACTGCCAGTGGAGGCGGCGGAATAATACTCTTTGGCGCAATCTCTGGCGCTGTGGCTCAGTGTAGCCACCTTTCATATGCCCTTCCTCCACGGGCCAGAATTTGATGGTATTTTTGCCAGCATTTGTGGTGAAAATACCACCAAATTCGTCCACAAAAATACAGACGTAAATAAAAGATAATATTAATACGTAAATATCACATAATTAGATAAAATTTTGGCTTTGCACTGACCTTTCAATAACCTAATATATAAAATACAGTAAGCAATACAAATTCTTTCATACATGTGACTTTACATAATAGTTTACACAATACACAAAAAAATACTTTCAATGATTAGTTCCAGCAGTAGCACCCAGCAATGGTCAACAGGTGCAGACACCAACAAGTGACATCATTCAGCAGAAGCAGTTCCATTAGTGGCACTCAGCAATGTTGAGCAAGCACAGACACCAACAGGTGACATCTTTTCAGTAGAAGCAGTCCGTCAGTGGCACCCAGCATTGTTGAACAGGTGCAGACACCAATAAGTGACATTATCTCAGTAGAAGCAGTCCGTCAGTGGCACCCAGCAATGTTGAGCAGGTGCAAACAGCAACAAGTGATATTATTTCAGTAGAATCAGTTCCATTAGTGGCACCCAGCAATGTTGAGTAGGTGCAGACACCAACAAGTGACATTATTTCAATAGAAGCAGTTCCATCAGCTGCACCCAGCAATGTTGAACAGGTGCAGACAGCAACAAGTGACATCATTTCAATAGAAGCAGTTCCAACAGTGGCACCCAGCAATATTGAACAGGTGCAGACACCAACAAGTGACATCATTTCAGTAGAAGCAGTGCCATTAGTGGCACCCAGCAATGTTGAATAGGTGCAGACACCAACAAGTGACATTATTTCAATAGATGCAGTCCATCAGTGGCACCTAGCAATGTTGAACAGGTGCAAACAGCAACAAGTGACATTATTTCAGTAGAAGCAGTTCCATCAGTGGCACACAACAATGTTGAACAGGTCCAGACAGCAGTCCATAATATTCACTATCACTAATCACACTGTTCATCAGAGTTTATAAGCAGAAATTAAACATGTCCTAGTGGCACCAATCATGTAGAAAAAGTACAAGTAACAGTCCATAATATTCACTATCACTGATCACACAGTTCATCAGCAGAAATTAAACATTTCTAAGTGGCACCCATTATGTTGAAAAAGTGCAGGTAACAGTCCATAATATTCACTATCACTAATCACACAGTTCATCAGCAGAAATTAAACATTCCTAAGTGTCACACATCAATGTTGAACAGGTGCAGGTGTGAACAACAGTTTGAATACACACCCAATTGCTTTTACAAAATTATTATCAATGCCCTTACACTAAACATACAAATTATAATAAACACACAAATGATATCAGATAATTGTCATATTAACTATTACAAATGCACAAATATCAGTAAACCTATAATATTTATGGGTGTCAGTGCAAGCCACAACAAGCAAGTAGAATAATATTTAGGAGAAAAGTCGGTACCACTTTTCTGGGATTAGGAAGGGAAAACACACAAAACACACTCACTCATCTTTCATCCACATTAAGTACTATTGTGTAATTGAATAGTGTTAACTGTGTAAATGCAATTCTGTCAAAGGTTTGATGTTCGACATGTGTATCAAGTAGTAGTGGCAGCAATGTATAACAGCCAATAATAGTTAGTCAACGTCATAGTCATCATGTCAAGACCAATGTTTGCCAAGCCAGATCAAAATGTACGGTTGCTGAACAACTGTCAGTGTGCCAAGATATGCAAATGCTTCCTCTCTCCAAAAAAAAAAAGTATATACTGCTTAGTGATTTAACAAAGTGTGTGTGTAGACAATCTTCCTTCTACTTGAGTGTTCTAGTCTGCCATCTACATCCTCCTTGTTCCATATAAACCAACAAAAAAATATGCTCCTCACTTACTTTACCTCTTATCCACCAAAACTCCAATAATCATCAGCATCACATAATCTCAATACTTCAATAACACCTCTTACATCGATACATATAAACCTTATCATCAATAGCATTTACCTTACCTCTTATCCACCAAAACTCCAATAATCATCAACTTCATACAATCTCAATACCTCAATAATATCTCTTCAATAGTCGATACATATAAACCTTATTACCAATATCATTTCACTTCCATAAGAACTCTTTCCTCTAGTCAGTCTCCTCGAACAAGTACAGATAAAATCCTAGTGCAAACTTCAATTTATCATCCCATACAATCCGAAGACACAATGTCCACACACAACCTCTGTGTAATCCATCTGAGCCAAATCTTCTACTCATTATGAATTATAAGATAGATTTTGGTTACCTTGTCCATCATTAAACAAAAGAAATGCATACATGACCTCTAACAGCCTTTAGTTCGAATAACTCTCAGTAATTAAGTACGATTACGGAGTGTGAATGATCATAATATTTCACAGTGTGTACACCACTTCAAGAATCATGGCAGAAGCAAACATGTGGAGTATTTTTTGTGTCAAGTGTCACTTGCTATTTCAATTGCTCACGAAGAATGCAGTGTAATAACTGTCATTGGTCTAACCCTAGTGTTGGTATGTCATGTCGTTAGCTTCCTTCCTATTAGCATAAATTTCTACAGCTTCCATAAAACCTCCAGCTCATGTGACTTCTATGAAGTTTCTTGTACTAATGTCGTTCGTCGAATTATAGCAGTTCATTTTCTTGTCTTAAAAATATAAGGCACTGAGCGTAAGCAAAACATGCAATAGCGAGTAAATATACCAGTAGAGAACATAATGTCAACAAGTGGATGCAGCATAGTTCCTACAACGAGGCTCTGCCAAGCAAGCAATCTATAATTAATACCATAGTGTGGCCTAAACTCCATGTTCGTACACTGTATATCAGCATTTCTATATACCAAATTAAAGAGTAGTTATGACGACAAACAGAAATGTATAAATATGCAATCCATACACACAGCAGCAAACATATATCTTATGTAATAAACAGGTCATTAGCATCATATCAGCATAAGCAAATAAATGTTCGTATGTAATCTTAATAAGTAAACATGAAGGCGCAAGCAGATAAATCACAAAGTGTAACCTACATACATAACCACATCAGCACAATTAATCAGTTGACAATTATAATTTAAATAAATAAGCACAGCAGGCACATAATAAAAAAAAATACGACATCAGTGAAAAAGCATAGCAGCCAAGCGATGCATAATATACATAATTAACAACCCTGTTCATTAATCAATCATTGTCAAAATCAGTTAATGTACGCAAGCACGTCGCTTAACACGTAAATTCATAGAGCATGAAATTAGCACAAAGTATAAATCACGTAATCGCGAGCAACAAATTACGTCTAAAGTACGTACCAAAGCGGAAATATGTTACCTGAAAAATAAAATCAGTTAATAGTTACCTTTTTAGTTTATTAGTATCTTCTTCGAAATTACATTCTTCCTGAAAATTTCTCGATAGCAAGTCCTCTTAACGTCGGAGACACACAGAATTTACCTGAAGTTCTTAAATATTTTATACAACCATATCCTGAAAAATACTGAACGTTAATAACATAATTCATCAAGTCACTATAGCTTTATACTGAATTTAATCGGAGAAATTAGACTGTGTATTTGTTTACGGCTGTCAGTGCATTCGCACTGAGCGCTCGATCAGCTGTAGGCGCGTGACGTAGGAAGTAATTGTTTGCGGTCAACGACTGCCTTGTGCGGAGCGCAGACTTGACTGTTGCTTTGAGTGTGTGCCGCCGACAAAACACAGGGCGGTATCCTTGTATTCTCTGCATGTTTACATGTAGCTGTTAGTTTCTCTAAAGTATGTCATTCCACAAAAATTTTTCAAAAGTATATCATTCCACAAAAATTTTAACATTAGATATATGATGTATTCCCTTAGAGCGTCGAGATTTAAGAGTTTCTACTTCGACAGTGTTATCATGAATAATTTTGCGAACTCTATATGGACCGTCATAAAGCAGAAAAAATTTGCGACACAAGCCTTTTCCTTTGTGAGACAAACGATGAGACTTAATTAACACCTTCTGACCAACTGAAAAAGTTTTTAAACGACCAGGACGCTTAGCTGATTTCTCTCTTCTAGCAGCCGCAGACACAATATTTTGTAGAGTCAGGTTGATAACTTCAGAATGCCGCAGTTTCTGTGTAGGCAAAAAAGGAACGATTTCAGAAATGCGATTTGTCCGTGCTTTGTTTTTTAATATCAGTATAGGCGGTAAAGAAGTTGAGTCATTAGGAAGTTCATTCAGAGTGTTTTGAAAAATATGAAGATACTGATCCCAAGTTCTGTGATTCTGATAACAATAAAGACGACATAATTTATTGATTTCCTTCATCCATCTCTCTGAAGCGTTAGATTGAGGGTGAAAAAGTGAAGTAGAGTACGAAGCCAAATTTTAGAGCGAAACTGTGAACCATTATCTGATATAACCTTATCTACATGACCCACTTCTTTAAGAAAATGTTTGATGAAAGCGTTAGATACTGAACGAGCTGTTGCTTTGCGTAAAGGTGTAAAACGCACATATTTTGATGTCAATTCCACTGCTACCAAAATGTACGCAAAACCATTAGTAGAACGAACCACTGGACCGAACAAATCAACTGCAGCCATCTCCTTTAATTTCGCTGGAATGATAGGAAACAACGGTGCTCTGTGAGAAATAGTTGGCGGCTTAGCCTTTTGATATAATTTGCATTTGGCAAGAACAGATCGAATACGTTTTTCCATATTACTGAAGTAGCAATTTTCTCGTAATTTATGAAAGCATTTCTGGGACCAAAGTGTGCATAACTGAAATGCGTATACCAAATCAGCTTATTAGCCCACTCATCAGGAATACAAACTAACCAAACAGAGTTGTTGACCGATTTTCGTTTAAAAAGAATATCATTGCGAACTAAATAATGCTGTCTAATAGCTACGCTTTCCTTTCTCCTGCACTTCTCCTTAATGTCCTTCCAGATTGGATCCTTATTTTGCTCCTTAACGATGTCCTGGAGTGAAGACGAAATAAAATTCTCAAACGCAACACCTTGAATATACATCAAAAAATAATTGTTTTCTTTGCAGTCCTCTTCAGCACTATGTTTCAAACCCATAGGTGCACGTGATAAAGCATCAGCAACAATATTAGAAGAACCCTGTATGTAAACAATACTAAAATCAAATTCCTGTAGGTACAGCACCCATCGTGACAATCTTCCATGAGTTAATTTTGTCGACATAAGAAATTCCAGAGCTCGATGATCGGTGTAAACCTTAGTATGTCTGCCAAACAAAAATGTGCGAAATTTTGTGAAAGCCAAAACAACAGCCAAGGCTTCAAGTTCCGTAATAGAAGAATTGTTTTCTGATTTAGAGAGAACACGACTTCCAAATGCAATAGTTTTCTGTACTACAACGCCGTCTTCTTCTATCTCTTGAAATAAATGTGCACCTAGGCCTTTGTATGATGAGTTCGTCGCCAAACAAAAATCTTTAGATAAATCTGGATGTGAAAGAAGTGGAGCAGCAACTAAAGCATCACGAAGTTGTTCAAATTCTGATTGAGCTTCCTCATCCCAACACGAATTAGATTTCTTTCCAGATAGTTCACATAAACGAGGTGTGGTTAAATTGTCCAATCTAACAAAGCGTCTAAGAAAATTACAGACACCAAGGAAACTACGAACATCACGTTTTGTGATAGGAACAGCATAATTACGAATAGCGTCTAGTTTCTCTGGATCAGGAAGAATACCTTCTGTAGAAATAATGTGACCAAGAAATTTCACCTGAGAACGACCAAATTCAGATTTTTCAAAGTTCGCAGTAATGCTAACTCTTGCAAAGTATGTAATAATGAATCCAAAATTTTGTTGTGCTCACTCCAAGAATGTTTAGCAATAAAAATATCGTCAACATATGAAGTAATATTGTCACGAAGATAAACAAGTAAGATTTCGTTTAAACTACGAATGAATGCTGCAGAAGATACAGTAAGTCCAAACGGTAATTTCCGAAACTGGTAACAGTTACCAAAGGCTAAAAAGGCAGCATATTTTCTACAATCAGGGTGGAGTTCTATTTCCCAAAACTTGCGCGCATATCAATCGTGGATAAAACTTTAAATCCATGGAAATATTGAAGAAGTTCATCTAAATTTTGTGGACGGTCAGTTTCAGGAATGATGATATTATTTATCTGTCTGGAATCCAGAACCAAACGAATTGACCCATCCTTTTTAAGAACAACGTGTAATGGGCTAGTATAAGGACTGACTGCAGGCTCAATAATGCCTTGATCTATCATGTATTGAAGTTCACTCTTAACCTTGTCTTTGTAAGCCAAAGGAATAGCGTACGTTTTCCCCCGAAATGGTGTGTGTTCTTTTACTTTAAATAAATATTGTAAGCCTTGTATAGTTCCTGTGTGATGACTAAATACTGTAGCATGTGAAGTCAAAATGTGGTGCAGCTCTTCTCTTGCAACGTCATTTGGCACTTCAGCTTTCTTAACCTTTTCATTAATTAATTCTTCCCTATTAATTATATCATCCATCGCGTCTCTGTATCTAATGTCATTGTCATGAGTAAACACACTGTCGTCATAATGCTCAACGAAAACATCAGAAGTAAGAAACCTTAAACATTTTGTATCTGACTCAGATCTTGTTAAACACTCGAAAAATTTCAAACATTTCGGCATTCCGGCAACAGTCAAATTCACACTTCCTTCTTTAAAGTTCAAAATTGCCTTATGTGTGTTAAGAAACTCCATACCTAATATAATTTGTGTACTGAGTAATGGAACAATAATAAAATTAGCAGAAAATTCGTATCCTTGACAAATGAAATTTAAGTTGGTCTGTTGTTTAACTTCCACACTTTTTCCAGAAATAGCGCCTCGAATTGTAGTTTTAGAAACAGGTAACACAGGACAAGCAATAGTTCTTACACAGATACGAAAAACTGATTCACTAATGACATTCAATGGGCTCCCAGAATCTAAAACTGCAGTGAACTTATTCTTACCCACACATACTTCAATAACAGGATGTAAAAATGCGTCTACATTATTTTCCTTTTCGTCTAGCAAAATGTCTCTCATGTCTTCCAGGCGTACGTAGTGTAAAGTCCATATTGCTGCCAGAAGCCTAAGCTACAAGTCATTGTCGATTGCTTGCGTCACGTCTTTGATTATTCGCGTCATTTCGCGGATCAATTTCTACGATTTGCACTTGTCTCTCTGAAGCTCTGTCACGTGGAGGATGCCAATTAGGTCCTTCCTGTCTGTTAGATGCAAATTCTTGGTTGTGTCTGTTATTAAAATTTCTGTTTTCCTGTCTGTCTGCATAACTACTTCTTGTGTAATTTCGACTGTCACTTCTGAAATTACTGTTAGATCTACTACCCTGGTTATTTCTGTAGTAAGAATTTCTATTATTGTATGAATAATTTCTGTCTTGATGATACCGATTACTGTTTCCGTATGAGTGATCATTCCGGTAGGAATTACCGTTATTATCTGTGTAATTTCTGTTAGAACGTCTGTTATTGTCATAAGGCTGATATCTATTGTCCTGTCTGTTACGTCTGTCATTCTCAAAGTTACCCATATAACGCCCGTTCCACTCACTATCCCTTTTCTCTGAAAATCTATTGTAATTACTGTTACTGAAAAAATTGCAAGAAGTCCCGTCGTCGTTGTCATACTCAAGTTCTTATAGCAAAGTCTTAAAAGTCTCAATGTCGTCTTTACATCTTCCGGCTAAAGCAATTTGTCTTATGGATCGTGGCAGCTTAGTTAAACAAATGCGAATTAATTCAGTCGGGCTATAAGGGCTGGAAAGGAACTGATTCTTTCGAATCACGTCTTCGAAGTGTTCTGCTGGCGTGCGGAACTCAGACTGTTTAAAATTACTCTGCATAATAAGACTGTGTTTGACTCTGTCTTGCGTGTTTTCGGACCAATATGCCGATAGAAATGCATGATAAAAATCATTTAGATTATTACAATCTCTAATAAGTGCGCGCATCCGCGTCGCCGGTTCATTTTCTAAATATCCACACATAAATTCCAGTTTGTGACCTAGTGGCCAATTTGGTGGAAGTGCGTGCATAAATTGATCTAGCCATGAACATGGATGTATGTCATTCTTAGAATTGCGAAAGATCTTAAATTTCCGAACAGTCAAGAAGTGTTTATAGTCAAAGTTTTCGTCTCGTGGCGACAAAGACCTACCGCGACTGTTCCAGTCCGAATGTCGATTATTGTCAAGTCCACGCGCCTGGCGCTCTCTTGTTGCATCCCGTAACTGAAACAAATTATTTTCTTCAAAGCCCTCTGCTATCTGTGATTCTAAATTTCTTATGATATCTTTTCCTACGATTTCGCCTTCAATTTGTTTGACTTGCTTTCGTAATGCCTCAAATTCCCTTTTGACGCGTTCATTAAATTTTCCCTGATTTTCAACATGCTTATTTATGCTCTGGTACTCTTCGGTTTCTGCAAATGGCAATGGTGCTGTATCATCTGAATCTCTGTCCCCATTTAAACCAAGACTTGTCAGTTTATCTGAAATCTCCTCAACTCTTTCCGATAAGTCACCTAATTGTTCTTTCTGTTTATTTACGTCTTCCGTAAGTGTCGCGACTCGGGTTTCAGTACTGACACATTTGGTAGTTAACTGTTCATATTGTTGTGTTAGGTTATTTAATCTGTCATTTGGTACGGATTCCTCGATTCTCTCAAATATTTCTTCCTTATCGTGTGCACGTTGTAAATTTAACTCTGAAAATTTTTGTTCTATCACACAATCTCCTTCTTCCTGTTCTCTATCCTGTTCCTTTTGTCTAATCTCTACTGCAATTAATCTATTATTGTGAGCATTCAAAATCGGTTGCACTCCTTCTCTGATTTCTTTCTTTAATTCATCTTTCATATTTTTGAAACATGTCCCTATTCGTGAATCTAACCGTGTTTCCATTGTTTCCATCTCTGTTTTAATTGTTCCTATTTGTGAGTCTAACCGTGTTGCCAAAGTTCCCGTCTTTGTTTTTAATTCAGATCCTAACTGTGATCCCAGTGAGTCTAACCGTGTTTCCATTGTTCCCATATCAGTTTTAATTGTTCCTATTTGTGATCCCAGTGAGTCTAATCGTGTTTCCATTGTTCCCATACCAGTTCTAATTGTTCCTATTTGTGAGTCTAACCGTGTTTCCATTTGTGCTCCCAAATTTAATATAGCACTCATCAACTGCTCCATATCTTCTGTCGTTAATCTCGTATTCTGTGAATTTTCTGATTGAAATGGTTCCGGACTATCTTCCCGACTTATTAAATTGTTTTCAACTTCATCATTCATCATACTGTTCTCCTGTGTTGGCGAGTTCGCCATGTTAACAATTTCGTCATTCTGACTATCCATCATTTTTGCCTTTTTCATCGATCGCGTAATCATTTACAAAACATACAAAACTCGTCACTGTACGAAAATTACACACAATGACTCCTCATCTCCAACAATACCATTCACACGAAATGATTCCCTCAAACACGATTAACGAACAACTGAAATAATTGCACTAAATTGTCGAACGCGTATACAACACAACAAAATTAAATTCTGAAATACCATTAGAAGAATGACAATTACCAAATCTACACATGCAAAATCGACTACAATTACTAAACTACAAATTACTACAACAATACTACTGTCTACTATTTTTACAATCAGAATAATTCCAAGGGACGATCCGAAGCAGCGGTCGCCACGTGCATGGGGGCTTAATTATATATTATGAAATGCAAATTCTTTTTAAATTTTTAGTCGCTGTATGTCCGATTACGCTGTGTCGCAAACGGTTGGCCCTGACTAGTTTAAGTACGCAATTTGACTGCATAGAATAACAACAAAGAATGAAAGAAAATTTTCGTTAACACAATTAATTAATTAAGTCCCCAGCAACTATAAAACCTACGAAACCAAAACACAAGTGTAATTGTTCTGTGTGTGGGAGTGTGATTCAACGTACACATCTGGCGCGGTTCTTCTCCGACAAGACAAGAAATTTTAAATACCATTTATACTGAAGTAATTAAAAAAAGAAATACTATAATTGCGTAAGGAAACCAGAATTACACTCTAATACAAGAACACGAGCAAGATGCTTTGTTGACTGAACCTGTAATCACGCATTATTTAAGACACTGAAATAATGAAAAAACGGGGAATATTTTACCTTCATATATATTGACGAAAAGCACTCTGATCATTACAATATCTCCATTCGAACAACATCTGCTGTCTATCCCATCAAACAACAGCATAAAACATGGAACAAGCACTCTCCACTACGACTTCTCGACAAGAACTTTTCACTACGACATCTCAGCAAGCACACTACTACTACGAGTTCTCGACAAGCACTCTCCACCACGACATCTCAGCAAGCACTGACTACTACGAGTTCTCGACAAGCACTGCCAGTGGAGGCGGCGGAATAATACTCTTTGGCGCAATCTCTGGCGCTGTGGCTCAGTGTAGCCACCTTTCAACCTTTCAAATCTTCTGTGACTCCCATTTACACAAAGTTTCCACATCTCCCACCTTATGGCCTTCCAACGACACCCGCTGTCTCAGCTCAAAGTGCACTGTCCACTCACGATCCCAACTAAGGCAACCTCATCCATTATTGGAAACTCTGGCTTTGAATCCGTGACAGTCTCCATATCTCCCGCTCTACGACCCATTATCGATTCACTCAGTTTCTGTCTTAAGTCAGTTGTCTACTTCACCTTCGCAACCCATTAGAAGCACAAAATCGAAAAGGTACAGTAGCCGACCACTATTTGAAAATTCAGTTCAGTATGTTGACAAAGAAGACCGCGAAAGAAGTTCTTAGACAATTAATACCATTCATATAGTACAATGGGCATCAATTTACAATAGTTCATTGTGTATGAAAGTGTATATAAAGGTCTGGTAATGTAGAATTTTGTATGTTTTTACAGCATAGTATCAATATATACTACTACCATTAAAACCTCAGCACTATTGTCAGCACTTCTGCAGGCTGAATACAATTCCTTATTTAGGTATTTTTGCGCTGGTGGTATCTTTCAACTGCTCACGGAGTTTGTCAAGTGATGTCACCAACACTTGGAAGTAACTGAATTTCGTCTTTTCCTGCCTCAACAATTTAAACAACGTGTACACACTTCAGACTCCCATCTTCTTTGATGAATTGAACAAACCCCCACTCGTCGTCATAGTAACAATAAACCTAGAATTTACTCTCTGTGCATTTCAAACAACACTGTGTGTTTAAAAGCATTAGATAATTTAAATAACGCAGTAAAATTAAGTAAACTGGTTAGATGGTGAAAGTGCACTTCCAACGGCGATGGAGGATTTACCCGCCGTATGTGTGCGGCGATGGTCAACTGACCACGGCGGAAAAAATCCGCAGTGTCTGTAACCGACCATAAGTGCGCACCATCAGCCATGTCTGTAGCAATTGAAATTTGTAATCTGGCATCTAATTATATCTTATATAGCATTAGTTAAATTTTCATTTTCCACTACTGTGCTTGCACATGACATTATAAATATTGGACCACAGTCTCAAAAAGTAAAACATGTAACTACAAAGTGTGTGTTCTGACAACAAATAAATTATTGAAAACAGTTACAAAATTATAACAGGGGTTTGTGTGGCGGGCGAAGGGAATTGAAATCCGTTATTTCATTTACCGGTCTTATTAGTTACTTTATGTAGTCGCGTGTGATTACCCGGCTTTTCACTGGGTGTCTTCGTTGTTATTCTTGTGATTTACAGGTAATAAATTACTCTGCTGTTTACCTCACCTTGGTGTGTCATAACATTACTCAAAATGTAACAAAAGCTCGTAAAAAATACAAGCAAAGAAGAACAGGAAGGCACCACGATGGCACTCCTTGATGCCGACGTGGGCCGCACATTCGAAGTATTTTAGAACCGCTGTCGTAAGGAAACGTACATAGCAAATGAAGTATTTAATACGGAAGTAGCTTACGAAAACGAAAACTGTGGGTGCTAATTTTTTTATTTGTTGGTGTATTATTTCTCAGGACTTGGCAAGGTGAGGGCGGTTTACAGTTCTCTTTAGTATACTGCATTCCTTTCTTCATGTTAACAGTGATGAACCAGTCTCTACTTGAACAACTCTTTAACCGGCATTCGCCTCATTTTTTCGCAGACATGCATGCAGTGGCACGGCCGTAGCTGGAGTGAAGATAAATTTTGTTTCTCCTTCTGATGATGCACTGACGTGCCTCGCCGGCTGGGCAATGTCTAATGAGATGTGCGTCAAGCTATGCTGCGTATCAAAAGCCGCACGTCAAGTTCTCAGGCGAGCGGCAGGGGCGAAACTTGGAGTGCCGGTGCAGTTAAACGAACATTTGCGCAAATTGGCTTCCTTTGACTGTAAAAGTTGTTTCCTAACTGTATTCCCTCTGTGCAGTCAGCGGAAAGGGCAGTTACGCGAAAAGACTAGAAGACTACCAGTTCGAAACTCCTTTTTATTTGATATCGCCGGACGTCATGTAATTGACATTTGTAGTCTGGCATTTCTATTTATTTCTTATATAGCACTAGTTCAATTTTAATTTTCCAGTAATGTACTTGCACTTTACATTATAAGTATTGGACCACAGCCTCAACAAATAAAACATATAACAACAAAGTGTTTGTTCTGACAGCAAAGAAATTGTTGAAAATAGTTACAAAACTATAAAAGGGGTTAATCTGACGTTCAGTTTTGATATGAAATATCGCTTCTCAGGGAGACAACTGTACCAGCTAAATTCTTATTTTCCAGAAATGTACTTCCGCATTTCAGTCTCAGTGGTGAGCCAAAACCACAAAGAAAGAAAAGTTGTAGCAACAAAGTGTGGGTTCTGAAAGCAAACAAATTGCTCAAAATAGTTACAGGATGGTACTAGGGCTTTATTTGACGTTCTTTTCTCATATTGTACATTGCCCCTCAGGAATAGAGTGGTATTAGTTAAAGCGTTATGTGACTGGAATTCTGTTAGACGCTAAATGAACTGAACAAAACTCGATTTTTGTTTTCAACGTTCTAGTCCAACCCCTGCCTTTTTCCCTGCTTTGAACTCAAGTGGACCAAATTGGAAATAAAAGCAGGAAAACAATGTATTCGTCAGTAAAGTAGTCACATCACATGCTCTGGTTTATGGACGATGTTCTGTCTTTTCAGTAAAGAGAAGGTTTCCAACAAAAACAATCATTACCACTTCTTTAGAGCTGTAGACCTATACAAAACATTTGCCAGTGTGAAGTGTAGAACTATGTCTCAGAGAAGGAAGCAGTTACGTACAAGCAAAAATTACAAATAAGTACTGCATACAGACGTATGGGAAAACTGTAACAGCAATAACAATGCATTTTACTCAAACAAACTCTATAGGCGAGGGTGAGGATACTCGAACGATATTAAAAGTTGTTCCAGCGTAGTTTACATCTTGACCGCTACAAGCCTCCCTTCTCTCGATAAGAAACAATCACAAACCTGCAACTTTTGCCAACCTCCCCAGTTCCCATTATATTCTACATAGCAAAATTTTAAATTGCGCTACCGGACCTACATATTTTCTCTTACAGTGACTCCCTTACCTTCACAGCCTTCGCAGGTTGTTGTTGTGGTCTTCAGTCCTGAGACTGGTTTGATGCAGCTCTCCATGCTACTCTATACTCTGCAAGCTTCTTCATCTCCCAGTACCTACTGCAACCTACATCCTTCTGAATTTGCTTAGTGTATTCATCTCTTGTCCCCCTCTACGATTTTTACCCTCCACGCTGCCCTCCAATACTAAATTGGTGATCCCTTGATGCCTCAGAACATGTCCTACCAACGGATCCCTTCTTCTAGTCAAGTTGTGCCACAAACACTTCTTCTCCCCAATCCTATTCAATACCTCCAAATTAGTAATGTGATCTACCCATCTAATCTTCAGCATCCTTCTGTAGCACCACATTTCGAAAGCTTCTATTCTTTTCTTGACCAAACTATTTATCGTCTACGTTTCACTTCCATACATGGCTACACTCCATGCAAATACTTTCTGAAACGACTTCCTGACACTTAAACCTATACTCGATGTTAACAAATTTCTCTTCTTCAGAAACGCTTTCCTTGCCATTGCCAGTCTACATTTTATATCCTCTCTACTTCGACCATCATTAGACATTTTCCTCCCCAAATAGCAAAAATAATTTACTACTTTAAGTGTCTCATTTCATAATCTAATTCCCTCAGCATCACCAGACTTAATTCGACTACATTCCATTACCCTCGTTTTGCTTTTGTTGATGTTCAACTTATATCCACCTTTCAAGACACTGTCTATTCCGTTCAACTGCTTTTCCAAGTCCTTTGCTATCTCTGACAGAATTACAATGTCATCGGCGAACCTCAAAGTTTTTATTTCTCATCCATGGATTTTAATACCTACTCCGAATTTTTCTTTTGTTTCCTTCACTGCTTGCTCAATATACAGATTGAATAACATCGGGGAGAGGCTACAACCCTGTCTCACTCCCTTCCCAACCACTGCTTCCCTTTCATGTCCCTCGACTCTTATAACTGCCATCTGGTTTCTGTACAAATTGTAAATAGCTTTTCGCTCCCTGTATTTTACCCCTGCCATCTTCAGAATTTGAAAGAGAGTGCTCCAATCAACACTGTCAAAAGCTTTCTCTAAGTCTACAAATGCTAGAAACGTAGGTTTGCCTTTCCTTAATCTTTCATCTAACATGAGTCGTAGGGTCAGTATTGCCGCACGTGTTCCAACATTTCTACGGAATCCAAACTGATCTTCCCCGAGGCGGCTTCTATCAGTTTTTCCATTCGTCTGTAAAGAATTCGCGTTAGTATTTTGCAGCTGCGACTTATTAAACGGATAGTTCGGTAATTTTCACAACTGTCAACACCTGATTTCTTTGAGATTGGAATTATTAATTCTTCTTGAAGTCTGACGGTATTCCGCCGGTCTGAAACATCTTGCTCACCAGATGGTAGAGTTTTGTCATGACTGGCTCTCCCAAGGCTATCAGTAGTTCTAATGGAATGTTGCCTACTCCTGGGGCCTTGTTTCGACTCAGGTCTTTCAGTGCTCTGTCGAAGTCTTCACACAGTATCGTATCTCCCATTTCATCATCATCTACATCCTCTTCTATTTCCATAATATTGTCCTCAAGTACATCGCCCTTGTATAGACACTCTATATACTCCTTCCACCTTTCTGCTTTCCCTTCTTTGCTTAGAACAGGGTTTCCATCTCAGCTCTTGATATTCATACAAGTGGTTGTTTTCTCCAAAGGTCTCTTTAATTTTCCTGTAGGCAGTATCTACCTTACACCTAGTGAGATAAGCCTCTACATCCTTACATTTGTTCTCTAGCCATCCCTGGTTAGCCATTTTGCACTTCCTGTCAATCTCATTTTTGAGACGTTTGTATTCCTTTCTGCCTGCTTCATTTATTGCATTTTTATATTTTCTCCTTTCATCAATTAAATTCAATATTTCTTCTGTTGCTCTAGGATTTCTACCAGTCCTCGTCTTTTTACCTAATTGATCCTCTGCTTCCTTCACTATTTCATCTCTCAAAGCTACCGATTCTACTTCTACTGTATTTCTTTCCACCCTTCCTGTCAATAGTTCTCTTATGCTCTCCTGAAACTCTGTACAACCTCTGGTTCTGTCAGTTTATCCAGGTCCCATCTCCTTAAATTCCCACCTTTTTGCGATTTCTTCAGTTTTAATCTACAGTTCATAGCCAACAGATTGTGGTCAGAGTCCACATCTGCCCCGGGAAATGTCTTACAATTTAAAACCTGGTTCCTAAATCTCTGTCTTACCATTATATAATCTATCTGAAACCTGTCAGTATCTCCAGGCTTCTTTATGTATACAACGTTCTTTTATGATTCTTCAACCAAGTGTTAGTTATGATTAAGTTGTGCTCTTTGCAGAATGCTACCAGGTGGCTTCCTCTTTCATTCTCTTCCCCCTCATCCATATTGACCTACTTCGTTTCCTTTTCCTACTATCGAATTCCAGTCACCCATGACTATTAAATTTTCGTCTCCCTTCGCTATCTGAATAATTTCCTTTATCTCCTCATACATTTCTTCAATTTCTTCGTCATCTGCAGAGCTAGTTGGCATATAAACTTGTACTACTGTAGTAGGTGTGGGTTTCGTGTGTATCTTGGCCACAATAACGCGCTCATTATGCTGTTTGTAGTAGCTTACCCGCACTCCTATTTTTTATTCCTTATTTAACCTACTCCTGCATTACCCCTATTTGATTTTGTATATATAACCCTGTATTCACCTGACTAAAAGTGTTGTTCCTCCTGCCACCGAACTTCACTAATTCCCACTATATCTAACTTTAACCTATCCATTTCCCTTTTTAAATTTTCTAACCTACCTGACCGATTAAGGGATCTGACATTCCACGCTCCGATCCGTAGAACTCCAGTTTTCTTTCTCCTGTTAACGACGTCGTCTTGAGTAGTCCCCGCCCGGAGATCCGAATGGGGGACTATTTTACCTCCGAAATATTGTACCCAAGAGGACGCCATCATCATTTAGTCATACAGTTAAGCTACATGCCCACGGGAAAAGTTACGGCCGCAGTTTCCCCTTGCTTTCAGCCGTTCGCAGTACCAGCACGGCAAGGCCGTTTTGCTTAGTGCTACAAGGTCAGATCAGTCAATCATCCAGACTGTTGCCCCTGCAACAACTGAAAAGTCTGCTGCTCCTCTTCAGGAACCGCACGTTTGTCTGGCCTATCAACAGATACCCCTCCATTGTGGTTGCACCTACGATATGGCCATCTGTATGGCTGAGGCACGCAAGCCTCCCCACCAACGGCAAGGTCCATGGTTCATGGGTAGGTAGTGTACATTTAAACTACACAACTATGGGTATATTGAGAGAGTTCTGTAGCAGATACTGCTGCATCCCCAGTCCAAGAGCGGTGAATAGCATTCAAAATACGACAAATTAAACCTTCAGTTTTGACTAACCAGTGATGAAAACAAAGCAACGAAAACTAATATTAAAATAGAATATTAAAATAGAATACTGAAGTATATAAAGCAAAAGTACGTCATCTGAAGAAGCACGCATGCAGGTCTACTTCTTTCAGACTACAGGACTATAGCTCCAACAACAAGAAGTTGTAGAGATGGAGATGTGGCTGAAACGTTTGATATGTTGGTCAAAATCAATAAACTGTCAATCCTGGTCACAGTGTACGAAGTGTAAAACTTGAACTCGTTCAAAGTAAGCCAAAAATTACCAGCTATTGTATTTATCATAACTACATGTCACGGTAACGTGCATATAAGCATATGTCTTAAGGCTGCACATAAAGAAAGTCATGTTAACGAAACTGTTAGTACAGCTTAGAAAATGTTTTGCAACAAATTACACTCCCAGTACAATGCATCATTCCATTAGAGGGGAAAATTGTTGTAAAATGTATTCAACGCTAACGTGCTATTTCTGTGGACTACACATACTCAATAAATCTAAATTTACTGTGAGAATATCTAAAGGACTGTTTTTTTCGAATTATCTTATTTTAAGTATTTCCCACATGCACTGTTATGCAAAACTTTAGGACGAGCTAGATGAAGTAAAATAACATGTGAACTACTCGTTAGAAATTAATGATAGTGCTGGAGCATTTTTAAAGACATTTTCTAATCGTACTCAGAAAGTAGCACGTCACATGGCGTGAGATCAGCGTGACTAGAGCGCCAAATGGGACTGACCTCGCAATACGAGGCAGTTGAACGGCCGAGAAAAGGTAGTGTGTGTCAGTCACGGAGCAGTTACGATGCACTGTGATCGTAATCTTCATTAAGACATGGCCCACACACATTAGGAGGACTTCATGTGGAGCAGAAACATCGGGACACTGGGAGAAGGACGAAGTGTGACGAATGTGGCCCCAAAATTTGTTATTGGTCACAGCGTTGTTTCACCTGCATGGGGAGTGTTCCGAATCAGAAGCACAGCTCCCCAAAGGAGAAGATGTGATCGAACACAGTGAAGCACTGCAGCAGAAGGCCTCTACATTGTGTAACAGGCAAGAAGGAGTCCGTGTAAGACAGCAGTTGCAGTTGCAGCCATGTTTAAGAGGACTGCAAAGTACGCAGTTTCACTTTCCTCAGTGGCACAACGACTGCGTTGGGGTGGTCTCTTTGCCCTGCAACTAGTACGGATTGTTCCATTGGCACCCGCAGATCGGCGGCATCGTTTGCGATGTTGCCAAGAGCATAGAAAGTGTCCAACACGTACAGTGAGAAGGCAGTGTGGGTGTAACTATAATGATCTTCTGCCCTGGAGTATTCTAAAGCACAGACCCACTCTCCAGCTGTACCACTGTGTGTGAAATCAACGGCAATGTAATATTTACGTGCCAATGACTAATTTCGTGCTCTACCAGTGAAGGTGAAGTTGATAACACGTATTACACTCCAAAATACTACTATTATCTTCCACATTAGTGAACAAAAATAATGATCAAGGAATGGTATCTTCCGAAATAAGAGATGATAAGCAAGATAACTATAGATTTATTACAGAATAACAGAACTGATAGCGGACACAAACAGAAATAAATTACATAGATTACAGTCAAGCACCTGTCTAATGAAATAAAGTGTGTACTGATGTACAATTGACAATGTAGGGAAGTGGATGGAAAATTAATGATGCATTCGACTTTAAATGGAGATAATGCATTGTGACTTAATCTACTTCGGCTGACAGTGATTTTGAACTGCAAAGCTGTGAGATGCAATGAAGTGCATAAATTGGACATTGACTGCTGCTGTTTCAACGAGCATACCATGGGCACTGATAATTCACCTTGAAGGTCCTAATGTGCAGGAGCTACAAAATGTTCACCACACACCAGCAGGAGTCTGCAGTGATGTCACCAGCATGCCACTGTGGTGACTGAGCTGGTGGACTTCCAGCTTCTTCTCTCACTCCAGGGTCTGTGACAATGTCGCCAGCACAAAACCTGTCACCACAATCTAATGGAACTCGTGGTCAAAGCCCAAATTTCAATCTCCCTTCCCTCACAACCAAAACACAATAATCGATCTCACTCACCTATTGACCAAAGTCTGATTAAAAGTTTCTTCATCTCTCCCCCATTATTCCCAAATACGCTCCATGTGGAGTACTATGGAAAATACTAAAACTACCAGTCGAAATGTGCCAGAGCTTCTTTACGCCAATCACATAATTCTGTTCTCTGAGTACAGTTTCCCTTCAGAAAAGCGTCCTATCGCTTTCTGTGATGGAGAACAGACGACTTGCGATCCGTTTTCTGAAATCATCATTGGGTTTCCAATCATGGCACCATTTCTTTGCTCACAAAGCAAATAAATTGCTGTGGGTACCTTCGTGACTCCTAAAAAATGCAACAGCAATCATGGTGATAGTATACCAGGCGTCCTGCCTTGTTGCCCATTTCAGGCACTGTGGTGAAATATTTTCACTACCCTTTCAGATAAGGATCTCGCAGGAAGTCCCACGGAAAACATCAGGCGAATACCTACAGAATTTGAAGAAAGGCCTCTCCCTGACGGGGACCAGTAATCAGGGTGCTAGACCGTCGTGACGCTGTTGAAAAAGACTGTGCAACAATGCCGCAAGCCTCTGGGACAATGTACTGACCCCTGCTAAGAGCCTTCTTTGCATGTGGCTGGGGTCCCCTGCTGTCCAGGTCATGTCCACAAGCGTGCCTTCGTCTGTCTGTGTGAAAGCAGCGACCCAGTCTCCCAGACTGGGCTGAAATACCTACGCCTGCGACCCTCTGAACTAACATCAATAAAGCGGCCGTTTCACCACCTATGCCCAGTGAGCTTCCCTTCAGCCAGCTGTGACCATAACTGTCCAACAAAACATTCTGCCAATAATAAACTGAGTCCTGTCATCTCAAATTACTCTGTCCAGATAGATACCAATGAACTCAGTACCCAACCACTGTTAACCTTCTTTATTAAGCATCATATTGGTCACAGCACCTTCCTAATTAGATACAAGTACCCCAACTGGATTCACATGACCTGTACAATTAAAGTGAAAGAAAGGTAAGCCCAAAGAACTTTCTGTCTTTCAACTGGGCCATCAAGAAGTCAGGGCACGTGCTCTACTCAGAGAAGAGCAGACTCAGTCTTAATGATTCTGGATGTACCCTGATATGACCAGAGGTGGAAACATGTAATGGATCCAGAAACATTGGCGAATTATCGTTTTTGTGATCCATGTGTTACGGTATGGGGAGGCATAATATTGCATTGGCAATACTGACTTCCAAATCTTTGAACACAGTACACTAAGTGGTCAACATTATTGTGACACTGTAGTCTTCCTCATGTGTGTCTATTCAGGAGTGCATTCTGTTATGACCAAAGGAAACTACAATCGCCCTTTTCTGGGGTCTTTCATTGTTCTGAGAGAGGGATCGAACTACAACCTATGAAATATTAGTTCTTTTTGTGATACGAATCATAAAAAGATTTTCTTAACTTGGTACTATTCTTTTCCATAGGAATGCTTGATAATTTAAAACTGTCATTGGCTATTACAACGAACTAGCACTAATTAAGAGACGCTTCTCTTGAAGTACAACGTTCAACATTTACTGAGGTGCATTTAGTTCTGAAATTTAAATAACACTTTAGTCAGTCTGGATGATCTTGACTGCTTCAGCGGAGGTTACAAACAGGAGCAGAGCGCTTCCTAGCTCGCCTCTATACTGACCATCATGCGAGGACATTGTACTGACAGAGAGGGTGTGTCTCCTGAATCCCATTCGTCGTTGTGGATTGCAAAAAGACTTTGCTAGTATCTGTGGTATCGATGTGTTGTCGACTTTGGTGTGGCGCTGCGATATTTGGACAATACCACACATTTGATCCTGGCTTAATTTTTATGGATGATAATGCACGACCTCATCGAACCGTTCATGGGGTGAAGCACTTGGAATGAGCGGGTTTTAGGCGAATGGACTGGCCTACCCACTCACCCCGACTTAAATACCAATGAGCAGGTGAGGGACGCACTGTGGAGACATATTTCAACATGTCCACATGCACTAAAACCATTCGGGAGTTGTCAACTGCACTGATGCAGGAATGGAATACCCTTCTCCAAGGACTCATTACCCAACTTACGGCCAGATGGGAGTACGCTGCATAGCATGTTTTACCATCCATGGTGATAAGACAATCTTTTAAGAATCAAGTCCCACGTTTCGTACTATCACAAATCACAGTGATCTCAATGTGATTTGAAACAGTGTAAGATGCAGGGATCTGGGAAGTTGTAGACGACTGAATCCACGCTCAATCAAATTTTACAGTTCAACTTAACATGATCATTTTACACAAGACGCTGGTAGACTGACCACATTTGATTGCTCAGTTAAGCAAACGCAAATTATTATCAGACTGTATACCACACATCAAATCCTAAGACCAAGGGCTCAAATGAAAGATATGATACGATGACACTAAAAGCTATAAAGCGCCACTGATTAAAGCATTGAAAACATCAAAATTTATTTAAACCCTAAGTATTTATCCGTAGAACATTTTTCAAAAATATTATTTTCCTGATATACACAGTTTAATTGCGTGTGAATTTTATCGTAGTAGCAGCTTTAGAAATGCCTTAAAATTGTTAAACTGATTAACTTTGCACTGGCGGCCATTCCCACCTTTTCCGACGTTTGGGAAACCGCTTGCTTCAGCGGAATTTTTGCTCGTGAGAGGGCTATTTTCTTTTGATATCTTTGTCTGACATCTATATCTCCGGCTCACATCTATATCTTTGCCTGAAAACTTTCTTGCATGTGGTTTATTTACGTTTTGACAATACTAATACATATTAGTAGGTGGAAGGTTGAATTCGCAAACCTTTACGTGGAAGCCAAGATTTGCGCATAAAGGGTGGTGGTGAAACTGTGTTTAGGAAACAGAGGTTTCATGGAAATCTGTTTACCAACAGAAAAGAGTAAGCAGCTCGAAATGAAGAACATAAGCTCTCAGCTTCAAGATCTAAACTTGGGACAGAAGAATTGTACAGGTGCGTGAATGATGTTGATATGGATTCCACTATATTCAAACTTATTGATTATGTGCTTCTCTGACAGGCTGTAAAATTTTCATGTTCATGTGTTAGCTGTAAAAATACGGAATGCATGACTGTTGTTGAAGAAATAATAGTGGGAATAGATTGTGACTTTAATTTAATTTGTAATTCGTGTGGCTATGAATTTTCATTTTCCTCCTTCAAAAAACTGATACTGGTACCTATGAAAGCCATTACACGTTAGCATATGCTCTGAGATGTCTTGGACAGGGCAGGGAGAGAGGTAATTTATTGTTTGGTTATCTGAACATGCTTCCACTTTCTGCAAGGTTTGAAAAAATAAATAAAGAAATGTCTGATGCTGTATGCGATGCTCCCGAAGTTTCTATGAAGAAAGCAGAGTAGGAACTGGCGGAAATAAACAAAAAAGAAATAGATCCTGAGGTGGATATTCATGACAGAGAATCTCGTACAAATGTTACTGACCTGTGTGTGTCTGTAGATGGGACCTGGATGAAAAGGGTTCACACATCTCTGTATGGAGTTGCATCTGTTATTGGTATTGACTCAGGTAGAGTTTTAGATGAAGAAATTATGTCTAAATACTGCCACCAGGGTGCAACAAGGAAAATGTCCAACGATGAAGACAATGAGAAACTGTGGCAAGAAAATCATGCAATAGCATGCTCTAAAAATTATAATGGTTCAAGTGAGGGCATGGAGGCTGCTGCAGTTGTCTGGATGTTCTCCAGATCTGAGGACCAGTATGGTGTTAGATATGCTATTTCCCTTGGTGATGGGGACTTCTCTTGGTTCAAAGCTGTAACAGATAAAAATCAGTACAATACAACAATAGAAAAGTTGGAATGTGTTGGCCACATCCAAAAGAGGCTTAATAGTAGGGTTCGTCACTCGCTGAAAGAGGAGAAAGGTGAAGTACTTGAGGATGCAAAACCGCTAGGAGGAAAAGGCGGGCTTACTCTGAAAGAAATTGATTCTCTGCAGTTATTTTATAAGGAAAAACACACGTGATTTAGAAACAATGAGGCGAGCTGTGTGGGCAATTTTTTTCCACAAACTATCCACTGACCAAACACCAATGCACAGTCTGTGTCCGTAAGGCGATTGGTGTATGTTCAACAACAGAAATGAGACGTATTCACATTAGCACTCATTAGCAGAACCTGCTATGAATGCAATTAAGTCCACAATCAGGTTTCTTGCAAACTCTGATTTATTGAGGAATTGTCTATTCGGAAAGACACAAAATGTAAATGAAAGATGGCTCTGAGCACTATTGGACTGAACATCTGAGGTCATCAGTCCACTAGAACTTAGAACTACTTAAACCCAACTAACCTAAGGACATCACACACATCCATGTCCGAGGCAGGATTCGAACCTGCGACCGTACCGGTCGCGCGGTTCCAGACTGAACGCCAGAACCGCTCGGCCACACCGGCCGGCTGTAAATGAAAGACTGAATAATCTAATTTGGATTAGACGCTAAAAAGGACAGTCTGTGGACTTGAAGTACTCAAAATAATTGTCTGTGATGCAGTTTTATGTTACAATAACGGAAATAATGGCAGAATTGAAGTGCTGAAGAGAGTTGGTATAGATCCTGGTGTGTTTACAGTAACAGCATTTTACACCATCGACGAGAGTAGGTTCAAGAAAGCTAACAGATCAGTGTCTTACCAGCAAATACAGGCCAAGCAGCCGCGTGGGGTAGCCGAGCGGTCTGATGTCGCCTTGTCGCGGTCCGTGCGGCTCCCCCGTCGGGGGTTCGAGTCCTCTCTCGGGTATGGGTGCGTGTGTTGTCCATAGGGCTAAGTTAGTTTAAGTTAGATTAAGTAGTGTGTAGGCTTAGGGACCGATGACCTCAGTAGTTTGGTCCCATAAGACCTTACCACAAATTTCCAAATGAGGACCAGGCAGAACCGAAGAGGGGGGAAGAGAAAACTGGAAGATGGGGAGTATCAGTATGGAGGATTTTAAAATTGAGGTAAGCTTATTAGATTTAGAAGTATGAGAAGAAGGTCTTTGAATGAAATTTTCCTTGTTTTACATTTTTTACGTTATAAGAAGCCATTTCTCAAAAAAAGTATATGCGCTAATGTCATGAAATTTTCAGTAACTGTTCACGTGTTGCTGTCTCCCGGAAACTAAAAAATAAGAGATCCTGCAATTAAATTCTGATTTTTAGATGATTGTATGCAGAAAAAAATTATTTTTGGATGTGCAAAATTAAAAATCTCTAAATGACACAATTTGTACCATAATTTAATAACTGTAGTTAAGTGGTGTTGTAACCATCTCAGGACACTACAATTAAATTTTCAAATTAATTGCATGATTAGATTTTGAGATATGACTTTTTACAAAGAAGACAATAAAAAATAAAAAATTCAAATATTAATTCGGCATATTTTATTACATTTTTCCGTTAAAACACAGCTCTTTTGCTTGTCATATGCAAAATTTTAGATTTGTGCATTAATAAGTATTGCTGTAATGATTTTTTTACATAAATGTTTCCATTTTCCGTTACATGCCCCCTCAGCACAAACTTACTTAGAGGGCAGCCCATAATTGGATTAGAAGTTGATAATAGCAAAATAATTTACAGGTGACAATAAAAGTATCGTATGGCTGAAAAACGTTTTAGAAAACATCAAAACAAAATTAGAAAACGTATATCAAAATATTATTTTAGAAGGCACCAATACCATAATTTGCCATCAAAAGACCTCAAAGGCCAAATTGATCTATTTTACAGACGCCAGTAATTAGAATAAACAGTGTAATATTCCATAGATTTAAACTTAATACACACAGGCTTCCAATGATGCAGATTAAATTACAAACCAGGTTTCAAGCCGAAGAAGAGCGCCAAGACATCATTCAGAAATTTTGCTCTGCTGGTACTTACATCTGACACAGTTGCATCCTGGCGTCCCACTAGTTTCACACAGGTAGATCAAGAACAGTTAAGATTTAGAGCTGTAAAACAGGAACATGTTACCTCACTTGCAGTAGTGCCTTAAAAACGATCGCAGATCATCCGAAATAAAGAAACAGTCTTTGCATATTTAACATCCATAAACTGTTCGAACAAACTCTGCCATGGATAAATAATTTCTGTAGACCCCTTTGGTCAAACAGTGCACAATTGTGGAAAGCTATTTACGAGAAAATTACCGCCCAGACGATGCAATTGTCACAGACAATTTCAGATTCCCCAAACACTCGCAAGTTACTTCTGGCACTCCCTTAAAAGCTAGAATACAGAAAAGCACATAAATGGACCACCTGAACTCTTTCGGTAACCAACAAGTTCACTCGCCCCTGGCACAACTTAGTTATTATGCAATACAGCACACCGGCGCTCACCGTAACTTACGTTACGTGAAAGTTGTCTTGTATGTCACTAGGCAGTGACACGTAATGCGAAAGTTACTTTAGTCTTTAAATTTTGCAAAGCAGAGTAAGTAAAAAATAGGTTCATCAATTTTTGAAGCCTATTACCCAACTTCCGCCACCGAAAATGAAGGTGCAAGAAAACATGCAAATGATAAATACTGTATTACTATTGAAAATCCCTGTATTTTGGATGTCAATGTAATGGATGGCCACCTGGTGCTTTAATCTGAAGTTTCGAGCACTGTGGCATTGAATAAAAGAGGCCCTGGACAGTTTCTGGCGAATTTTGCCTCCATGTAGTTCATATGATAAGCTACAAAGCATCAATTTCAGATCCTGGATACCACTACGAACAAGTACTTAATCGACCATAGTTCCAAACCACTAAAAGTTGTCACAGAGCTCATGCACACACAGCCAATTGCTGTCTGAGGTGTTTGTGGATTCTAGACAACGGAAGTCGATAGCAGGTAGCTTTCAATCATCGACACAAACAAGTCCATTTCTGCTGTAATGATCCAGCATAGAGACAATATACAGACTAAACAGCTCAATTCATTACAGCAGTGTGGACATGTGGCACGCAACGCATGCTCACGATCATCTCGTGTGGCTGTACACCCACTCTGCCTATTAGCCCCTCTCACTTATTAGTCTATCATGGTAACATATTGCTTATGACATGTTTCATTTCTTATTGTTTCACAGTGCCTCACAGAAAAAAGTGAAGTACCCAAAAGATAAGGTCTGATGACAATGTAACTTAATCATATACACACCATTGTTGAGTACGTAAATGATTAAGAGTTACAGGTAGAACGACCAGCAGAGTGCAGTATTGTTGTTTGTATCTAGCATTGTTGCCAGGCTATGTAGGGAATACAAATGGCGTGAACAGCGTCATCACTGTCAAAGACACAGACATGTAGTGTACTCATATACCTAACGCACTTTGAAAGTAACCTCATTGTTCATCTCCATTTGGTCAGCTCGTCAAATCGTGCCATATTACAGATTTGTGGGACATTCGAATGCCACTGTGGTCCGATGTTGGACCACATAGGAAACTGAGGGCAGGCACACTTAAGATTCCAGTCGACCACATCTGACCAACACAAGAAGCGATCGCCGTATTGTATACCAAGCCCATCTTAACCCCCTCATACCTGCACCTCCCATTCTAGAAGAAGTAATGGATTCCCTGCAACATCCTGTGTCATCCCACACCATTAGGCGGAAATTAATAATAAAGGCACTAGGGAATTACCAGTCGTTCCATAGGCTGCCGCTAACAGCACAATATAAACCACTGTATTTCGAGCAGTGCCATAAGCGGGAAGAAAGGACTGCTAATGAATGGCGTGGCAGTGTGTTCTGCGCTGAATCATGATTGTGCATTAGCCCAGATGACCATCGTCTGCGAGTATAGCCCCAAGTAAGGGAATAAAGCCAAAGTGACACCAGCCTGCATTATTGCCAAATTTATTCAAGATGGCGGCTCTCTGTGGGGTCCTTCACCTCCTCTCCTTGAGGTGTAGACGTCACAACGTCATATAATGCCTCCATCGCCACTTCTCTTCCCTCCCCCAATTCCCCTCCCCTTCCCCACTTGTGAATTTGCAGGAGAAACACTCAGGGTGTACTGAGATGCTGGAGAGGAAGGACGTAAGGTACTGTCATTATTTATTTATATGTTGAGTGTCCTACACTTGCCTCACATTCCCCACTTGTGATTTACTGGGAAAAGCACAGTCTGCATTAAGCTGTTGACATAGGTAGTACTGTGTGTGTGTGTGTGTGTGTGTGAACTATTGCTGAGTTGTGGGTATCAAGAAGAGAGAAGATTAGTAACTGTATTACATGTAAAAATACAATCGAGGACTGTGTTGATAGTGTCCTTCTGGATGGTTGGAAAGATCAGGTGACGGAGGAGTGAAAGAAGAATACTTCTCGCCAAATAATGACAATGCAATGGGATAGGGTGAAGTTGCATTTTGCAACTGATACAGACAGTTGTTGGTGCTCTACCTGCCAACCTCCTCCTTTGAAATGGCTCTTCAGCCTGCCTCTTCCACCATGCAAGAGACGTCCACTAATCCAGCAGATAAGTGACATTATTCCTATGTACAACATTTTTGTGGTGGGCAGCACACCGATAGTAGCAATATGCTGAACTAATTACAGTTCTCCTGCAGCCAGACAGGTCTCTGGTGACCTCTCCCCTTTAGCAGCCCCAGACTGACTGGCCTAGTCAATAATTCCATCAACAAAGGATGCTCAAAAGTTAAATGACATGGGGGAAAATTGGCGCCAATATATAGGAACACAGCAATCCCCCTCCTCCACCCGAAAATTGGCAGGAGTCACCAAGAAGGTAGGAATGTTACATCAGATCATGTGATAGTACCACTAGGGAGTATAAGGTGGGTGTGGCCTCAGTCATAGTCAGTCAGTGGAATAACCATGAAGCACCAACAACAACTGAGATAGTCATCTGTCTCTGCCTTGCAGAAGAAGTCTAAAAGTAAGTACATGTGATTTAGTTCCATGTCTTTGTTCAACTCTGTGTCTTTGTCTGTTGTTTCCTCTTCTTTGTTCAGCGACCTCAAGCATGTCCATACTTCAAGACCTGCAGTAACCTCCAGCCTGTTGGGACCAACAGCAGTAGCATGGGATTCGGTAGTGCACCTGACCAACATGTTGGATCAGGACAACAAACTGCTATTATCAGTACCACTTGTCGATTTGTGTAATGAAGACATTGAGCCAGTCCATGAACAGTTGGGCTGGGGATCTGACACTACACTGTGCAGGTCTGTACTGGTCTCTGACATACGCACTATCCTGGAACATTCTGATGTTGATGTTGTGGATGAGAAGCTGTCGAATCCTCCCCGTGCTCTAGTGTTTTTTCAGTTCAACTTACAATTTAACAACTGGCCCTTCAAAGCATTTAAATGCTGGTATAAAAGCATCAGTGGACAGTTGCTCCCTGTCATGTTGTGTTCGAGATCAAAATACACCGAGAAGTGTTAAAGTGTAGTTTATGGAGTTGGAATCAGATGAACTGTATAAGGCAGAACTCTAACTCAATCAACTGATGACCACCACGTATTATCCTGTTCTTCCCTGAGGCATTTCCTGTGCTGTCCTGACTCTATCTATCATGTCACCATACACTTGTGCTGCACTTATGTTTAGATTGGGTGGATGGTCCATTTATTTACAGCTCTCCACCATTACAAATTTGTTAAGCCTGCAGATGGTGCTACCCTTTGTGTTTGAAAGACTCGACAGATGGTTCCTTATGTTCAAACTGTCTATAAAGACAATATAAACTACCTCCATATGTATAGTGTGCATGTAGACGATTTAGAACACTGTATCAACACGATGCCAAAATAAGAAGCTATAGGAATACCCATCACTTTGAGGGAATTCTAAGTGTACAAGAAAGCTTTATTTGCCAAATTCTGTATGGGAGGGGAAGATGAGCCAAAAACCTGTAGGTTTTGATGATGTTGTACATCCTGTATATGACTACTAAATAGAAGCAATATGTATATTGTAGCAAATCATATTTTTCTTCTGTTCTTCTCATAGTAACAAAAATAACAATAACAATAATGATACTGTTTCCAGTAGTTTCGATGCCAATTGTAGAACACTGCAACAGCAGCTGTCTGAAACACATCGTCAGTACAGTCAATGTCTTCAGTCACTGTGTCATTGTTAAAGTGAATGATACATGAACCTTTCCAGATGTGTGTGTGTGTGTGTGTGTGAGTGTGTGTGTGTACACCCAGTAGCTTAGTTGGTTACATACATTTTCTTTAAAAGCCCATCACACATAATGCAGTCAGTATCATGGCACAGTGGGTGAAGCATACTCAAGACAAGAACTTTTTTATAAGTGACTAGTATTGTGATGGTGTGGGAGAAGATGAGAAGAAGAAGAATGAGATACTCCTCTCAGATAATATACAAGTGGTAACTGGAAGTTCATCCAGTTGCAGCAAGACAAATATTCTCACGTCACTACTAACACACCTGTATGAAATCCGATTCAAGCATGTATGTTTATTTTCAAAAACACTGTTTCAGTCCAAGTGCCAGTAGCTGCAAAAGTTACTAAAAGGTGTCGATGGTATGAAATCCCTCCAGCAGAAAAAGCAAAGGCAAATCCACGTTCATATTTGATGATGTTGCTGTGGAAAACCAGTATCAAATTCTACAACATTTCCGTTTTGGTCATCACACGGGTGTTGACGTACGTTATTTGAGTGAAACGTATCCCAGGATTCCAAAACGGTTGGTGAGGGATAATCCAAACCTTACCAATGCCTTCAAACAAGGCAGTTTGGATTTAAAGTACATTTAGCAATCACAAGTAGGAACTGGTACATCATTAATGAATTTGTAGAGATATGTGGAGATCGCTGGAATCACACAAGATAAAACAAGAAAATTGAATGACGGTAGGTATTGGCGTAACTACCGGGAGTTTCTATACACACAGCTATGAAAGAGGTGGATACATTAGTATACATCAAACCATGAACATGTCTACCTGCATTCCGGACACTGCATCTAATAGGATGGGTACACATAGACAGAGAATCGAGTGCAAATGAGGTGAATGCCATTGATACTTCTCATCAAGTCCCAGCTGGCCTGTTGGCTGGTGTATTTATTATGGTTGGGGAAGAGATTCCGCTATTAGATATCATTTGTAATGACCAAACTGTTCTCCTTTATTCCTAGCCGTCAGCAGTCTCTCCCACTGCTACATTTGGTTCACAGTTCATTTTGGTATGTTAGTCCTCTTGACAGACACATAATGAGTGAACATACAAAACAAATCTTGCTTTCTTGCCTCTTGTACAACGTCACGAAGTTGCACTGAGGTTTACCTACCTCTGTTCCTGTCACAAACTTCCTCTGAGTCGCTCGCAATCACATAATGCCTTGCTAACCTTGCTGTTTTGTCAGCCTGCTCGCCAAGTGCACTCGCTTACGACTCTCACCCTTGCTGTTGACGCACTAGCGCAGCTGCTGAAATGTTCTGCCTTACCAAACTGAACTGTTCTGCTGTACAACAATGCTATTACTCTCTTCATCACTTTTTGGCTGTCCTTTGTTCATTGTTAAGCAGAACTGAGATTAGCGATAAATTATCTAAACAGCGGATCATCAGTCTGGTTTCGGTACAAGCTGTAAAGAAATTTTCGCCCCCTCTATTTGAATCTTTGGTACCTTCATAATTTCAAAGAGTGCATTTCTGCGAACACTGTCGAGAGCTTTTTCTAAATATATAAATGATATGAACTTAGGTTTGCCCATGGCCAATCTATCTTGTAAGATATGCCGTAGGGTCAGTATGGCCTCGCGGTTTCCTACATTTCTCCAAAGCCTAACCTGATCTTCCGTGAGGTCTACTTCTACTACTTGTATTTTTTCTTTCGTTTGTTAATAATTCGTTTCAACATCTTGGAAACTCGATTTATTGAACTGATGATTCAGTAATATCCGCACCTGTCAAACTGTGCCTTCTTTAGAATAGGAATTATTATACGATCATTGAAGTCCAATGGTCATCCATGGATCTGAAATATGTAGGGACTTTATAAAGGAAAATCCACAAATAAAATTAAAACATCATGCCTGATGCTAAATTTTTACTGCATCAACAGCTAAAATTTGGTAAGCGATAAACATTTTTTCACTTTCCATAGAATCTTAAGGTCCCACATTTGCTGATATTATTGTAATGTGTACAAGTATAAAGTGTTTTTGCAGCTAAATAATGGTTTTTTGTTAATAAAACTGAATGCAGCAGCTCGCAGTCGTGTAATATAAATTTCTTTTAGTATGGTTTTTTCTCTCTGGCTATTACGGGTCTTCGGCAAGTGTCAAACACTGTAGTCATTATCAATCGCTGGCTTTCACTGCTACTGACGGTGCGTGAGCGATCCTCGGCTACTGATTCAACTGTCCCAATGTGACTGAGTTAGCGCTAAATAGAAGAAGAAAGCCGTTGGAAAGGAATTCTGGACCGTCACTCCTCTGTGATTCACCCATCTCTCAGTTTATGTATGATTTTTCGCAGAGCCAATGAGATGGGATATGCGAGAGTGATGTTGCACGACTAAAATTTGATCATTACTCCACGGGCTTTCTGCAGGCTCACAGTCGCTTCAGCAGGTGCCGCGGTGCTTGTTCGACAGAGACACACAAATTCTCGTCATAAAAACGGAGTTGATTGCGATGTTGTCTGGTAGGTGCAAGCCGTTTTTTCCCGTCTATCTTTGTGTGTGTGTGTGTTCGCATTTTTTAATACGTTGGCAATTGGTCTTCGTAAAATTGGTTTATTGGTATACGGTGCATGCTCTCTAAGGTTGCAATTCACAGCATTGAGACCTCTGCGAGTCTATGACTTTGTATACGGGAAGAGTTTACTTTTTTCTGCTTTGAGTGTGGGGATGTATACTATTATTTCTGCATCTAATTATGAGGCTTGTAGTGAAGTAATGTTACTGGAGTTATATGTCTGTCAGCTCTAGCGTAACACTGACATCATCCTAGGATTGTACCCTTGTCGCTAAATTTTGTTCCCTACGTATGTAAAATGTAAACTTTCACGGTCGGAATTTTCACTGTTAACAAAATATTCCAGGCTATTATGCTGAGGTCTAAAAGATTTCACTTCAAAACCCGACATGTCGTCCCCATCTGCGGAGGACATTTTCAAGGGTGAAAGGTGGCTACACTGAGCCACTGCGCCAGAGATTGCGCCAAAGAGTATTATTAAGCCGCCTCCACAGTGCCTGTTAAGAACTCGTAGAAGTCAGTGCTTGGAGAGAGCTCGTAGTAGTGAGTGCCTGTCGAGGTCTCGTGGTAGTCTGTGCTGAGATGTTGTAGCAGAGAGTGTTTGTTGAGATGTGCTATTAGGCAGTGCTTGCTGAGATGTGATATTGGAGAGTTCTGGTTGAGATATAATGTAAGGATTAGAGTGATTTTCATCAATATAAATGAGGTAACTAACTCCGTTTGTTTTTAATTTCAGTATCCTAAATAATGTGTCATTACAGGTTCAGTCAACAAAGCATCTGGCATGTGTTCTTGTATTAGAGTTTAATTCTGCTTTCCTTACGCAATTATAGCATTTGTAATTTTCTTTTATCACGTGAGTATAAATGGTATTTGAAATTTCTTGTCTTGTTGAAGAAGAACCGTGCCAGATGTGTGCGTTGAGTCACACTCCCACACACAGAACAATTACATTTGTGCTTTGGTTTTGTAGGTTTTATAGTTGCTGGGGACTTAATTAATTAACTGTGTTTATGAAAATTTTCATTTCATTCTTTGTTGTTGTTCTTTGCAGTCAGATAGCGTAATAATTCTAGTCAGGGCCAACCGATTACGGGACACAGCGTAATCGGACATACAGCTACTAAAAGTATTTTCAAATTTATTTAATTAAGCCCCCATGCACGTGGCGACCGCTGCTTCGGATCGTCCCTTGGAATTCTTCTGGTTGTAAAAATAGTAGACGGTAGTATTGTTGTAGTAATTTGTAGTTTAGTAATTGTAGTCTGTATTTCATGTGTAGATTTGGTAATTGTCATTCTTCTAATGGTATTTTTCAAAATTTAATTTTTATTGTCTTGTCTAAGTGTTTGACAATTTAGTGCAATTATTTCAATTGTTCGATTAATTGTGTTTGAGGGAAACTTTTCATGTAAATGGTATTGTTGGAGATAAAGAGTCATTGTGTGTAATTTTCGTACAGTGACGAATTTTTTATGTTTTGTAAATGATTACGCGATCGATGAAAAAGGCGAAAATGATGGATAGTCAGAATGACGAAATTGTTAACATGGCGAACTCGCCAACAGAGGAAAACAGTATCATGGATAATGAAGTGGAAAACAATGTAATAAGTCGGGAAAATAGTCCGGAACCATTTCAAAAATTTTCTCAATCTGAAAATTCACAGAATACGAGGTTAGCGACAGAAGATATGGAGCAGTTGATGAGTGCTATATTAAATTTGGGAGCACGAATGGAAACACGGTTAGACTCACAAATAGGAACAATTAAAACCGAAATGGGAACAATGGGATCACAAATAGGAACAATTAAAACCGAGATGGGAACAATGGGATCACAAATAGGAACAATTAAAACAGAGATAGAAACAATTAAAACCGAGATGGGAACTTTGGGATCTGAATTAATAACTGATATGGGAACAATGGAAACACAGTTTCGATCTGAATTGAAAACACAGATGGAAACAATGGAAACACGGTTAGACTCACGAATAGGGACATGTTTCAAAAATATGAAAGATGAGTTAAAGAAAGAAATCAGAGAAGAAGTACAACCGATTTTGAATTCTCACAATAATAGATTAATTGCAGTAGAGATTAGACAAAGGGAACAGGATAGAGAACAGGAAGAAAGAGATCGCGTGATAGTGCAAAAATTTTCAGAGTTAAATTTACAACGTGCAAGCGGTAAGAAAGAAATATTTGAAAGAATCGAGGAATCCGTACCAAGTGACAGAATAAATAATCTAACACAACAATATGAACAGTTAACTACCAAATGTGTCAATACTGAAACCCGAGTCGCGACACTTACGGAAGACGTAAACAAAGAGAAAGAAAAAATAGGTGATTTAGCGGAAAGAGTTGAGGAGATATCAGATAAACTGACAAATCTTAGTTTACATGGGGACAGAGATTCGGATGATACAGCTCCATTACCATTCGCAGAAACCGAAGAGTACCAGAACATAAATAAACATGTTGAAAATCAGGGAAAATTTAATGAACGCGTTAAAAGGAAAGTTGAGGCATTGCGAAAGCAAGTCAAACAGATCGAAGGCGAAATTGTAGGAAAAGACAGCAAAAGAAATTTGGAATCACAGATATCAGAGGGGTTTGAAGAAAATAATGTTTCATTTACGGGATGCGACAAGAGAGCGCCAGGCGCGCGAACTTGACAATAATCGTCATTGGGACTGGGACAGACGCGGTAGGTCTTTGTCGCCACGAGGCGAAAGTTTTGACTATAAACACTTTTTGACTGTTCGGAAATTTAAGATCTTCCGCAACTCTAAGAATGACATACATCCATGTGCATGGTTAGATCAATTTATGTACGCACTTCCACCAAATTGGCCACTAAGTCACAAACTGGAATTTATGTGTGGATATTTAGAAAACGAACCGGCGACGCGGATGCGCACACTCATTAGAGATTGTAATAATCTGAATGATTTTTATTATGCATTTCTATCGGCATATTGGTCCGAAAACACGCAGGACAGAGTTAAACACAGTCTTATTAAACACAGTCTTATCATGCAGCGTAATTTCAAACAGTCTGAGTTCCGCACGCCAGCGGAATATTTTGAAGACATGATTCGAAAGAATCAGTTCCTTTACAACCCTTATAGCCCGACTGAATTAATTCGCATTTGTTTAACTAAGCTGCCACAATCCATAAGACAAATTGCTTTAGCCGGAAGATGTAAAGACAACATTGAGACTTTTAAGACTTTGCTACAAGAACTCGAGTATGACAACGACGATGGGACTTCCTGTAATTTTTTCAGTAACAGTAATTACAATAGATTTTCAGAGAAAAGGGATAGTGATCGGAACGGGCGTTATATGGGTAATGTTGAGAATGACAGACGAAACAGACAGGACAATAGATACCAGCCCATTACACGTTGTTCTTAAAAAGGATGGGTCAATTCGTTTGGTTCTGGATTCCAGACAGATAAATAATATCATCATTCCTGAAACTGACCGCCCACAAAATTTAGATGAACTTCTTCAACATTTCCATGGAATTAAAGTCTTATCCACGATAGATATGCGCGCAAGTTTTTGGCAAATAGAACTCCACCCTGATTGTAGAAAATACACGGCCTTTATAGCCTTTGGTAACTGTTACCAGTTTCGGAAATTACCGTTTGGACTTACTGTATCTTCAGCAGCATTCATTCGTAGCTTAAATGAAATTTTACCTGTTTATCTTCCTGACAACATTACTTCATATGTTGACGATATTCTTATTGCTAAACATTCTTGGAGTGAGCACAACAAAATTTTGGATCCATTGTTACGTATCTTTGCAAGAGTTGGCGTTACAGTGAACTTAGAAAAATCTGAATTTGGTCGTTCTCAGGTGAAATTTCTTGGTCACATTATTTCTACAGAAGGTATTCTTCCTGATCCAGAAAAACTAGACGTTATTCGTAATTATGCTGTTCCTACCACAAAACGTGATGTTCGTAGTTTCCTTGGTGTCTGTAATTTTCTTCGACACTTTGTTAGATTGGACGATTTGGCCACACCTCGTTTATGTGAACTATCTGGAACGAAATCTAATTGGTGTTGGGATGAGGAAGCTCAGTCAGAATTTGAACAACTTCGTGATGCTTTAGTTGCTGCTCCACTTCTTTCACATCCGGATTTATCTAAAGATTTTTGTTTGGCGACGAACTCATCATACAAGGGCCTAAGTGCACACTTATTTCAAGAGATAGAAGAAGACGGCGTTGTAATACAGAAAACTATTGCATTTGGAAGTCGTGTTCTCTCTAAATCAGAAAAGAATTATTCGATTACGGAACTTGAAACTTTGGCTATTGTTTGGGCTTTCACAAAATTTCGCACATTTTTGTTTGGCAGACATACTAAGGTTTAAACCGATCATCGAGCTCTGGAATTTCTTATGTCAACACAATTAACTCACGGCAGATTGTCACGATGGGCGTTGTACCTACAGGAATTTGATTTTAGTATTGTTTACATACAGGGTTCTTCAAATATTGTTGCTGATGCTTTATCACGTGCACCTATGGGTTTGAAACAAAGTGCTGAAGAGGACTGCAAAGAAAACAATTATTGTTTGATGTATATTCAAGGTGTTGCGTTTGAGAACTTTATTTCGTCTTCGCTCCAGGACATCGCTAAGGAGCAAAATAAGGATCCAATCTGGAAGGACATTAAGGAGAAGTGGAGGAGAAAGGAAAGCGTAGCGATTAGACAGCATTATTTAGTTCGCAATGACATTCTTTTTAAACGAAAATCGGTCGACAACTCTGTTTGGTTAGTTTGCATTCCTGATGAGTGGGTCAATAAATTGATTTGGTATACCCATTTCAGTTATGTACACTTTGGTCCCAGAAAATGCTTCCACAAATTACGAGAAAATTGTTATTTCAGTAATATGGAAAAACGTATTGGATCTGTTCTGGCCAAATGCAAATTATGTCAAAAGGCTAAGCCGCCAACAGTTTCTCACAGAGCACCGTTGTTTCCTATCATTCCAGCGAAATTAAAGGAGATGGCTGCAGTCGATTTGTTCGGTCCAGTGGTTCGTTCTACTAACGGTTTTGCGTACATTTTCGTAGCAGTGGAGTTGACGTCAAAATATGTGTGTTTTACACCTTTACGCAAAGCAACAGCTCGTTCAGTATCTAACGCTTTTATCAAACATTTTCTGAAAGAAGTTGGTCATGTTGATAAGGTTATATCAGATAATGGATCACAGTTTCGTTCTAAAATTTGGCTTCGTACTCTACAGCGTCGTAAAATTAAACCAATTTTCATTTCACTTTTTCACCCTCAATCTAACGCTTCAGAGAGATGGATGAAGGAAATCAATAAATTGTGTCGTCTTTATTGTCATCAGAATCACAGAACTTGGGATCAGTATCTTCATATTTTTCAAAACATTCTGAATGAACTTCCTAATGATTCAACTTCTTTACCGCCTTTACTGATATTAAAAAACAAAGCACCGACAAATCGCATTTCTGAAATCGTTCCTTTTCCGCCTTCACGGAAACTGTGACATTCAGAAGTTGTCAACCTGGCTCTACGAAATATTGCATCTGCGGCTGCTAGAAGAGAGAGATCAGCTAAGCGTCCTGGTCGATCAAAAATCTTGTCAGTTGGTCAGAAGGTGTTAATTAGGTCTCATCGTTTGTCGCACAAAGGAAAAGGCTTGTGTCGCAAATTTTTTCTGCTTTATAACGGTCCATATAGAATTCGCAAAATTATACATGATAACACTGTTGAAGTAGAAACTCTTAAATCACAACGCTCTAAGGGAATACATCATATATCAAACGTTAAAATTTTTGTGGAATGACATACTTTAGAGAAACCAACAGCTACATGTAAACATGCGGAGAACACAAGGTTACCGCGCTGTGTTTTGGCGGCGGCACATACTCAAAGCAACAGTCAAGTCTGCGCGCCGCACAAGGCAGTCGTTGACCGAAAACAATAGCTTCCTACGTCACGCGCCTACAGCTGATCGAGCGCTCAGTGCGAATGCACTGACAGCCGTAAACAAATACACAGTTTAATTTCTCCGATTAAATTCAATATAAAGCTATAGTGACTTGATGAATTATGTTATTAACATTCAGTATTTTTCAGGATACGGTTGTATAAAATATTTAAGAACTTCAGGTAAATTCTGTGTGTCTCCGACGTTAAGGCGACTTGCTATCGAGAAATTTTCAGGAAGAATGTAATTTCGAAGAATAAAGTAATAAACTAAAAACGTAATTATTAATTGAGTTCATTTTTCAGGTAACATATTTCCACTTAGGTACGTGCTTTAGACGTAATTTGCTGCTCGCGATTACGTGATTCATACTTTGTGCTAATTTCATGTTCTATGAATTTACTTGTGAAGCGACGTGCTTGCGTACGTTAACTGATTTTGACAATGATTATTAATGAACTGGGTTGTAACTTGTGCATATTATGCATCGCTTGGCTGCTATGCTTTTTCACTGATGTCATATTTTTTTTTTATTATGTGCCTGCTGTGCTTATTTATTTAAATTATAATTGTCACCTGATTAGTTGTGCTGATATGTATGTAAGTTATACTTTGTGATTTATCTGCTTGCGCCTTCGTGTTTACTTATTAAGATGACATTGAACATTTATTTGCTTATGCTGATATGATGCTAATGACCTGTTTATTATGTTAGATAACATATGTTTGCTGCTATGCGTGTGGATTGCATATTTACACGTTTCTGTTTTGTCGTCACAACTACTCTTTAATTTGGTATATAGCAATGCTGATGTATAGTGTACGAACATAGAGTTTAGGTCACACTATTGTATTAATTATAGATTGTTTGCTTGGCAGAGCCTCGTTGTAAGAATTGTGCTGCATCCACTTGTTGACATTCTGTTCTCTACTGGTATATTTACTCGCTATTGCTTGTTTTGCTTACGCTAAGTGCCTTATATTTTTAAGATAAGAAAATGAACTGCTATAATTCGACGAACGACATTAGTACAAGAAACTTCATAGAAGTCACATGAGCTGAGGTTTTATGGAAGCTGTATAACTTTATGCTAATAGGAGGGAAGCTAACGACATGACATACCATTACTAGGTTTAGACCATTAACAGTTATTACACTGCATTTTTCTTGAGCAATTGAAATAGGAAGTGACACTTGACACAAGAAATACTCCACATGTTTGCTTCTGCCATAATTCTTGAAGTGGTGTACACACTGTGAAATATTGTGATCATTCACATTCCGTAATCGTACTTAATTACTGAGATTTATTTTAACTAAGTCTGTTAGAGGTCATTTACGTATTTCTTTGTTTATAATTCATAATGAGCAGAAGATTTGGGTCAGATGGATTACACAGAGGTTGTGTGTTGGCAATGTGTCTTCAGATTGTATGGGATGATGAACTGAACTTTGCATTAGGATTTTATCTGTACTTGTTCGAGGAGACTGACTAGAGGAAAGAGTTGTTATGGAAGTGAAATGATATTGGTAATAAGGTTTATATGTATCGACGCATTGAAGAGGTATTATTGAGGTATTATTGAGATTGTGTGAAGTTGATGATTATTGGAGTTTTGGTGGATAAGAGGTAAAGTAAGTGAGGAGCATATATTGGCAATAAGGTTTATATGTATCGACGTATTGAAGAGGTATTATTGAGGTATTATTGAGATTGTGTGAAGTTGATGATTATTGGAGTTTTGGTGGATAAGAGGTAAAGTAAGTGAGATGCATATTTTTTTTGTTGGTCTTATGGAACAAGGAGAATGAAGATAGCAGACTAGAACACTAAAGTAGAAGAAAGATAGTCTATACACACACTTTGTTAAATCACTAAGCAGTATATACTTTTTTTTTTTTGAAGAGAGGAAGTATTTGCATATCTTGGCTCACTGACAGTTGTTCAACAACAGTACATTTGATCTGGCTTGGCAAACATTGGTCTTGACATGATGACTATGACGTTGACCTAACTATTATTGACTGTTATACATTGCTGCCACTACTACTTGATACACATGATGAACATCAGATTTTGACAGAATTACATTTACACAGTTAACACCATTCAATTACACAGTAGTACTTAATGTGGATGAAAGATGAATGAGTGTGTTTTGTGTGTTTTCCTTTCCTAATCCTACCCACCTATCTCTTAAATATTAGTTTATTTGCTTGTTGTGGCTTGCACTGACACCCTTAAATATTATAGGTTTACTGATATTTGAGTATTTGTAATAGTTAATATGAAAATTATCTGACTTCATTTGTGTGTTTGTTATGATTTGTATGTTTAGTGTAAAAGCATTTGTATGTGCATTCAAACTATTGTTTATGCTGATGAACTGTGTGATTAGTGATAGTGAATATTATGGACTGTTACTGGCACTTTTTCAACATAATGAGTGCCACTTAGAAATGTTTAATTTCTGCTGATGAACTGTGTGATCAGTGATAGTGAATATTATGGACCGTTACTTGTACCTTTTCTACATGATTGGTGCCACTAGGACATGTTTAATTTGTGATTATATACTCTAATGAACAGTGTGATGGGTGATAGTGAATATCATGGACTGCTCTCTGGACCTGCTCGTCATTGCTAGGTGTAACTGATGGACTACCTGTATGGAAATGATGTCACTTGTTGGTGTCTGCACCTGCTCAACATTACTGGGTGCCACAGATGGAACTGCTTCTACTGAAATGATGTCACTTGTTGGTGTCTGCACCTGCTCAACATTGCTGGGTGCAACTGATGGACTGCTTCTACTGAAATGATGTCACTTGTTGGTGTCTGCACCTGCTCAACTTTGCTGGGTGCAACTGATGGACTGCTTCTGCTGAAACGATGTCACTTGTTGGTGTTTGCACCTGTTGACCATTGCTGGGCTGGAATTATCAACTATTTGTTTTTTTTTTTTTTAATAATTAAAAGTATTTTATGTGAACATTTGTATAAACTGATTTTTTATGTATTGTGTAAACTAAAGCCCCATGTATGAAAAGAATTTGTATTGCCTATTGTATTTTATATATTAGGTTATTGAAAGGTCAGTGCAAAGCCAAAATTTTAACTAATTATGTGATATTTAGGTATTAATATTATCTTTTATTTTTGCCTGTATTTTTGTGGACGAATTTGGTGGTATATTCACCACCAATGCTGGCAAAAATACCATCAAATTCTGGCCTGTGGAGGAGGGGCATATGAAAGGTGGCTACACTGAGCCACTGCGCCAGAGATTGCGCCAAAGACTATTATTAAGCCGCCTCTACAGTGCCTGTTAAGAACTCGTAGAAGTCAGTGCTTGGAGAGAGCTCGTAGTAGTGAGTGCCTGTCGAGGTCTCGTGGTAGTCTGTGCTGAGATGTTGTAGCAGAGAGTGTTTGTTGAGATGTGCTATTAGGCAGTGCTTGCTGAGATGTGATATTGGAGAGTTCTGGTTGAGATATAATGTAAGGATTAGAGTGATTTTCATCAATATAAATGAGGTAACTAACTCCGTTTGTTTTTAATTTCAGTATCCTAAATAATGCGCCATTACAGGTTCAGTCAACAAAGCATCTGGCATGTGTTCTTGTATTAGAGTTAAATTCTGCTTTCCTTACGCAATTATAGTATTTGTAATTTTCTTTTATCACGTCAGTATAAATGGTATTTGAAATTTCTTGTCTTGTTGAAGAAGAACCGTGCCAGATGTGTGCGTTGAGTCACACTCCCACACACAGAACAATTACATTTGTGCTTTGGTTTTGTAGGTTTTATAGTTGCTGGGGACTTAATTAATTAACTGTGTTTATGAAAATTTTCATTTCATTCTTTGTTGTTGTTCTTTGCAGTCAGATAGCGTAATAATTCTAGTCAGGGCCAACCGATTACGAGACACAGCGTAATCGGACATACAGCTACTAAAAGTATTTTCAAATTTATTTAATTAAGCCCCCATGCAAGGGGCATCGTAGCTTTATTGATCATCCGATTCACACCTTGGCTCGCTACTGACTACAGCAAAATTCCACTTCCTCAGAGAGGCGTGACGTCATATGTTTTGAATACAGGAGCGCTACTGGCCGTCGTCGACTGCCGTCGTCAGCTGTTACTATCATCCCACGGTGAAAGACTGGTACATATCTTCTTCAGCACAGGAATCCAAATTTCATTAAATTTCATGCCCTCCTCCTTCCTATAAAATTCTTAGCTTGTTTCACAATCTCTATGCCTCTCTGTGTGGTCTTTCGTGATATCCGTTTGTGGCTGCCAGTACTAGAGTAAGGTCAAAATGAATGTGCTGATCTCCTGGTTGTGAAGCATGTTCCACAACAGCTGATCTGTCAATCTCCCCTCTTCTGCAATTGCTCTTGTGCTCTTCAAGTCGTTTTTTGACAGCTCTTTTCCGTAGAACCCACCTACACCTTCCCACATCTACACGGAATCCTATAAATTCGAGCTTTTTCCTGCAGTTGGTGAGCATCCTTGGCCGGTTTTAGATGATCTTGTATCTACCGTGTGGGTGTGCAAATTACCGCGATGTTCCTCTTTCTCAAGATTTTTCCTATCCGGTCAGCCACGTCCTTAATGAATGGCAGTAAAACTTTAGATTTCACAGGCCATTAAGCATCACTATGATTTCGACGTGGTGGTCTTAACGCTCTTTCCACCTCAGCGGACGAATAACCATACTTGAGCAATGCACTGGTGATATGTTTTAATTCTGCGTCAAGCAGCTCTGGTTCACAGATTTTCCTTGCTCTATCCGCTAACGTTTTTATGTCGCCTCGCTTTTGTTGAGAGTGGTGGCTCGAATCCCGGTGTAGGTAACGGTCTGTGTGCGTCAGTTTTCGGTAAACTGTGTGGCCCAAGCTACCATCTTCTTTCCTGAAAACTAGCACCTCAAGAAAATTTAATCTTCTGCCTGCCTCCTCCTCCTCCTCCTCCTCCTCTGTAAACTGAAGCTTCGGATTGTTCCTGTTCATTATGTTGTGAAAACTCCAGTTCCTCCATGCCATGCCGACACTAAACAAACGTATCATCCACGTAACGGAACCTGATATTCGGTTTCTTGAATGAGATTTTCACTCTGCAGCGAAGTGTGCGTTGATATGAAAATTCCTGGCAAATTAAAACTGTGTGCCGGACCGTTACTCGAACTCGGGACCTTTGCCTTTCGCGGGCAAGTGCTCTACCATCTCTTTTTTGTTGATCTAATTTTGTTCTATATATTTTTCGTTGAATTTGTTCGTGGCGGACGTCCGATAACACTCGTTCAGGTTGTTCGTTGATCCGTTTACTCCGTTTTTTTTTTATTTTTTATTTTTTATTACGGAAGGTAACTAAATGCTCTGACCGAATACGCTGAGCTACTGTGCCAGCACCATCTGAGCTACCTAAGAACGGCTCACGACCCGTCCTCAAAGCTTCAATTCTGCCAGTATCTCGTCTCCTACCATCCAAAATTCACAGAAGCTAAGCCACGTCTTCGCAGTATCCTTTCTTCCAGGAGTCCTAGTTCTGCAAGGTTCGCAGAAGATCTTCTGTGAAGCTTGGAAGGTAGGAGACGGGGTACTGGCAGAATTGAAGCTTTGAGGACGGGCCTTGAGTCGTGCTTGGGTAGCTCAGACGGTAGAGGACTTGCCCGCGAAAGGCAAAGGTCCCACGTTCGAGTCTCGGTGAGGCAAACAGTTTTAATTTGCCAGGAAGTTTCATTCGGTATCTTGTTCGTAGTGTCCAAACTCTTCTCCTGGAATTTTTCTATAAAGAAGTTCCCTATAATTGGGCTTATGGGACTCCCCAGGCGACATCATCCATGTGTTCATAGAACTCTTCGTTCCATTTGAAATAGGTGGCTGTGATGCAATATTTAAACAGTTCCGCAAAATCGGGAGGAAAAAATTCGATCCAGTTGTCGCAACACTTCATTTAGAGGAACCATAGGGAATAGCGACACCACGTCAAAAATAACTAACTTGTCCTCCGGTTGTACCACTATGCCGTTTAATTTACCGATAAAATGTGCCGATTTTTTGATATACGAATCCGATCGGCCCACATACGTTCGTAATAATGTTGTCAATAACTTGACAATGGAATAGGTGGGCGAACCAATAGCACTTACTATAGGCCTTAGAGGAACATGTTCTTTGTACACCTTCGGCAATCCATAAAGTCTTGGTGCGAGCACAACTGAATTGAACAGACTTTTGGGAACGCTCTGTTCGACAGAGGACTTGTTTATCAACCGCGTAAAAGTTCTAAGAACTTTGTCAGTGGGGTCTTTCCTCAGTTTCCTGTATGTTTGCGGATCTAATAAGTCGTTAGTCTCACTGTGGCAGTCGGTCACATTCAAAACCATCCTTGCATTCGTCCTCTTTCAGGCGTTTTGAGACATTCCTCTCACCCACTGTTAAATTACCTTTTGGAGGCTTTGCGTGAGACAATATTCCTACAGCTGGCTATTATTTCTTCTGTGGACACAACTCACGGGGGTTCTTCGCATTTCCCTCGGTGTATACGTAAATAATAGAACTGTTGTCCTTCATACTTGTTACACGAAAACGAACACAGATAACTGTCTCAAGTAAATACTTGTTGCACAGGGATGCACGGCATAAACGAGTTCTGTATAAAGTCGAAAATAAATCCACACACCGAGTCGTCCCTGTCAGTTAGTTAGCTACACTTCTGATTCTCCATGTAGAGGTTCCGACTTTTTCGACTGTGAATGTCGAGATCACCCTGTGTCGCCCGTTTAGCAGATTCGGACAGGTGAGGTGATTTCAATTGGGTCTGCACAAGGACGTAGCCAAAGGGAGGTCAAGGGGAGTTCGGATCTCTTCCCCTCCCCCCCTCCCTCTCACCCCCTATCACCTAAACGAAGTTAAACAAGACCTAGTTGCCGTGTAGTGAAACTGAAAAGTATAAGGGTCGATTAGAAGTTTCAATTTGAGAGCATTGCTACGTATAAGAAACGGAGCGCGTCTCCGATACGGGTATGTAAACGCCGACATGTGGCAAGGGTTTAGTGTGGCACTCGCGTCCTTCCGACATGCGTGCGGTATATGCGGAAACGTAAACTGTGGCGACGTTATTCCCATATGTGTCCAAACGGGACCAACGTGTCGGAAGAGTATGTGCAGCAAGCAGTTACGTACTTCTTTACGCAACAGGACACGCTCTTCTACCAAGCTGATAGCTGGCGGGTCTGTGGGATAATTGCCTCCATGCCCATGGAGATTCTGCTTCAGTGGCATATTAATACTGGACTGTGCAGCCATTGAGCGGAAAATTTTTGATCGCTTCTTATATTCTGATTTTCTATGATACGACGAGAAAGGGTTATGCACAATCAACAGTCAACGAGGGCAACGATAGATTTAAGCTATCGATGTATAGATAGCAACATCAGCTATCACCTATACCTACTTTAGCCTGGACTAACTACTGTACATTGTTGCCCTTTATTGAGTTGAGTTGTTGTTTTGTTAAGCAGTTCAGTTGTTACTTGCAGTTGAAATTAATGTAAGTGCTGCCACTTACTGTTTTTGTGCTGTCTCTTGTTTTGACAGTTCCTAACTCTTGGATTAGTTGGTAATAAGGAAGTTTACAACAAGAACAATGATCTACTGTCACATGTCCTATTCGTAATGTATTTGGAACAGTGAGTCCCTAATGTATTTGTAAATAAACGGCATATAAACGACAACGTTTGTTTTACACACAGGGTAACAATTATTGAGCTATATGAAAAAACGTAAATTAGTTACAAACTAGAGCGTGGTCACACATTATCCAACACGTAAACGTCACTACAGGTATTTGGATTTAGGTTATGACATGTTCGAAATGCCTGCCATAATTGGCGAAGATGCATTCGGGCGAATAGCATGACCCGCTGAAGCGTCGAAACTTCGATGCTGTCGATGACCTCCTGAATGGATGTTTTCAGCTCAGCAATGGCTTTTGGGGCTATTGCTGTACATGTTGCCTTTAATATAGCCCCACAAAAAGTAGTCGCATGTGTTCAGATCCAGTGAATAATGCGGCCAATCGAGGTCCATGCCAGTGTCCTCTGGGTACCCTTGAGCCAGAATGCGGTCCACAAAGTGCGCCTCCAGGACATCAAAGACTCTCCTGTTTCGAGGGAGTCGAGCTCCGTCTTGCATGAACCACTTTGGATAAAGGGGATGAAATCACCTTCCAAAACATTCACGTACCGTTCGGTAGTCACCGTGCCATCAAGGAGTGTTACACCGATTATTCCGTGACTGGAGATTGTGGAGAGACGTCTTGATTGCGAAATGCGGATTCTCTTCCCCCAAATGCGCCAGTTTTGCTTATTGACGAACCCATCCGAATGAAAGTGGACTTTGTCGCTAAGCCAAACCATACAGCGAACACTAATTCCCATCATTCCCCGCGACCAACAGTGCACTTTGAGCGTTCTAACGTAAAGCGTTCAGAAGTTATGACGATTTTATTTCATATAGTTCAATAATTGTCACCCTGTAGCAGAAAATTTATTAGCATCAAAAACTGTATAATTACATTGTCAGGGATAAACATAGACTCATTTATGAGGTTGCGTACATTCGAAATCTAGTGGAAATTAACGCGTGATTCAGCGTTAAGATCTCGAAACTGTAGCTCATAGTATTTGCGGTTCTCGTTTTGTTTTATGAATAAATTTAGTTACTATGGTTTCAAATTGCCTGATGAAATAATAATTTCAAAAATAGTTCTTGATCACTTACGGAAAGTGAAGAATTTTAATGACGTGAAATAAACTTTATAAAATATGAGTTTGAATTGAGAAACTTGAGATGCCTTGATGTGCTGAAGAAATTCTGACTTGGTTTCAGATATGCCGTAAATTTAAATACACGATTATTTAAGCGAAATAAAGCTACAGTTAAAAAAAGGTTTGAACCCGTTAAACTGTATAAGTTATTCAACCAAATGTTAAGATTGTTCTGCTGTCCTAGAGTCAAACTGACAGTAGAAGACTGAGCTTTGTTTTGTTAACAAATAGGCAATACATTATATTCGAATTTTAATTCGTTTGGCATTAGGGTGTAGTCATCATATTGGCAAATAAAGTAATGTTTAATTCCGTATTTGGGTAATTTTTATATATACTCTTGAGAATATATGTTATACTTTTTGAAGAAAAGCTTTTTTGCTTAATTCTATAGATCAAATACTATTTATTTGAAGGTCCTCGAAAAACAAATTATGTACATAGAATAAAGAATTGTAGTTTCAGAATGAAATTAAAAAGATGGGTCTATTTTAGGTTCTCTTTAACAAACCGCCCCCTCCCCCCTTGCCCCTTTTGACAAAGTCCTGGCCACACCCTTGCTCTGCAGCTTTTCATAGGTGCAGCAGACATCTATTTGTCATCTTCCGAAATTTAAATTTAAATTTTTACTGACTTATGAGAATCGTAAATAAAAGCTATATTCAACTGTAGTTCCAGGATGAGACATTTTAAAGAGGTTGCACATCGTCTTCAGACTTAATTCAATGTGCAGATATTTTATTTCTTTTCTTCCACAATGTGACGATTTATCAGTGGTTGAACTTACGTGATCAGAAATACCTCTGCAGTTCATCCGTGGAAGTGTATTGAACTTTATATTGAAAATCATGTTATCTTAGCATTTGATGCCTGAGATTTAAGGTGAACCTAACCGGAAAAGATTTTTTTTCTGTGATATAAAGTGTAGGTTTATGAAAGCTTTTCTACAAATTTCAGTGCGGTTTAAGTTACGCAGTGCACAGAACTTTAAACTTGTTCTTCGCTGTTTTCAATGTTAACCGTGATCAAAACAGCGTTTAATGTCAGCCTTCCATGAGACGTCCGTGATGAAGGTCTTGTTCACTTTTGTTGAAAAATTCATGAAGTTTTAATAGAATGTCTGTCTGATCATCTTCTGTGAACCTCATATAACATTTGCGGAGTTTTCACTCACGTACTGGAATACTGATTATTTTTCTCAGCAATTACTTTTCTTGAACACCTTGTGTGCGTTTATTCTTTCACATTCTTTTCCCTCCTAATATTACACATTAGTTTTTCAGATCCTGTCCTTGACTTTTTACCTTCATCTAGAAAATTTTGCCCATCTAGTGCTTGTTCCAACCCCACACATCTGCTGTATAATTCCAGCAAACATTGCACAGTATTACGTCACACACAATAAATCCTGAAAAATGGAAAATACGCAGATAAACATGAACGTTTCTTTGGTCACATAATCTTCAGTTATTCCACCATAGCGCCACTGTGACATGATGCACTGCAGTGTTTGGAACTGAAGAGAAATAAATGCGGCATTTAGTTTTTTTCCTCAAACTGTAAAGAGTACGTTCTGAATTACATACAAATACAGCTACCGTCGCTAATTCAATTGACTAGTCCGCCATGAAAATACACTTGCCTGTGTATAACTCATTTTACACAACAATGACAGTTACTGCCTTTTAATTCTGAAAGACTGAAATATTTTAGTAAGTGTCCTGAAACTATGTACAGAATCGTCTCATGACCCAGTAGCTTCGGTTGGCATGGACCCGTGGGTTCTGGTAAATAAATAAACAAAAAATGACTATGGCAAATAAAACGATAGAATGATTACGTGAGCTTTCCAACAACCGACACGATTCTGGTTGTGCCATAAGGTTGGCAAAACTGGAGGACTTCCAGAGAGGTTTTGTGAGGGATGTAAGCAGCTCACCAAATGTTATTTCCGGCCTCAAAGATCATCTGTAAGAGAGCTTGTAGTCATGCTCGTTTGTCAGAAGGACGTGTGATTTTCTCGGAATTAGTATCACGGTATGCAAATAAATTTCGGCAGTGTTCTTGTGAGGCATGTGCGAATGTTGCGAGTGTGAAAATCGAGCCTCTAGCACAGCTAAGCTTTTGAGACTATGGAGTCAGTGAGCGACATCGTTTTCATAAGTCCTTGAAACTAACTCCACTTTATAACATAAACTGCCCTCCCTAGTTGCCACGGTCTGTCAGCGAGACAGAAAAAAGCTTAGTAATACTTCACGTGTACACAGATGTCACGATTTCACAAACTGATGCGATGTTCTTTAGAATGTAAAATCTCCTTTTGCATCTGGAAGTGATTGAAGAAATGTTGGACGTGCATTTGTGTGAGAAATAGTTACTGTTTAGCCCGGTGACATCATATACAGAGTTTAAAAATATCAGGTATACAGGTTCAATCGAAAGCACTGAGAAAAAAATGCTTTCATGATGCTGCACAGCAACGAGTAGATTTTGTTGTCGGCGTTATCACATTCATGGCAGCAATGTCTCTTTCAAATGCGTTGGAGCCCACGTCTCTTTTCAGAAACACCGCTCTGCATTACCGTTCACATGAAAAGAGCGTGTTTCCAGCGTTGCAAATACAACAGCGGATGCTTTTCCCTTTCTTCCATTCTTTCTGATTATAGTTTTACAGGTCACGCCACGCCGCCCCTCGAAACATACGTTCGCGTTCCTGTGAGTCTGATAAAACGTCATTTCCTGGCGGCAGACCTGTCGACTGAGAGACGAATAAAACCGGATTAAGTCTCCAGTCCCCAACATGGGAGATTGAATTGAAAGACACTGTGCGAACGGCAACTGTAACATTTCCATTCACATTTCTACGACGTTTAGCGACAAGTTCCTTAATCTTGATTAAATGTAATTACTCTGAAGTGAATTCTTGATTCATGCAATTGTGTCCACTTCCCTTCCCCGACACACACTTTCCAGTGTGTGACACACGTCACATGACGTTGCAGTGGTGGAAGATGTGAACTCGTCTGATGAGACAGCTGACTGGTTGTATGTAGAGCAAACATTTCTGTCACTCACGCTATAGTAATTGGGAAAGTACGCAAAGAGGGACTAACATGAGCTTTACCCACAGGTTAGATCAGGGCTGGATCGAGAACATTTTTTTCACACAAGCGGTTTATCACTTAGCGCCTCCTTACCTCTCCCTCAGACATTAGTCGTCTTTCCTAGGGCTCTAGATCAAATTCTTAAAAATAAATTTAAATACTGTGTTCGTCTGAATAGATTGTTGTTTCTTTGAAAGTAACTGCTTCAGGGATATTGCTCTGAAAAGAATTTACTAAAAGACAAAAAATTCTCCCTATATGTCATTCCAGAAAAAAGAAAATTCACTAAGAAATCTCCACACCGTAAATATGATGTATAAAAGATAAATGGTTATGAACAATTTACAAAAGAAACACAAAATTTAAAACCACAAAATTGGCAACAACTGCAAGCAGGACTTTTAAAAGCAGCTGAAACTGTAGCAGCGCAGACAAGAACACGTAAACACCCATGGTGGACAGATGAGTGTGACCAACTGATAAATCTCAGACAACAGGCGTGGCAAAATTGGTTGTGCAACAAAAAATGGTTCAAATGGCTCTGAGCACTATGGGACTCAACTGCTGAGGTCATTAGTCCCCTAGAACTTAGAACTAGTTAAACCTAACTAACCTAAGGACATCACAAACATCCATGCCCGAGGCAGGATTCGAACCTGCGACCGTAGCGGTCTTGCGGTTCCAGACTGCAGCGCCTTTAACCGCACGGCCACTTCGGCCGGCTAGGTTGTGCAACACCCTGGAAGATCTCAAAGATACCAGGAAAACAGTCACAAAAGCAATACGAACAGTCCGTAAACAACACGAAGACAAAAATTGCAAGACATAAAAAATGTTTTCAAGAAAAACAATTCCCGAAATTTCTACAGAGTATTCAAACAAAAATTAACAAAGTACTCTCCTCCATCACTCCAATTCAAAAATGAACATGGGGAAATTGCCCATACCAACACCGAAAACTGTGAAATTCTTGCAAAATACTTTTCTAAATTAGTGAATTGTGAAAAGCCTGCAGAAAAATTTGAGTTCCATCACACACAACGAAACACAGACTCAAAGCCACCAAGTTCACAGGAGATTAAAGAGATAATTCAATCACTGAAAAATAACAAAGCATCAGGAGAAGACCAAATCATCACAGAATTATGGAAAAATGCAGGAGAAAATCTTATTCCAAAACTCAAAGAAATTATACATGAAATCTGGAAAACTGAAAAAGTCCCCACAGATTGGAAGACAGCAATCATACATTCTCTGTACAAAAAAGGAAGTAAAAAAGACCCCAACAAACATCGTGGGAGCTATTTATTGTCAATAACATACAAAATTCAAAACGTCGATCATGCATAGAACAAAGCTTTAACTTGAAAAACTCAATGAAATATTTGCATAGTACTTCAAACAAAAGTTATGTCGTCACGTTTGTCGACTTTAAAAAAGCATATGACAGTATAGATCGAGAATCACTTTTTGAAGTATTAGCAGAATTTGTACTAGATCAAAAGGCAACAAACATCATAAAAGAAACACTCACGGAGACCAAATTCAAAGTAAAATTTATGGGAGAATTGAGCACAGAATTTGAAATAGACACAGGAGTACGACAAGGGGATGTACTGTCCCCAATGCTCTTCAATTATGCTCTTGAAAAAGTTGTCAGAGAATGAAGAAAAGCAGGTGCACCAGCACACAGACTGGGACCAAGACGTAAGGGCATTGATTTAGACTGTTAAGCATTTGCTGATGACGTGGCACTGATCGCACAAGACATTACCGATGCACAGAAACAGCTAGAATTATTACAAGAGCAGGCAGCAAAAATAGGATTACAAATTTCAATTGAAAAAACAAAATTTAAAACTGTCATCAAAGATGCACCTTCTGATCTCAAAATTGGTAGTAACTACATCTCTCGAGTAAAAGAATTTAAATATTTAGATGAATGGATTGCAGAAAATTGTAATGAAAAGAAATCTGTCAGATCAAGAGTCCAGAAAATGGAGACGGCGTTCCAATTAACAAAAAACATTTATAACAAAAAGAGTCTCTCGTGAAACTGCAAAATACGACACTACACAACGGTAATTAAACCCGAAGCTCTCTACGCATCTGAGACACTAAACCTTCAACACAGAACACTAAAAGAGGAATTAGAAGTGAAAGAACGTAAAATAATGAGGAAAATCCTAGGACCAAGAACTAAAGATGGTGTGCATTATCCAAAACCCAATGCAGAAATATATAAAAATATCTCCAAAATAACAGACAAAATGCGCATGAGAAGAATCCAATTCATGGGGCATTTAGAAAGAATGGACTCAAACTGGTTAACGCACAAAATCTATACGTTTTTAAAGAACAAAACTACAAGACCGAACTGGTACAAACAGACGGAGAAAGACCTGAGAGAATTTGGGTCTCCAAATCTACATGATAGAAATGAAATCAGAAAAATCACAAACACGCGGGATTTTGAGGAAGAAGATAGAAAAACTAACCGACATACGTGGTCTACGTAACGAATGTTGTTTATGAAGGAATACTGGGCGAAAAGGAAGGCCAACAAATGTTGATTACGCGTGGTCCTAAGTGATCCATCCGCGAAGAAGAAGAAAGAAGAAAAAAGGCGCACCACGAAGGACTTGTCCGAATGGGTCGGAAATCGGTGGATGTGATGTATACGTATAGAAAAACAAATGATTACAATTTCATATTAATTGGATGACTTATTCAGGAGGAAAATAACGTGTTCCTCCACCTCTGGCCTTATGCAAACAGTTATTCGGTTTGGAATTGACTGAAAGAGTTCTAGGATTTCCTCCTCAGGAATATCAATCCAGTTTCTGTCCAGTTGGCGCGTTAGATCGTCAAAATCGTGAGCGGGTTGGGGGGCCCTGCCATAGCGCTCCAAACAGTCTCAATTGGGAAAGGATCCGGTGACCTTGCTGACCAACGTAATGTTTGGCAAGCATGAAGACAAGCGATAGAAACTCTCGCCGCGTGAGGACGGGCATTACCTTGCTGAAATGTAAGGCCGGGAAGGTTTGCCATTAAGGGAAACAAAATGAGGCTTAGAATATCACCCGGCCGACGTGGCCGAGCGGTTCTAGGCGCTTCAGTCTGGAACCGCACGACCGCAACGGTCGCAGGTTCGAATCCTGAATCTGCATACACCAGCACGGTTTTAGGAAACAGCGGTCATGCGAGACACAGCTGGCCCTCTTTGTGCATGATATACAACAGGCTCTAGATACCGACCCACAGGCTGATGCCATAATTCTCGACTTTCGAAAGGCGTTCGACTCAGTTCCGCACTGTCGCTTGCTACAAAAAGTGAGAGCTTACGGTTTATCCGATGAAGTATGCGGTTGGATAGAAAGTTTTCTAACATACAGGAAGCAGTATGTTGTCCTGAACGGGGTGACTTCAACAGAAACAAGCGTAACTTCACGTGTGCCCCAGGGCAGCGTAATAGGTCCTCTGCTTTTTATGGTTTACATAAACTATCTGGTTGATGGTATTGAGAGCGGCCTTAGGCTGTTTGCCAATCATGCTGTAGTCTACAGGAAAGTAGTATCACAGGAAAGTTGTGAACAAATCAATGAGGATTTGCAGATGATAAATGCGTGGTGTAATGACTGGCAGTTATTTCTCAATATTAGTAAGTGTAACCTACTGCGTATAACAAGGCGAAAATCCCGATTAATGTACGAGTACAAACTAAATGCCCAGTCTTTGGAAGCGGTAACGTCCGCCAAGTATCTGGGTGTGACTATTCGAAATGATCTTAAATGGAATAATCAGATTACACAAGTAACGGGTAAGGCGAACACTAGATTGCAGTTTATTGATAGAATCCTGAAGCGATGCAATCCTTCAACAAAGGAAATAGCTTAGAATACGTTAGTTCGTCCAGTCTTCGAGTATTGTTCATCTGTATGGGAATCTTACCAGTTGGGTCTGATTCATGAGGTTGAGAAGGTCCAAAGGAGAGCGGTAAGATTCGTGACTGGTACATTTAGCCATTGCGAGAACTTTATAAATCTCATAGAGAGTTTGAAGTGGGACAAACTTGCAGGTAGACAGCACGCTAAGCAGAAGGGGCTGCTCACTAAATTCCGAAATCGCATATTCACCGAGGATGTAGCGCATATATTATTACCAAGAACATTCCAATCGCGCAATAATCACCATTCAAAGATAAGGGAAATAAGAGCTTGTACTGATAGGCGTTCAGACAATCGTTTTTCCCTAGCGATATCCAGAGATAGCAGAGTATATATGTAGATGTAGGGCATGGTTGTGCGTGATGTCCTTAGATTAGTTAGGTTTAACTACACTACTGGACATTAAAATAGCTACATCACGAAAATGACTTGCTACAGACGCGAAATTTAACCGACAGGAAGAAGATGCTGTGATATGCAAATGATTAGCTTCTCAGAGCATTCACACAAGGTTGGCGCCGGTGGCGACACCTACAACGCGCTGACATGAGGAAAGTTTGCAGCCGATTTCTCATACACAAACAACAGTTGACAGGCGTTGCCTGGTGAAACGTACTTGTGATGCCTCGTTTAAGGAGAAGAAATGCGTACCATCACGTTTCCGACTTTCATAAAGGTCGAATTGTAGCCTATCGGGATTGCGGTTTATCGTATCGCGACATTGCTGCTCTCATTGGTCGGAATCCAATAACTGTTAGCAGAATATGGAATCGGTGGGTTCAAGAGGGTAATACGGAACGCCGTGCTGGATCCCAAAGGACTCGTATCACTAGCAGTCGAGATGACAGGCATCTTATCCGCATGGCTGTAACGGATCGTGCAGCCACGTCTCGCTCCCTGAGTCAACAGATGGGGATGTTTGCAAGACAACAACCGTCTGCACGAACAGTTCGACAACGTTTGCAGCAGCGTGGACTATCAGCTCGGAGACCATGGCTGCGGTTACCCTTGACGCTGCATCATAGACAAGAGCGCCTGCGATGGTGTACTCAACGACGAACCTGGGTGCATGAATGGCAAAACGTCATTTTTTCGGATGATGGTCGCATCCGTGTTTGGCGACGTCGCGGTGAACGCACATTGGAAGCGTGTATTCGTCATCGCCATACTGGCGTATCACCCGGCGTGATGGTATGGGGTGCAATTGGTTACAAGTCTCGGTCATCTCTTGTTCGCATTGACGGCACTTTGAACAGTGGACGTTACGTTTCAGATGTGTTACGACCCGTGGCTTTACCCTTCATTCGATCCCTGCGAAACCCTACATTTCAGCAGGATAATGCAAGACCGCAAGTTGCAGTTCCTGTACGGGCCTTTCTGGATACAGAAAATGTTCGTCTGCTTCCCTGGCCGGCACATTCGCCAGATCTCTCACCAATTGAAAACGTCTGGTCAATGGTGGCCGACCAACTGGCTCGTCACAATACGCCGGTCACTACTCTTGATGAACTGTGGTATCGTGTTGAAGCTGTATGGGCAGCTGTACCTGTACACGCTATCAAAGCTCTGTTTAACTCAATGCCCAGGCGTATCAAGGCCGTTATTACGGCCAGAGGTGGATGTTCTGGGTACTGATTTCTCAGGATATGTGCACCCTAATTGCGTGAAAATGTAATCACATGTCAGTTCAAGTACAATTTATTTGTCCAATGAATACCCGTTTTTCATCTGCCTTTCTTCTTGGTGTAGCAATTTTAATGGCCAGTCGCGTAGTTCTATGTTTTAGGGAATTGCTGAACTCAGATGTTAAGTCCCATAGTACTCAGAGCCATTTGAACCACGTTGCTTAGAATATCGTCGACTTGCCGCTGTGCTGTAAGAGTGCCGCTGATGACAACCATTGTTGTCTCGCTATGAAAGGAAATGACACCACATACCATCACTCCTGGGTGTCGGGTCGTGTGGCAGACGACAGTTACGTTGATACCCCACCGCTGTCCGGCACGTCTTCAGAAATTTCCTCTGTTATTTCTGCGTAAGCAGAAGGAACTAACGATCAAAGTGCGAAAACAATTTATCGGACTGTTTAATTAACCAAAACAAATTTTCCAAGTATAACACCAACACAAAACAGTGATCCGTCTTAGAATCACAACTACATACAAGAATAAAATAGAAAACAACTGAAATAATTTCCTTCTGGTCTCCGCCAGAGGTTTCTCCGATATACCAAGCCTAATCGAGAGGTCAGCGAGAAGATCCATGTAAGAGGTCCGAGCAGATGTAATTTCAATGTATTGCTCATGCGCTGCCTGCGATATGCAAGGTATAAGAGAATCTCTGACCAGAGAGCAGTGTTGACTGCAGTAGGAACTGTGTAGCTGTAGCAGTAAGTTGTTGCTAGTCTGTAGTCTGCTCTGGTCTGCTCTGGTGTATCGTGTTGGCTGGCCGGTCGCGGTGCAGCGATGTCGGAGCCTGAGTATTATTGTATAAGGTAAAAAGCAGCCTCGCTCATATGTAGTAATGTCATCTCGAGTCCCATGTAAATGTTTTAAAAATCTCGTAATAATAATCTTTCTCATAAAAAATAACTTTTAACAACCACTCATTTCAATTTAAAGAATTTACTAATTTCTCCAATCCATGATCATCCCGGTTATTGCAAAAGAAAAATCTGTTGTTTCCTTTCATAAATGACAAATCTATCGGCCAGCATTGCACAGGGCTATGCCAGAAAAACTTATTGTAAGAGCAGATATATATGCGTTATCCGGCGACTTCATTGAGGTAAGAATTTTCTTTTTTTTTTTTATTCAGAACGATCTTTCAGGGCCATGACGCAGCACTGCTGACGTCCAAAATTTACCGGGTTAAATTCACAGCCTATTATTGAAAAATCATAAGTGAGCGACAATTTAATTGAGAGGTTAGTTACATTGTTTTATCACCAGGTTACAGAATTTTTTTTTTTTGTTGGGACGTTACAATGAATGTGAACGACATAATTATAATTTTTACTGTTGAGATGTTTAGGAATTTTTTTTATTTGAGGTTACACTAAATGAGAATATTATTCATATTATTTATTTTATAAATTTTTTTGTGGGGAGGTTACATCCAAGCCGGGCTGCCGGGGCGTCAGCTACCTAAGTGTGCTGGCGGTCGATGAACTGCCGAATTGCGGTTTTTTTTTTTTTTTTTTTACTTTATTGTAATTTTGATACCTGAACAACCAGGTAGGCTGGCAGCAGCACAATACGCCGCTCTTCAGCCGAAGAGAGTACATGGAGATAAACAAAGAAGAGACATCACATAGAAAAACGGCGGGAAAAAATAGGAGACACAAGAATATAAAAGCACAAGAAGCCGTTCACACTTGACGACAATCCACACTATGAACTGGAGACCCGACGCACAAACACTGAAGAAGACGATGTCACTGGTGAACAATGGAGCGTGACGGCGAAACTGAACACGAAACATGATGGCACACACGATACACTGATGGCGGTGATCTCCGGCGCGCGAATGTCCACTGAGCGTGTGCGAGTCCGGGGACCTGCCAAGAGGGGAACAGGGGTGAGGAGGGGGAGAGGGGAGGAAAAGAGGATGCCATGGCTTAGGAGACGGGGACAGGAGGATAGGGACAGGGGAGGGGAGGCCCGGGGGACGAGGGACGAGAAAAGGAGGAGGGAGGGAAAAGGGAGATAAGGGAGGGAGGGTGCCCAGAGGAGTAAGTACAGGAGGAGGTTGGGAGGATCAAAGTTGGTAGGAGGGGTAGATGGAGGGGAGGAGGGCATCATCAGGGAGAGGGAGCTGGCGGAAGCCACCTTGGGAGAGGGTAAGGAGGGTGGAGAGATGGAGACCGGGCGGGACGTGGGAATACAGGTGCGGCAGCGGGCGGGGGTGGGAGAGGAGCGGGGAGACGAGCGGGTGAGGAGGATCAAGTTTACGGGAGGTGTACAGGATCCTTATCCTTTCAAGGAAAAGGAGGAGGTGGGGGAAGGGGATGAGATCATACAGGATCCGTGTGGGGGAGGGGAGACGGATGCGGTAGGCGAGGCGGAGAGCATGGCGTTCCAGGATTTGGAGGGATTTATAAAAGGTAGGGGGAGCGGAGATCCATGCTGGATGGGCATAACAAAGTCCGAATTGCGGCCGAGCGCCGGCCTTTATAGCGCTTCGGCGTTATGATTACCTCGGAACTATTTTCCATCACGTGGTTTGACGTGTGAAAATAGTTCCGGGATCAGCAGCGAATTCTTCCTTATGTTTATGTGGGCCGGTAGCAGCCCCTGGGGGCCGCTGGTGTCTTTGCTGTGTTGTTGTGGTCTTTCATCAATATTGCCTTTCGGTTGTGTAGTGCTTCGGTGTGCCTGCGAAGTGGGCAACCCGTGGCTGCAGGCTGTCAGTTTGGTTGCTGATACTGTAGGTGCCGTGATGTCTGGTGGAGAAGGCCACAGCATCCTCGGTATGCAATCTCATTGTCTGAAGTAGAATTGTCTTCAGAGATGAGTTACAGTAGGAACCGAGCCTCGATGACTAGTGAAGATGTATCTAGAGACGTCCCAGACATCGGTAGGATACCAGCCTAAAGATCGCCCGTCATACGGCCTGACAGCCTGGAGTGATGGTCTGAAGTGCGAATTATTTTCATAGCAGAAGCTCTCTCGTTCCCATCCGCCTTGCCCTTACAACACAGCGGTACTTCGGCGATATTCTACGCCCCCTTTTGTTGCCCTTCACGACAAGCCATCCCGGTCTTACATTTGAGCAAGGTAATGCCCGCCCCCTCACGGCAAGAGTTTCTGCTGCTTGTCTTCATGCCTGCCAAACCCTACCTTGGCCACCAAGGTAACGGCATCTCTCCGCAACCTAAAATGTTTGGAGTATTATGAGCAGGACCTTCCAGCTCGCTCGGGATTTGTGTGAAAGACGTTTTCAATCAAACTAAATAAGTCACGATTGCATGGCAACCTGAGTACGAAAATCTGTGAAATAGTCTGCGACTGTCCATATGCCAACAGTTGTACCAGATAAAAATTACGTCTTCGGAACGCCCAAGGTAATTAAATAATAATGAAAATTTGTTTTGTTTGTGATGTATGTCGTTGAGAAATGTGAAATATAAAATGAAGTTGTTTCAGTGTAACTGCATTACCCTTTAAATGCGGCAGGTTGGCAGTTTCCACTTCTTACCTTCCCCGCGGTCAGATGCTGGTGGGAAAAGTGTGCAGCCAAGCTGCGCGCTAGGGTAATCATACCATGGCACAGCTCGCGTGCCGAATTCTTGGCGGAGCCTTTACTACAGCAAGTAACCCTCAACCCCTGACATAAGAGATGCCTGTCAGGTGACATGTGAGTGCCAGTCGGTTGTATATCTTACGTATCTACAATGAATAGTGTGCCATTCATAGCCATGTAAAAAAATTGTCAATGAGAATCGGTTTCAGAACCGACAAGAATTGTTGCTGTCACTGAATGCAGGTTCATCTAGGCCTGCTGATGACTGGACTTTGCATAAGGAAATGCATGCAATGGACATCTGATGTTGGGCACCTCGCCAATGTCCACCTGTTTAGGTGGATGGTAACGTGTTTGCCTCCCATGCAGCTGGTTTGAATCCCGGCCGTTTGGAGATTTTCTGCGCTCGTGGACTGGATGTTGTGTTGTCCTCATCATCATTTCATCCTTATCACCGGAGCGCAAGTCGCCCATTGTGGTGTCGACTGGAATAAGACTTGCTCTTGGTGGCCGAACTACAAAAAATGTTCAAATGTGTGTGAAATCTTATGGGACGTAACTACTAAGGTAATCAGTCCCTAAGCTTACACACTATTTAACCTAAATTATCCTAAAGACAAACACACACACCCATGCCCGAGGGAGGACTCGAACCTCAGCCGGGACCAGCCGCACAGTCCATGACTGCAGCGCCCCAAGACCGCTCGGCTCATAACGCGAGGCGGCCGAACTTCCCCGGATGGGGCCTCCCAGCCAACGATGCCATACGCTCATTTCATTTTACCTCGCTAAAGTCCACTGCTCACAGCGGCGTATAAAGCAGCACGCCTTCAACACGCAAAATAACACTTTTTTAAAAGTCATCATCCTTCTGACTGGTTTGATGCGACACACCCACCACTAATTCTCTCGTGTGCCAACCTCTCGGAGTAGCACTTGCGACCTATACCGTCAGACATTTGCTGGATATATTCCTATCCCTGTCTTCCTCTACAGTTATTACCCTCTACAGCTCCCTCCAGTACCACGAAAGTTATGTCGTGATGACTTAACAGATGTCCTTTCTTCTTGTCAGTGTTTTCCACATTTGTTTTCCTAGTCTATTCTTTGGAGAACGGCCTCAATCCTTACTCTATCAGTCCACCTGATTTTCAGCATTCTTCTATAGCACCACTCCTGTTCCAGTTTTCCCACAGTCCACTGCACTGCTCTAAACGTACATTCTCAGAAATTTCTTCCTCGAATAAAGATCTACGTTTGATACTAGAAGACTTCCCTTGGCCAGGAACGCGATTTTTGCCAGTGCTTGTCTGTTTTATTTTCTCTGTCCGTCATGGGTTATTTTGCTGCCTAGGTAGCAGTATTCCTCAACTTAATCTACTTCGCGATCACCAACCCTAATACAAAGTTTCTCGCTTTTCTCATTTCCGTTACTTCTCATTAGTTTAGTCTTTCTTCGATTTACTCTCAATCCATATTCTGTGCTCATTAGGCTGTTCATTCCATACAGCAAATCCTGTAATTCTTCTTCACTTTCAACGAGGATAGCAATGTCATTGGCGAATCTTATTGTTGATGTACTTTCATCAAATTTTAATTGTACTCTTGAAACTTATTTTTAATTTCCGTCATTGCTTCTTCGATGTATAGATTGAGCAGAAGGAGCAAAAGACCGAATCTCTACCTTACACCCTTTTTAATCTGAGCACCCCGTTCTTGGTCTTCCACTCTTATTATTTCCTCTTGACTCTTGTATACTGCACATTACCCGTCTTTCCCATTAGCTTACACCCACTCTCCTCAAAATTTCGATCATCTTGCACCATTTGACATTGTCGAACACTTTTTCCGGATCGACGAATCCTTTGAACGTGTCTTAATTTTTTGTTAGCCTTGCCTCTATTGTCAGCCGCAGTGTAAGAATTGCCTCTTCTGTGCCTCTACCTTTCCTTAAGCCAAACTGATCGTCATCTACCACATCCTCAATTTTCTTTTCCATTTTTCTATATATTATTCTTGTCAGCAACTTGGATGAATGAGATGTTAAACCGACTGTGCAATGTTTCTTGTACTTGACGGTTTTTGCAACCTTCGGACGATGTTTTTCCGGAAGTCAGACTCATACATTCTACACACCAACGCGAAAAATAGTCGCTTTGTTGTCACTTCCCCAAATGATTTTAGAAATTCCGATGCAATGTTATCTATCCCTTCAGCTTTGTTCCATCTTGAGTCTTCCAAAGCTCCTTTAAATTCTGATTCAAATACTGGATCTCCTGTATCTTTTATACTGACTCCTGTTTCACATCATCTGACAAGTCTTCCCATTCATAGAAGCCTTCAGTGTACTCATTCCACCTAACCGCTCTCTCCTCTGCATTTAACAGTGGAATTACAATTGCACTCTTAATGTTAGAAGCATTGCTTCTAATTTCACCGAAGGTTTCTTTGACTTTTATATATGTTGAGTCAGTTCTTCCGACAGTCATTTCTTTTTCGATTTCTTCACATTCTTCACGCAGCCATTTCGCCTTAGCTTCCTGCACTTCCTGTTTATTTCATTCATCAGTGACTTGTACCCTATTTCTCTATTCCTGAATTTCCATGAACATTTTTGTGCTCCCTTCTTTCATCGATCAACTCAAGTATTTCTTCTGTTACCCAAGGTTTCTTCGCAGTTACCTTCTTTGCACCTGTGTTTTTCTTTCCAACTATTCTTTGCCACTTTTGCGATTGCCAGTTTTCACTTCTTTTTTCTTTCACTTATCAGTGGTTTGGGCCTTCGTGACTATATGCCTGCTCCACACTCCTCCTCCATCGTTCCCGATTGGGAGCCTCATGCCACCACTCGTCCGCTCCTAGTCCCTTGTCCTCGTTGTCCTTGTCAATATTGTCCTTCCATCTTGTCCGCGGTCGTCCTCGTTATCTCCTTCCAGCTACAGCTCCAACTTTAGGGGTGAAAATTCCTCTTCAACTGAACTGCCTACTGAGGTAGTCTCTTAAACGTTAGCCTACTCTTCATTGCTGCCAAACTGTATTATGCGTCTACATCTCCTTCTGGGTACTCCTTACAATCCAGAATCTGATTTCGGAATCTCTGTCTGACCATGATGTAATCTAACCGAAATCTTCCCGTATCACCCCGCCTTTTCTACGTACATCTCCTCGTCTTGTGATTCTGGAACAGAGTATTTGCTATTACTAGCTGGATTCTATTACAGATCTCAATGAGTCTCTCTCCTCTCTCATTCTTTGTCCCAAGCCCATATTCTCCTGTAAACTTTTCTTCTGCTCCTTCCCCTACAACCGCTTTCCAATCTCCCATGGCTATTAGATTTTCATCTTCTTTCACGTACTGAATTATCCCTTCATTATCCTCACATACATTCTCTATTCTTCATCTTCGGCTCGCGTCCTCGACATGTATACCTGAACTACCGTTGTCGATTTTGGTTTGTTGTCGATGCTGATTAGAACAACTGTGCCACTGAACTGTTCATAGTAACTCATTCTGTATCCTACCTTCCTATTCATAACGAATGCTAATAACCTTATACCATTTTCTGCTGCTGTTGATATTACCCTATACTCATCTGACCATAAATCCTTGTCTTCTTTCAATTTCACTTCACTGCCACCTACTGTATCTACACCCTTTTCGGATTTTCTAGCTTCCCTGCCACGTTCAAACACCTGACATTCCACGCTTCGACTCGTTTCGCTATTCCATCCTTTCGTTGGTTATTCAGTTTTTTATCATGGTCCTCGCCCCCCTCCCCCCGTTGGCAGTCAACTTCCGGAGATCCGAAGGGGTTACTATTCCCGAATCTCTTGCCAATGAAGAGATCATCTAGACACTTTTCAGTTACAGACCACACGTCCTGTGGGTATACGTTTTGTGTCTTTAATGCAGTGATTTCCCTTGGCTTCTACATCCTCACGACGTTGATCATTGCTGATTTTTCCACCTTCAGGGGCAATTTCCCACCCAAAGGGCTAGTGAGTGCCCTAAACCTTTGTTTACTTCTCCACCCTCTTTGACGAGGCTGTTGGCTGAATAGGGGTGGCTTCTTAGGCCGGAAGTCTTCGGCCGCCAACAACGAGGATTTTTATTCCAAATTTAAGCGGTGGAGGTGTTCGAACCTGAGACTGAGATCGTTTTTGCTACTTATCATACACACTGCTCCTAGACCATAAGGTCTATGAAACAACACATAACCTGGACAATAGGTGACTGGAAGCGTTTGGTGTGGCATTAAGCGCCGCAACTTAGCCTCTTTTCGAAAGACGTAAGGCGTCTAACGCACCAGCGATTTACTGACGGGCTTAACTGACAGCGTGTGGAGGGTGCAGTTCATGCGAGAAGTGGTTCTGTTACGTTGTGGGAATGTTTCTCGTTCCACGACTTTGGTCCTTCACTTAGGTTACCGTCAACAAGGACTAGTGTGTTTACTTCAACGTTCTTGTTGACTAAGCGTTGTCCTTCTTTTTATTGCTTCAAGATGAGTACACTGGGGACATTCACGTCTTCCAAGGTAACACATACGTCCCTGGTTTGCCTGACATTCAGCTTCACTAACGTACTTGACCTGGCAAGCTAAATGATCTGATCTTAACCGCTTAGGAAATGTTTGGTACTATTTCGAACAGCGGGTGAAACGTAGTAGTCAGCAACCCTTTGGTATCTAATCATTATTCAGAGGCTTCAGCTCAATATGGAATTTCTGAAGAAAACTGTGGACTCCTCGTCGAGTTGAGCCTAGTGTAATAGCTAGAAGCAGGTGTCATAGGTAAGATGGTAATCCCAAAAGTAAGGTCTCCTATTTTTTTTTTATTACATAGACCTGTTTATTTTTACAGTGGTTTACATCAGTTTAAAGTTTGAAAATTTAGCTATTTTTCGGCATAATCAGCATTTCCGTCGATGCATTTTTGTAGACGTTGTGGCAGTTTTTGTATGCCCATGTCACACCAGCTCGCCGCCATGCTGTTCAGAAAGTTATGAACCTCTTCTTTCACCTCTTCGTCGGAGCTGAATCGCTGGGAACACAATTAACTCTGACAGTTACTGTGAGACTCTGAAAAAACTCCAACGGGCAATCCAGAACCGGAGAAGAGGAATGTTGAGCAAAGGCGTACACATTCTCCATGACAACGTTCGCCCACACATCGCTCGTCAAACCATTGCTCTCCGGCAACAGTTTCAGCGCAACATAATCACCCACCCACCCACCCTATAGCCCAGTGACTATCACCTGTTCCCTAGGTTAAAACAACATTTGGCCGTAAAGCGATTCAGAGGTTCGTAACTATCTGAACAGCATGGCGACGAGCTGGTATGACCATGGCGTACAAAAACTGCCACAGCGTCTGCAAAAATGCATCGACAGAAATGGTGATTATGTTGGATAATAGCTAAATGTTCAAGCTGTGAACTGATGTAAACCATTGTAGAAATAAACGGGTCTATGTACTTATAAAAAAATAGGAGACCTTACTTTTGGGACTAGCCTCGTAGGAGCAGTGTGAGACGATATTAATGTCATGTACCCTGATGGTCATTGTAATTCTGTCAGAGACAGCAAAGGACTAGGAAGAGCAGTTGAACGGAATGGACAGAGTAGTAGGCTCTGAGCACTATGCGACTTAACTTCTGAGGTCATCAGTCGCCTAGAACTTAGAACTAATTAAACCTAACTAACCTAAGGACATCACACACATCCATGCCCGAGGAATGGACAGAGTCTTGAAAGGAGGGTATAAGATGAACATCAACAAAAGCAAAACAAGGATAATGGAATGTAGTCGAATTACGTCGGGTGGTGCTGAGGGAATTAGATTAGGAAATGAGACACTTAAAGTAGTTGGTTGGTTTAAAGATTAAAGGGACCAAACTGCAAAGGTCATCGGTCCCCTTAAAGTAGTAAAGGAGTTTTGCTATTTGGGGAGCAAAATAACTGATGATGGTCGAAGTAGAGAGGATATAAAATGTAGACTGGTAATGGCAAGGAAAGCGTTTCTGAAGAACATAAATTTGTTAAGATTGAGTATAGATTTAAGTGTCACGAAGTCGTTTCTGAAAGTGTTCGTATGGAGTGTAGCCATTTATGGATGTGAAACATGGACGATAAATATTTTAGACAACAAGAGAATAGAAGCTTTCTAAATGTGGTGCTACAGACGAATGCTGAAGATTAGATGGGTAGATCACGTATCTAATGAGGAGGTATTAAATAGGAACGGGGAGAAGAGGAGTTTGTGGCACAACTTGACCAGAAGAAGGGATCGTTTGGTAGGACATGTTCTGCGGCACCAAGGGATCACCAATTTAGTAGTGGAGGGCAGCGTGGAGGGTAAAAATCGTAGAGGGGGACCAAGAGATGAATACACTAAGCAGATTCAGAAGGATGTAGGCTGCAGTAGGTACTGGGAGATGAAGAAGCTCGCACAGGATAGAGTAGCATGGAAAGTTGCATCAAACCAGTCTCAGGACCGAAGACCACAACAACAACAACAACCCTGATGGCGAATAATTATTTGTCTGGTATGGTTATGTACTCTCTTTCATTTAACTTTAAATAGAATAGAATAGCATTGTGTCGAAACAATGTGATCTTGCTTCTGACGAGATGAATGGGAAACAGACAGTCACGCAAATGCTGTGAAGGATTCGCACAGCAGGAGTTGGACTGCAGTATGCCGCTACCCCGGCGTCCCCCTCTAAACTGAACGCCCGGCAGACCCGCTGTTTGCGGTCCCGCTCGCGGAATTGAAAATTGATCCGCGGCGACCGAAGCTCTGCCCCCGCCCGACACCCGCCCACCGAGCTCTCATCGGCGAATCCAGTTATACGGGCCGGTCAGCGCCTCCGCCGGCTGCGCCGCCGCGGGAGTTCGTGTCATTTACCAGTCCTCGCTAACTCGCTTTGTAGTGGGTTTGGCAAGAGCAGCGCTTGTTGACATTGACAGGAAGCATGGTGTGAATCTGTTTTGGTTTGGGTGCTTGTTCATCTTACAACCTCTTTCAAGACACTGTTCATTTCGCACAGTTGGTTCAGATGGCTCTGAGCACTACGGGACTTAATATCTGAGGTCATCAGTCCCTGAGAACTTAGAATTACTTAAACCTAACTAACCTAAGGACATCACACACATCCATGCCCGAGGCAGGATTCGAACCTGCGACCGTAGCGGTCCCACGGTTCCGGATTGCAGCGCCTAGAACTCGCACAGTTGGTCTTAGTAGCCCTTTATCGTCTTTTACAGAGTGGTTGGCCACACATGAGCGTAATTGTGAGACAGGCAGAGCTGTGAGACAGTTCCATGGATATTTTTGACAGATCCGACCTGTTAGTCGAGGACACTGGTTCAACTGACATACGGCATACGATGGAGAACATGGAGCCGTCGACGTATCCATCTCTCCTTAACAGAGAAACAGTGACCAGCATGACAATCTGCGCCGGCCGAGGTAGCCGTGCGGTTCTAGGCGCTACAGTCTGGAACCGTGCGACCATTACAGTCGCAGGTTCTCTGGTACCGCGCGCCGCGGAATTGATTCCCCGCCAGGCGTCATGGACGTCTGACCCCTAGAGGTCTCTGCACCATCACGCCGTAAGATGTGGCGGCGCGCGCCTCCTGGCCTGCATTTAGTGTGAGGGCGGCACAGTGGAACACATGGTCCCAGCGGCTAATAGCGGAGCCCCCGATAGAGTAATTAAGCGCCTGCCAGCATTCTTAACATTGCGTTGCGTCTCAGTACACATCGTCTCAGACAGCGTATTGACTTCGTGTTTCTATTCCGGTGGACGTGGTTGTCTTGCTTTGGTTCGTACTCTGTTGTCCGTTCTTGTTGTGTCGTTCTGTCCTCCGTTGGTCGTGTCCGTCCTCTCCCGTTGTGTTGTTGTTTGCGGGCCGTTCCGTGGGTCCCGCCGCGTTTCCGTCACTACAACCCCACGACCGTTCCGGTCGCCGTTACGACAGGTTCGAATCCTGCCTCGGGCATGGATGTGTGTGATGTCCTTAGGTTAGTTAGGTTTAAGTAGTTCTACGTTCTAGGGGACTGACGACTTTTTTTTTTTTTTTGACAATCTGCATGAACAACTAACGTCCGTGACAGAAGGGCAACGTTCCCTATCACCATTTCATTTGACACTATCAACCGTTTTGTTTTTTATTGTCTGTTGTTGTAATGTAAACTGGTTTACTATTCTTAACTTCTGTGCGTGTCTGTGTTATAATATGAATCTCAACAATGCAAGTAATGTGATTACGTAAACACTACCTGATGAAATGAATCGCTACGTCCATCTGAAACTCTCTAACTATACTGCAGTTAACTTTTACCAAAAATAACTAGGAAACATAAAACTGTATGCTAAAGCAACTACCCTGTGAAATTTTGTATGTATTATGCAGTGAAGTGAACAGTGCTACAATACGTGACGTCACAGTACGTGACTCGCAGTTCCAACACACAAATGTAACAGAGTAAAGATCCTCATAAAATTACAAATCGAATTTTGAAAGACTAAATATCCAGAACCTTTTTATTAAAATACCTTGTAATTTTACGTACGCAGAGCTACTAAATAAAATTCCAATCATTAAATTATGCACACGCGAACATGTAACACTGCACTGAAGAATAAGACAGTCTGACAAACAAATACAATCTGAACAGTATTTTACCTAAACTGACGCAGAAGATAATTTTGAAATGCAATGCTTAAGTGTGCGTGATCTTAATGTGTGCTACTGTGATGTTAAACGTGTCCTAACAATCTCTCGTCACGCACCTTGCGGCAATGGCAACAACGTATAGGTCGAAAGTGATGAATGTTAACATGCAGTGGAGCAGCAAACCAGATAAAGAAAATAAATCTTTCCAGAGTGCAGCTATACTAAGCACATCACGCTTTACATTGAATGACTGTGTTCCGCCAAGTGCAATGCAATGACATACGATTACATAAAAAAATTTCGTGAGGAGATGGCGGAAGTAATTGCAGTTAGTGAATGATAAAGAAAGTGTATTAGGCTACTAAGACCAGCCTCAGGCTTACTAGAAATAACGAGACTGCTCACTGGCGATAGTGTAGCGTTCCGATATTGTAACCGCCATTTCCATGGCAGCGCTGCGTTTGCACTTATTGTTAGTAAATGATATGAAATATCTGTTAAAACGTTGCATACACTATTACATACTGGGTGCAAATAACGTTCATAACGACTCTCTCTGCCTGTTGCTTCAAAAAAAAGTGTAAATACGAAGTGGCTTGTTCCGGTTATAGTGGAGATTATAATTATTCAAGTCCAAGTTAGTCGAAGTAAAATTAGAATAAAATTGTGGAAAGGAAGGTAGATAAAACTATGTCATACAAAAATAAAAAGTAGAACATAAGCGTAGAATATAGGCGCAGAAGTATGTCAGAAATATTACACAGGAGCCGAAAGTGAGAAACTTGTTGAATCATAAAACAATCTCACTATAGGCTACTTCGTAAGTTTTACGCAGCTACCTCGAATCAATAACTCGACTCGTTTTCGCGCCTGCTTGTAAGAAATAAACCCTACTTTCTTGAATAGATATCTGTTACTCCCCGTCTTTCTATGACCTGCCAGGATAGCCGAGAGTCACTATCGCCGGTTTTACGATGGGGTGAATACAGAGGAAGCGGACGATCACGACATACTGCAGCACGTGTCGCACACCCTCGACAATGCAGCGGCGGCGACGCTGTTAGTTGGACTTTCACGGGACGACATCGAGGACGCGCTTAACAAGGGAGCACTCAACAAATCTCCCGGGCCAGACGGACTACCGCTCGAGTTTTGTCGGACTTTCCGCGATCTAATGATGCCCCGATGGATCACCATGTACCAAGAACTGATGACCCCCGGTTCCCACGCGCCACCTGGATTCGTGGAAGGTCTCCTCATACCGATACACAAGCCTTCCAGAGGTCGGACGGTCGGGGACTACAGGCCAATTACAATGCTCAACTCGGACTATAAAATCTTCGCCCGACTACTCGCCAGCCGCATAAAGAAGGTTCTGTCCCTACTCCTCTGCATGGAGCAAACGACACAGGGCGGAGTGACCAACATGCAAACGGCAACCAGCGAATACAGGGATTTAATAGCCATCGCCACATCCTGTCGCCTTCGAGCTGCTCTGATCTCCATTAATTTCGACCACGCCGTCGACAGAGTTCAACACAAGTTCCTTCTGTCCGTTATGGCCCGCATGGTCTTCCCGCCTGACATTCTCGACATCTTTCAGCCCCTTCTCCGTGGAGCTGCATCCCGTGTACTGGTGAATGGACGGATTGCGGGTCCCTTTCCGATCCGACGGTCAGTTCGCCAAGGATGCCCGCTCTCCATGATCCTTTACGCGATCGCACTCGAACCACTTGTCGGAGGGTTGAAAAACAGGCTCTCGGGCATGCCATTGAGGGATCACACCTTTCACTGCAGGATATATGCTGATGACCTTCTATTAATTGTCCAATCTGGTGACGAGGTACGCTCGGTGATATTCAATGGATCAATCGGTATGGATTGGCAGCGGGCAATCTCATGAATGTGGCCAAGTCGGCAGCGATGCCGATTGGGAGAGGTCTACAGGAGGACGCTTTAGCCCCACTCCCACTAGTCAACACGAACCGGTTCTTCGGCATAACATTTACACAGGATGTGCGCCGCACGGCTGCCATGAACTATGCACGATTACAACAGGCAATACGCACAGAAGTTCGCCGGAACCCACTTCGACGGATGGACCTCCTACAACGTGTGGAATACCTCAATCTTCACGTGGCGACTAAGATGATCCACATGGCTCAGGCCCTACCGATATCGACAGCGATGGCACACAGACTGCAGGCAGCGTTTGGATATTACCTTACCGCCGGACATCCATTCAAAGTCCGCCCACAAAGATACTTCCCTTACGGGACGTCTGTTAGAGGAATTGCTGCCGGCGTTTCTTCTGCCACCTGTCACGGCTGCGCACATTACACCCTCACTCTCGCACCTCTCGGCATTTATTCTTGAGTATAGTTACGTGCACCCAGACCTCCCCAACACTCGCACTCCCAAGGCGTTTACCGGCTGCAGCTCAGATCCATCCCTCGCAATGTGATTGAGAGGAAGAGCCCTACGACCCTATGGCCTGCAGTGTGGAGAGCGGTCCAAGAGTCGTTCCTCCCCACGCGGGTACGAGCCGCGTGGTACCAGGTGGTGAACGGGAAGGTTGTAACACGACACAGGCTGCACGCTATTGGGATGACGGATTCCCCCCTTTGTCCACATTGCCACCTCATGGATACTGACGAACACCGTTTAACATGTGGATCGGCGTTAGAGGCATGGCTGCTAGTGCAGAAGATCCTCGCCTGCTACCTACGTATCGCGCCTCGCACAATTGAGCCACGGCTCCTCCTTTGTCCAAAGGATACTTATTTCCCACCCGCGAAGACTCACGCTCTCACATGGATTAAAGGCATGTCCATATACTACCTCTTTAGAGATGATGAGAAGATGGTTCTTGACTACTGGCAATTTCTCCAGGACAGTCATAGCACACTTGAGTGTACACCCCGATACCGACAACTATTTGCGAACTATTTGCGCAGTGTCTTCGATAATCCCCCTCACAGTTGGAGAGTACCGGGCAGAGGATGACCGTCGTAATGGAGCTCCATATGCTGCGAAATGTTTTATCAGTTTGGTACATGGAATCTGTACGCAGATGGGCCATGAACATGGAATGGCGTGCGGGGTTTGGTTACATTTTTCTTTCTTTATTATCTATCGTCATACTATTAGTTCCAAACTGTATTTCATAGTTTAGAAGGAACTCTTGTTCTGTTGTTGCTACGTATGTACATCCTAATTTTGTTTGTCGTAACTGAAAGACGCCTTTTCCATAAAAAAAAGTTGATAGAGAAAAAAATTTATAATTAAAACAAATAAAAAATAAAAAAGAATTAGAAAAGAAAGAAAAAAGAAAAAAACAAAAAGAGAAAAAAGTTTTACAGCTACAGCGCTGGAGGTACCATGTTCGAGTCCTGCTCGTGTAATTTTTTTCTTCAAAATCGATCAAATTTTTCAATTAAAAAATAAAAAGAATTAAAAAAAGAGTGCTAACGCGCTGCTTCCTGGACTCCGGTAGGCGCGTCGGCCCCAGATCGAATTCGCCCAACGGATTAACGGCAACGGCCTGTGTGCTGGCCAGCCTGGATGTGTTTTTAGGCGGTTTTCCACATCCTCCCAGGTGAATACCACGCTGGTCCCCACGTCCCGCCTCAGTTACACGACTCGCAGACAGTTGAAACTCATTCACACTATTTCACGATTTACACTAAACGCAGACAGCTAGGGTACACTAATTCCGTCCCGGGGGGTATGGGATGGAGGCAGGAAGGGCATCCGGCCACACCTTAAAAATTCACCATACCAAATCCGTACTTAACCCTGCCGACCCTGCGCACAATGCGGCATAAAGGCAGTAGCAAAAGAAGCAGAAGAAGACTTCCCATCTTTTGATGGAGACCTAATATAGATAACTAAGAAACTACATTCATTTAATACATTGATTATTGAGTAGGAGTTGTGAAGTAAAAATCGTTTCATTTTGTTCTTCTGTTTCCTTTCTTTGTTTCTCACACCCTTTAAATCATAGGGCAGTATTCATATTATCCCTGCAGATGGCGGCCCTCAATTCGGGAACACTTGCTTCATCTCCCCGCTACGCCATGGCAGGTGCTAATGTCTGGCTGACTGGCAAAACTGTGTCTGATAGTGAGCCGCCAAGTGTGGTATGTCGCGCACAGTTTAAAGGCCTTTGGGGTGCAGCAGACGGATTGAAGACGCGCCGCGAAAACTTCAATTCACGACATGTTCGCCACAGGAAGCCGTTCTGGTGCCAGTTTTCGTACCGTACCGACGAGGATGCAGATCGCTTGCGTGTTTTTGGTTTAATCTGTACAGTTCATGTGTGTATCACTTTCGTGTTTTGCAGACCGTGTTGCTTTCGTGTGATGTTCATATAGAGTAAATTCTAAAGTCACCTGTTAGTTCAAATGGTAAGGAAACTAAGCGTTCCTTTGTGATCATTTCGGAAAAATACGCCCAAACAGATAGAGATATTCAGTTGTGAATAACACATCTGTTAGCGTCGGTGGCCTTACGACATCTCTCTGTCTCTTCCTCTCTCTCTCTCTCTTTCTCTCTCTCTTTTTCTCTGTCTCCTTCTCTGTCTCTTTCTCTCTCTCAGCTGAAAGTAGGAAGAACGCTCTTATTTTATTATTTATGGGCCTTGAACTGCAGAACTCAGAACTGAAGATTCAGTGCGAAACTGGAGACAAATTGCAACAGCCCACGTAGGGTTGTCTACTCTGTACCTAATCTTTCCGAACATTGAAAAGTCTTTCTACCAAAATATGCTTTCGTCTTTTGATTGTACTGAAGGGTTCCAAATGTTTGAACATACAGTTATGTATCTTTACGTATTTGCACCAGTACTGCATTTCCTCATGATACACTGTTCAGCAGGACGAAGTAGATTAAGTGACGTAACATACTAACTACACAGTAGAGATGTATGAAAGTGCGGGAACGTGTTGCCAGGGGTGTCCCAGAGGTGCAAACAAAGTTGAATGTCACATGGAGTGAGGTAAGAGTGACTATAGTACGAAAAGGGGCTGGTCCCGCAAAACAAGGCAGTTGAAGAGACCGTTCAAAACATGGCCCGGAGACAACAATGAGATGACTTCACACAAGGAAGAATCATTAGGAAACTGGAAGAAGGGCGCAGTGCGACGTGCAGATGACCGCTACATTATGCAACAGGGAAGAAGGGGCTCACGTCAAACGGCGATGCTGTTGCAACCACATTTAACAGGTCTTCGAGGCAGGCAATTTCACGCTCCACAGTGGGAAGGCGACTGCAAACTGTAGTATCTATGTCCAAAGGCTACTCGCGCATCGGCGGCACCGTTTACGTTGGTACCAAGGGCATGGAACTACTTTAGGAAGCTTTCCTTTTGTGATTTTGTTGTACACTATTTTTTATAAAACCTAAAAGTTGTACTACAATTGATGAATCATTTTACAGATACATGTAGGTAAAGTTAACAAAGGAATCGCTTCTCTCCTGTCGTACTTGTACCGGTCCCTAGGTGAAATATGTACATTATCCATTTCATCATCCATACCTACCTTTTGTCCCTACTACAGTAAATAAAGCTACTGTTTGAGGTATTTACCTACTGCCTACCCCAAAAACGTATGAAACCATATTTCGGCAACTACTGTCTGATTACGGAAGCAAACTTTGCAGTTGCGTAGTCCATTCAAATAACAAACTTTTTAACGCTTCAGTGTTAATTAAAAATGTTCCTTCTATCAAAACTGTTGAAACGAAAAAAAATTGATTCAAATGTCTCTGAGGACTATGGGACTTAGCATCTGAGGTCATCAGTCCCCTAGAACTTAGAACTACTTAAACTTAAGGACATCACACACATCCATGCCAGAGGCAGGATTCGAACCTGCGACCGTAGCGGTCTCGCGGTTCCAGACTGAAGCGCCTAGAACCGCTCGGCCACAATGGCCGGCACTGTTGAAACGTAGAAAGTGGACAAAATATTACCAGCTATACAGTTATTTAACTTTTTGCTATTGTAACAAGATAAAAATGTTGACAAGACGATGCTCCATGAAATTTTGAAAGTAATCCTGATCAACCAGTATGATGCACTCTTCGTTTCGCAACTTCAGCGTCCCAACCACTCGCTCCGAATTCTCACCACAGTCTCTTTATTTCCTTGCATCTTCCTACAACCAGCAATATTCTCCTGCCAAGCCGTACATGTCTGCAAATAGCGAAAAGTGTATATAAGGCGGCCCAATAATGTGCATTCTCTCCAGCACCTTGAATCCTGCCAAGACTTCTCACAATACCAGTCCATTCATACTGAAAATCACCTTCCCACTTCTAACAAGCAGTCAGTTCAACTATTTCTCTTTGATATCACTGACTACTTTACTAGTGGGACGTTTCTGGTTCAACATTAGTCTTGAATTAGAGGTCCCCTGAATTTAAGAGCTGTACGAGGTGCATTCAAGTTCTAAGGCCTCCGATTTTTTTTCTAACTAAGTACTCACCCGAAATCGATGAAACTGGCGTTACTTCTCGACGTAATCGCCCTGCAGACGTACACATTTTTCACAACGCTGACGCCATGATTCCATGGCAGCGGCGAAGGCTTCTTTAGGAGTCTGTTCTGACCACTGGAAAATCGCTGAGGCAATAGCAGCACGGCTGGTGAATGTGCGGCCACCGAGAGTGTCTTTCATTGTTGGAAAAAGCCAAAAGTTACTAGGAGCCAGGTCAGGTGAGTAGGGAGCATGAGGAATCACTTCAAAGTTGTTATCACGAAGAAACTGTTGCGTAACGTTAGCTCGATGTGCGGGTGCGTTGTCTTGGTGAAACAGCACACGCGCGGCCCTTCCCGGACGTTTTTGTTGCAGTGCAGGAAGGAATTTGTTCTTCAAAACATTTTCGTAGGATGCACCTGTTGCCGTAGTGCCCTTTGGAACGCAATGGGTAAGGATTCCGCCCTCGCTGTCCCAGAACATGGACACCATCATTTTTTCGGCACTGGCGGTTACCCGAAATTTTTTTGGTGGCGGTGAATCTGTGTGCTTCCATTGAGTTGACTGGCGCTTTGTTTCTGGATTGAAAAATGGCATCCACGTCTCATACATTGCCACAACCGACAAAAAGAAAGTCCCATTCATGCTGTTGTTGCGCGTCAACATTGCTTGGCAACATGCCACACGGGCAGCCATGTGGTCGTCCGTCAGCATTCGTGGCACCCACCTGGAAGACACTTTTCGCATTTTCAGGTCGTCATGCAGGCTTGTGTGCACAGAACCCACAGAAATGCCAACTCTGGAGGCGAGCTGTTCAACAGTCATTCGGCAATCCCCCAAAACAATTCTCTCCACTTTCTCGATCATGTCGTCAGACCGGCTTGTGCAAGCCTGAGTTTGTTTCGGTTTATTGTCACATGATGTTCTGCCTTCATTAAACTGTCGCACCCATGAACGCACCTTTGACACATCCATAACTCCATCACCAAATGTCTACTTCAATTGTCGATGAATTTCAATTGGTTTCACACCACGCAAATTCAGAAAACGAATGATTGCACGCTGTTCAAGTAAGGAAAACATCACCATTTTAAGTATTTAAAATAGTTCTCATTCTCGCTGCTGGCGGTAAAGTTCCATCTGCCCTACGGTGCTGCCATCTCTGGGACGTATTGACAATGAACGTGGCCTCATTTTAAAACAATACGCATGTTTCTATCTCTTTCCAGTCCGGAGAAAAAAAATCGGAGGCCTTGAATGCACTTCGTACAAGAGGCTAGGCTCATTATTTCAGTTTCGCGTGTTTCTTTGGCAGAGCGAGCAATGGTTATCTATGAAAGCTTTTTTCGAAACATCGGAAAGCGGTGCTCTCCCACTGTTTACGTGGTTACTCGGCCGACGTTCTGTAGCTAGGCAGACCCAGATAGTAAAAATACACAATAGCTGCTGGCCTCACTGGCCGCACGCTGGCGACCCAGCTTCTACGAATACGGGCATCTGAGACCGCGGTCTCCACTCAGCGGCAGAGAGCTGCTCATTTTCTGTACCAGTCTGTCCCTCCTGACCCAAATTCGAAGTCCTGTGGCTTCCCAAACTCACATATGTCACCCAAATAGCAGGTAGTTCCAGTTCCAAGATGAAATGAAAAGAATGGGAGACCAGAAAGAGCACAGTATGTCTAGTGTGGTGTCACCGCCAGACCCCACACTTGCTAGGTGGTAGCCTTTAAATCGGCCGCGGTCCGTTAGTATACGTCGGACCCCGTGTCGCTGCTATCAGTGTCGTGCGGTAGCGTTCTCGCTTCCCGCACCCGAGTTCCCGAGCTCGATTTCCGGCGGGGTCAGGGATTTTGCCTCGTCATGACTGGGTGTTGTGTGATGTCCTTAGCTTAGTTAGGTTTAAGTAGTTCTAGGGGACTGATGACCATAGATGTTAAGTCCCATACTGCTCAGAGCCATTTGAACCATTTGAACCATGAAAGGTGGCTACACTGAGCCACAGCCACTGCGCCAGAGATTGCGCCAAAGAGTATTATTAAGCCGCCTACACAGTGCCTGTTGGGAACTCGTAGAAGTCAGTGCGTGGGCAGAACTCGTAGTAGTCAGTGCCTGTCGAGGTCTCGTGGTAGTCAGTACTTGTTAAGAACTCGTAGCAGAGAGTCTTTGTTGAGATGTGCTAGTAGGCAGTGCTTGCTGAGATGTGATACTGAAGAGTCTTGTTGAGATGTGGTGGTAGAGAGTCGGTGTGGAGATATATTGTAAGCATTAGAGTGATTTTCATCAATATAAATGAGGTAACAAACTCCGTTTCTTTTTTTCTAGTTGTTTCAGTGTCCTAAATAATGCGTCATTACAGGTTCAGTCAACAAAGCATCTGGCTTGTGTTCTTGTATTAGAGTGTAATTCTGCTTTCCTTACGCAATTATAGTATTTCTATTTTTTTTATCACGTCAGTAGAAATGGTATTTGAAATTTCTTGTCTTGTTGAAGAAGAACCGTGCCAGATGTGTACGTTGAGTCACACTTCCACATACAGAACAGTTATACTTGTGCTTCGGTTTAGTAGGTTTTATAGTTGCTGGGGACTTAATTAATTAACTGTGTTAACGAAAATTTTCTTTCATTGTTTGTTGTTACTCTATGCAGTCAGATTGCGTACAAAAACTAGTCAGGGCCAACCGATTACGAAACAGCGTAATCGGACATACAGCTACGAAAAATAAAAAGTATTTTCAATCATATTTAATTAAGCCCCCATGCACGTGGCGACCCTGCCAGGATCGTCCCTTGGAATTCTTCTGATTGTAAAAATAGTAGACCGTAGTATTGTTGTAGTAATTTGAGTTTAGTAATTATAGTCTGTATTGCATGTGTAGATTTGGTAATTGTCATTCTTCTAATGGTATTTTTCAAAATTTAAATTGTTGTCTTGTCTACGCATTTGACAATTTAGTGCAATTATTTCAATTGTTCGATTAATCGTGTTTGAGGGAAACTTTTCATGTAAATGGTATTGTTGGAGATAAAGAGTCATTGTGTGTAATTTTCGTACAGTGACGAGTTTTGTATATTTTGTAAATGATTACGCGATCAATGAAAAAGGCAAAAATGATGAATAGTGAGAATAACGAAATTGTTAACATGGCGAACTCGCCAACAGAGGAAAACAGTATGATGGATAATGAAGTGGAAAACAATGTAATAAGTCGGGAAAATAGTCCGGAACCATTTCAAAATTTTTCTCAATCAAAAAATTCACAGAATACGAGATTAACGATAGAAGATTCTGGAATATTATCGAACACAGATAGCTTTACAGCTATGATGAAGGAAACCGGTTTTGAGGGAAATGTTAGGGGCGAAAAGAATTTCGAACAAGTTAATATAGAGCAGCTGATGAGTGCAATATTAAATTTGGGATCTCGGTTAGACTCACAAATGGGAACAATGGAGCATTTACGATCTGAATTAAAAACAGATAGGGGAACAATGGAAACACGGTTAGACTCACTGGGAACACAAATAGGAACAATTAAAACAGAGATGGGAACCTTGGGATCTGAATTAAAAACAGATATGGGAACAATGGAAACACGGTTGGACTCACAAATAGGAACAATCAGAGCTGTGATGGGAACATTGGAAACACGGTTAGACTCACGAATAGGGACATGTTTCAAAAATATGAAAGATGAATTAAAGAAAGAAATCAGAGAAGAAGTACAACCAATTTTGAATGCTCACAATAATAGATCAATTGCAGTAGAAATCAGACAAAGGGAACAGGATAGAGAACAGGAAGAAAGAGATCGTGTGATAGTACAGAAATTTTCAGAGTTAAATTTACAACGTGCACACGATAAGGAAGAAATAATTGAAAGAATCGAGGAATCCGTACCAAATGACAGAATAAATAACTTAACGCAACAGTATCAACAGTTAACTACCAAATGTGTCAATACTGAAACCCGAGTCACGACACTTACGGAAGACGTAAATAAACAGAAAGAACAATTAGGTGACTTATCGGAAAGAGTTGAGGAAATTTCAGATAAATTGACAAATCTTAGTTTACATGGGGACAGAGATTCGGATGATACAGCTCCATTACCATTCGCAGAAACCGAAGAGTACCAGAACATAAATAAACATGTTGAAAATCAGGGAAAATTTAATGAACGCGTTAAAAGGGAAGTTGAGGCATTACGAAAGCAAGTCAAACAGATCGAAGGCGAAATTCTAGGAAAAGACAGCAAAATAAATTTGGAATCACAGATATCAGATGGGTTTGAAGAAATTAATTTGTTTCATTTACGGGATGCGACAAGAGAGCGCCAGGCGCGCGAACTTGACAATAATCGTCTTTGGGATTGGGACAGACGCGGTAGGTCTTTGTCGCCACGAGGCGAAAACTTTGACTATAAACAGTTTTTGACTGTTCGGAAATTTAAGATCTTCCGCAATTCTAAGAATGACATACATCTATGTGCATGGTTAGATCAATTTATGTACGCACTTCCGCCAAATTTGCCACTAAGTCATAGACTTGAAATTATGTGCGGCTATTAATGTCCTCAGGGGATTCACTACTCTAAGTGAATATGTGCCGTAGCGACCATAGGGCCCCGAGCTGTAGTGGTGCTATTTCCCTTTTAGTTTTCTGCACCGCTGCCTACTCTTTTACTATTCTTTGCATCTGTCAAAACAACTCTTCGACTATCAATCTATCTAGTGAGTAAGTAAACAATAACCTGATATGACTAATTTACCCAAAAGTGACTTCGGAAATTACCGTTTGGACTTACCATATTTTCTGCAGCATTCATTCCTAGTTTAAACGAAATTTTACCTGTTTATCTTCGTGACAATATTACTTCATATGTTGACGATATGCTTATTGCTAAACGTTCTTGGAGTGAGCACAACAAAATTTGGATTCATTATTACGTATTTTTGCAAGAGTTGGCATTACAGTGAACTTGGAAAAATCTGAATTTGGTCGTTCTCAGGTGAAATTTCTCGGTCACTTTATTTCTACAGAAGGTATTCTTCCTGATCCAGAGAAACTAGACGCGATTCGTAATTATGCTGTTCCTACCACAAAACGTGATGTTCGTAGTTTCCTTGGTGTCTGTAATTTTCTTAGACGCTTTGTTAAATTGTTTACGTAAACATGCAGTGAATACAAGGATACCACGCTGTGTTTTGGCGGCGGCACATACTTAAAGCAACAGTCAAGTCTGCGCGCCGCACAAGGCAGTCGTTGACCGCGAACAATTGCTTCCTACGTCACGCGCCTACAGCTGATCGAGCGCTCAGTGCGAATGCACTGACAGCCGTAAACAAATACACATTTTAGTTTCTCCGATTAAATTCAGTATAAAGCTATAGTGACTTGATGAATTATGTTATTAACATTCAGTATTTTTCAGGATACGGTTCTATAAAATATTTAAGAACTTCAGGTAGATTCTGTGTGTCTCCGACGTTAAGAGGACTTGCTATCGAGAAATTTTCAGAAAGAATGTAATTTCGAAGAAGAAACTAATAAACTGAAAAAGGTAACTGTTAATTGAGTTCATTTTTCAGGTAACATATTTCCACTTAGGTACGTACTTTAGACGTAATTTGCTGCTCGCAATTACGTGATTCATACTTTGTGCTAAATTTCATGTTCTATGAAATTACTTGTGAAGCGACGTGCTTGCGTACGTTAACTGATTTTGACAATGATTATTAATGAACTGGGTTGTAACTTGTGCATATTATGTATCGCTTGGCTGCACTGCTTTTTCACTGATGTCATATTTTTTAATTATGTGCCTGCTGTGCTTATTTATTTAAATTATAATTGTCATGCTGACTGTGATTATGTATGTAAGTTATACTTTTTTATTTATCTGCTTACGCCTTCATGTTTACTTATTAAGATTACATATGAACATTTATTTGCTTATGCTGATATGATGCTAATGACCTGTTTGCTGCTATGCGTATGGATTGCATATTTATACATTTCTGTTTGTTGTCGTAACTACTCTTTAATTTGGTGTATAGAAATGCTGATATACTGTGTACGAACATAGAGTTTAGGTCACACTACGGCATTAATTATAGATTGTTCGCTTAGCAGAGCGTCGTTGTAGGATTTGTGCTGCATCCACTTTTTGACATTCTGTTCACTACTGGTATATTTACTCGCTATTGCTTGTTTTGCTTACACTCAGTGCCTTATATTTTTAAGATAAGAAAATGAACTGCTATAATTCGACGAACGACATTGGTACAAAGAACTTCGTTGAAGTCACATGAGCTGGAGGTTTTATGGAAGCTGTATAACTGTATGCTAATAGGAAGGAAGCTAGCGACATGACATACCATTACTAGGTTTAGACCATTAACAATTATTACTCTGCATTTTTCATGAGCAATTGAAATAGGAAGTGACACTTGACACAAGAAATACTCCACATGTTTGCTTCTGCCATAATTCTTGAAGTGGTGTACACACTGTGAAATATTATGATCATTCACACTAGGTAATGGTACTTAATTACTGAGAGTTATTCGAACTAAGTCTGTTAGAGGTCATGTATGCATTTCTTTTGTTTATAATTCATAATGAGTAGAAGATTTGGGTCAGATGGATTACACAGAGGTTGTGTGTTGACAGTGTGTCTTCGGATTGTATAGGATGATGAGGTTTTCATTAGGATTTTATCTGTACTTGTTCGAGGAGACTGACTAGAGGAAAGAGTTGTTATGGAAGTGAAATGATATTGGCGATAAGGTTTATATGTGTCGACGTATTGAAGAGGTATTATTGAGGTATTGAGATTATATGAAGTTGATGATTATTGGAGTTTTTGTGGACAAGAGGTAAGGTAAATGATATTGATGATAAGATTTATATGTATCGATGTAAGAGGTATTATTGAAGTATTGAGATTATGTGATGCTGATGATTATTGGAGTTTTGGTGTAGAAGAGGTGAAGTAAGTGAGGTGCATATTTTTTTTGTTGGTCTTATGGAACAAGGAGGATGAAGATAGCAGACTAGAACACTAAAGTAGAAGGAAGATTGTCTACACACACTTTGTTAAATCACTAAGCAATATATAACTTTTTTTTTTGGAGAGAGGAAGTAATTGTATATCTTGGCTCACTGACAATTGTTCAGCAACCATATATTTTGATCTGGGTTGGCAAACATTGGTCTTGACATGAGGACTATGACGTGGACTTAACTATTATTGACTGTTATACATTGCTGCCACTACTACTTGATACACAAGATGAACATCAATTTTGAAAGAATTGCATTTACACAGTTAACACTATTCAATTACACAGTAGTACTTAATGTGGATGAAAGATGAGTGAGTGTGTTTTGTGTGTTTTCCTTTCCTAATCCTACCCACCTATCTCCTAAATATTATTTTATTGTGTGTTGTGGCTTGCACTGACACCCATAAATATTATAGGTTTACTGATATTTGAGTATTTGTAATAGTTAATATGACAATTATCTGATATCATTTGTGTGTTTATTAGAATTTATATGTCTAGTGTGTAAAAGCATTTGTATGTGTATTCAAACTATTGTTCATGCCTGAACTGTCTGATTAGTGATGGTGAATATTATGAACTGTTACCTGCACCTCTTCAACATAATGGGTGCCACTTAGAAACGTTTAATTTCTGCTGATGAACTGTGTGATCAGTGATAGTGAATATTATGGACTGTTACTTGTACTTTTTCTACATGATTGGTGCCACTAGGACATATTTAATTTCTGCTTATAAACTCTGATGAAGAGTGTGATCAGTGATAGTGAATATTATGGACTGCTCTCTGGACCTATTCAACATTGCTGAGTGCCACTAATGGAACTGCTTCTACTGAAATAATGTCACTTGTTGCTGTCTGCACCTTCAACATTGCTGGGTGCCACAGATGGGACTGCTTCTACTGAAATAATGTCACTTGTTGCTGTGTGTACCTGCTCAACTTTACTGGGTGCCACCGATGAACTGCTTCTACTGAAATAATGTCACTTGTTGCTGTGTGTACCTGCTCAACTTTACTGGGTGCCACTGATGGACTGTTTTTTACTGAAATAATGTGACTTGTTGCTGTGTGTACCTGCTCAACTTTACTGGGTGCCACTGATGAACTGCTTCTACTGAAATAATGTCACTTGTTGCTGTGTGTACCTGCTCAACATTGCTGGGTGCCACTGATGGAGTACTTCTACTGAAATGTTGTCACTTGTTGGTGTCTGCACTTGCTCAACATTACTGGGTGCCACTGATGGACTGTTTCTACTGAAATGATGTTACTTCTTGCTGTCTCCACCTACTCAACATTGCTGGGTGCCACTGATGTACTGCTTCTACTGAAATGATGTCACTTGTTGGTGTCTACACCTGTTGACCATCGTTGGGTGCTACTACTGGAACTAATCATTGAAAGCATTTTATGTGAACATTTTTATAAACTGATTTTTGTGTATTGTGTAAACTATTATGTAAAGCCACATGTATGAAAGAATTTGTATTGCCTACTTTATTTTATAGATTAGGTTATTGAAAGGTCAGTGCAAAGCCAAAATTTTAACTAATTATGTAATATTTAGGTATTAATATTATCTTTTATTTTTGTCTGTATTTTTGTGGACGAATTTGGTGGTATTTCCACCACCAATGCTGGCAAAAGGGGCATATGAAAGGTGGGAGGGGCATATGAAAGGTGGCTACACTGAGCCACAGCCACTGCGCCAGAGATTGCGCCAAAGAGTATTATTAAGCCGCCTACACAGTGCCTGTTGGGAACTCGTAGAAGTCAGTGCGTGGGCAGAACTCGTAGTAGTCAGTGCCTGTCGAGGTCTCGTGGTAGTCAGTACTTGTTAAGAACTCGTAGCAGAGAGTCTTTGTTGAGATGTGCTAGTAGGCAGTGCTTGCTGAGATGTGATACTGAAGAGTCTTGTTGAGATGTGGTGGTAGAGAGTCGGTGTGGAGATATATTGTAAGCATTAGAGTGATTTTCATCAATATAAATGAGGTAACAAACTCCGTTTCTTTTTTTCTCGTTGTTTCAGTGTCCTAAATAATGCGTCATTACAGGTTCAGTCAACAAAGCATCTGGCTTGTGTTCTTGTATTAGAGTGTAATTCTGCTTTCCTTACGCAATTATAGTATTTCTATTTTTTTTATCACGTCAGTATAAATGGTATTTGAAATTTCTTGTCTTGTTGAAGAAGAACCGTGCCAGATGTGTACGTTGAGTCACACTCCCACATACAGAGCAGTTATACTTGTGCTTTGGTTTAGTAGGTTTTATAGTTGCTGGGGACTTAATTAATTAACTGTGTTAACGAAAATTTTCTTTCATTGTTTGTTGTTATTCTATGCAGTCAAATTGCGTACAAAAACTAGTCAGGGCCAACCGATTACGAAACAGCGTAATCGGACATACAGCTACGAAAAATAAAAAGTGTTTTCAATCATATTTAATTAAGCCCCCATGCAACCACTATCAGTGATTGCAGACCGAGCGCCGCCACACGGCAGGTCTAGTCTAGAGAGACTCCCTAGCACTCGCCCCAGTTGTACAGCCGACTTTGCTAGCGATGGTTCACTGTCTACATACGCTCTCATTTACAGAGACGACAGTTTAATATAGCCTTCAGCTACGTCATTTGCTACGACCTAGCAAGGTGCCATATTCAGTTACTATAATTACTTCAAGAGTGTATTCTGAACAGATAATATTGTGACTAATGTACCGTCAAGAGCGACGTCCATCATTCATGGATTAAAGTTAAGTATAAAACTAATTACGTCCGCTTTCTGAATTCTCATTCCTTGTCATGTTCCAGACCTCACGTCAGTATTGTTCTTCCCTCCTCACGCCAGTCTGCGTGAGCTAAAACGTGTGCATTTCGGCCTCCACTCATAACACGGTGTTGGCTCTTCTACTAACGCAACATCTAATCCCTGGGATTCGATGTATTTCAATTACATTGCCCATATAATCCGCATCCTTATCTTTGTCTCATTCTCTGATCGACTACATACATAATGCAAAACGCATCCGAAATAGGATGCTACGTTCAAAAGAATAAAGAGTCAAACCTACTCTAACGTATCACTTACGTATGTCGTTTATGAAGAGCCGATTTCGCTGAACCTACTGTTTCACCATCTCACGTTGCAGCACGCGACATTAGAGCAAAAAGCTACAAATAGCCCACATTCAGCTTTATTGCAGAGAACTACAAATAAATTAAAATTATCTCTTATGCGTTCTAAGTGCATCCATGAACGTTTTATTACACTTCTAATTGTTACACAACATTCAGTATCAGCTTCATTGTATTTAGTGATCCACTGCCTTCACTTAGCAAGTAAATGAAATTGTGTTTTTACACTATCGGTCAGTTTCAATCGATTGATAATTTTCAAGCACACGTATCGCATTTACGGCCCAAAGTATGAAACTCTTTTTCATGAGACAAGAGCAAGCAACCAAATATCACCTTACAGAATGCAAGAAAAATAAATAAAATGCACCGTGTACATGTATGCCCACATATAACTCAAAGATATGTGGAATGGATCAATGACTTGCTCACGGATTCCTTTCTTAGCGTACGCTTGAAAATAACATGATAGATGAAATTATCAAGTAGCATGAATAAGGTAACTATTCGTCTTGAAGCGAAGAAATATCTCAGACTATAAATTTATTCTGTTTCATCACCTGAATGAAGAATACTTTGGAATCCAAATGGAGTGTCATCTTGAGTTTTAGGGAATCAGAGGCACAAAGTGGGCTTCCTGTCTTGAAGTCAGAAGACATTTGTGAGACGGTACATACGGGCGATTCAGCTTCAAATCAGACGAAAAATGAGAAAATGGACGTCACATTTTTTTAAAATCATTAATAATTTTTACACGTGTCACTTACCGTCGAAGAAAACATCTTTCGTAAAGTTATCCATTAAATTTTTACTATAGTTTTCCAGTTGAAATTCGGTAACATTTACGTCATTTTCCGAACACAACAAATTATCTGTCGTATAAACCAAAAACCTTACATCAGGTTTTAGAGACCTAAAATTCATTTTGAAGCTGAATGTACACTCCTGGAAATGGAAAAAAGAACAAATTGACACCGGTGTGTCAGACCCACCATACTTGCTCCGGACACTGAGAGAGGGCTGTACAAGCAATGATCACACGCACGGCACAGCGGACACACCAGGAACCACGATGTTGGCCGTCGAATGGCGCTAGCTGCGCAGCATTTGTGCACCGCCGCCGTCAGTGTCAGCCAGTTTGCCGTGGCATACGGAGCTCCATCGCAGTCTTTAACACTGGTAGCATGCCGCGACAGCGTGGACGTGAACCGTATATGCAGTTGACGGACTCTGAGCGAGGGCGTATAGTGGGCATGCGGGAGGCCGGGTGGACGTACCGCCGAATTGCTCAACACGTGGGGCGTGAGGTCTCCACAGTACATCGATGTTGTCGCCAGTGGTCGGCGGAAGGTGCACGTGCCCGTCGACCTGGGACCGGACCGCAGCGACGCACGGATGCATGCCAAGACCGTAGGATCCTACGCAGTGCCGTAGGGGACCGCACCGCCACTTCCCAGCAAATTAGGGACACTGTTGCTCCTGGGATATCGGCGAGGACCATTCGCAACCGTCTCCATGAAGCTGGGCTACGGTCCCGCACACCGTTAGGCCGTCTTCCGCTCACACCCCAACATCGTGCAGCCCGCCTCCAGTGGTGTCGCGACAGGCGTGAATGGAGGGACGAATGGAGACGTGTCGTCTTCAGCGATGAGAGTCGCTTCTGCCTTGGTGCCAATGATGGTCGTATGCGTGTTTGGCGCCGTGCAGGTGAGCGCCACAATCAGGACTGCATACGACCGAGGCACACAGGGCCAACACCCGGCAGCATGGTGTGGGGAGCGATCTCCTACACTGGCCGTACACCACTGGTGATCGTCGAGGGGACACTGAATAGTGCACGGTACATCCAAACCGTCATCGAACCCATCGTTCTACCATTCCTAGACCGGCAAGGGAACTTGCTGTTCCAACAGGACAATGCACGTCCGCATGTATCCCGTGCCACCCAACGTGCTCTAGAAGGTGTAAGTCAACTACCCTGGCCAGCAAGATCGCCGGATGTGTCCCCCATTGAGCATGTTTGGGACTGGATGAAGCGTCGTCTCACGCGGTCTGCACGTCCAGCACGAACGCTGGTCCAACTGAGGCGCCAGGTGGAAATGGCATGGCAAGCCGTTCCACAGGACTACATTCAGCATCTCTACGATCGTCTCCATGGGAGAATAGCAGCCTGCATTGCTGCGAAAGGTGGATATACACTGTACTAGTGCCGACATTGTGCATGCTCTGTTGCCTGTGTCTATGTGCCTGTGGTTCTGTCAGTGTGATCATGTGATGTATCTGACCCCAGGAATGTGTCAATAAAGTTTCCCCTTCCTGGGACAATGAATTCACGGTGTACTTATTTCAATTTCCAGGAGTGTATGTTTTAAGTATATGGGAGCCTCTTCTGTGGAGCGTGGAAAAATAATCTACATAATAGAAATAAAAACATCCATTTGTGTAAAATCGTAAATCTCCAAAAGTACTTCAGTGATTACCATGAAATAATAACACAACGTTGCTCTCGAGTATAGGCATGTTTTTGCTTTTGTATAGCTAATTTATAAACACCCTGTATATACACCAAAGCAACTGGTATACGCATATTTATTCAAATACAGAGATACGTAAGCAGGAACAATACGGCGCTGCGGTCGACAACGCTTATATAAGACAACAAGTGTCAGGCGCAGTTGTCAGATCGCTTACTGCTGCTACAATGGCAGGTTATCAATATTTAATGAGTTTGAATGTGGTTTATAGTCGCAGCACGAGCGATGGGACGTGGTATCTCCGAGGTAGCGATGAAGTGGAGATTTCCCCATACGACCATTTCACGAGTGTAACGAGAATATCAGAAATCAGTAAAACATCGATTCTCTGACATCGCTGGCCCCTGGAAAAAGATCCTGCAAGAACGGGACCAACGACGCTGACATGACAGAAGTGCAACCTTCCGCAAATTACTGCAGATTTCAGTACTCTGCCATCAACAACCGTCAGCGTGCGAACTATTCAACAAAACATCATCGATATGGGCTTTCGGAGTCGAAGGCCCACTCGTGTACCCTTGATGACAGCACGACACAAAACTTTACGCCTCGGCTGGGCCCATCAACACCGACACTGGACTGTCAATGACTGGAAACATGTTGCCTGGTCGGACGAGTCTCGGGTATGGAGACAATCTCATGAATCAATTGACCCTGCATGTCAGCAGGGGACTGTTCGAGCTGGTGGAGGCTCTGTAATGGTGTGGGAAGTGTGCAGTTGGAGTCATAATGGAACCCTGATACGTCTAGATATGACTGACACGTTTTCTTATTTTTTTGTTTACACGTCAAGTTCCGTAGGACCAAATTGAGGAGCAAATCTCCAAGGTCACGGAACGTGTCAGTACATGAAATTACAACATAATAGTAATAACAGATAAAAATAAAATGTTTATGAATCCGAAAAATGTCAAGCCATAAGTTTAAGTAAACGCTGAAACAATACAACAAAATTCAGCTTAATCTTTCAAGGAACTCCTCGACAGAATAAAAGTAGTGACCCATGAGGAAACTCTTCAGTTTCGATTTGAAAGCGCGTGGATTACTGCTTATTGAAAATGGATGCAGCAGATTACTGCAGAATTTTCTGCACAAGGGTTAAAGAAGTCCGATCCAAATGCAGGTTTGATTTATGCCGAGAATTAACTGAGTGAAAGCTGCTTATTCTTGGGCATAAGCTAACATTGTTAACAAGAAATGACAATAAGGAGTATATATATTGAGAGGCCACTGTCAAAATATCCTGACTCGTGAACAGGGGTCGACAAAAGATTCATGAACTGGCACAACTTATTGCCTGTACCGCCCATTTCTGAACCAAAAATATCCTTTTAGAATGGGAAGAGTTACCCCAAAATATAATACCATACGACATAAGAGAATGAGAATAAGCAAAGTAAACTAATTTTCGTGTCGTACGAGCGCTCACTTCAGATGTCGTTCGAATATAAAAATGGTAGCATTAAATCTTTGAACAAGATCCTGAACGTGGGCTTTCCACGACAGTTTACTACCTATCCGATCATATAGAAATTTGAACTGTCCATTTTCACTAATCATATGCCCATTCTGTGAAAATAAAACGTTAAGTTTTGTTGAATTGTTTGTTAGAAGCTGTAAAAACTGAGCCTTACTGTGATTTAGCACTAGTTTACCTTCCACAAGCCATGAACGTAGCTCATGAATTGCACTATTTGAAACCGAGCCAATGTTGCACAAAGCATCCTTTACTACCAAGCTAGTGCCATCAGCAAACAGAAATATTTTAGAGTTACCCTTAATACAAGAGGCCATAACATTTATATAAATAAAGAACAGGAGTGGTTCCAACACTCATCTCTGGGACACCCCCACTTGACTGTACCCCACTAAGACCCTACATAACAGCCATTCTCAACACTGTGAATAATGACGTTTTCTGTATGTTGCTAAAGTAAGAGGTGAACCAGTTGTGACTACTCCCCATATTCCATAATGGTTCGACTTCTGGAGCAATATTTTGTGACCAACACAACAAACGCCTTTGTTAAATCAAAAAATATGCCTAGCGTTCGAAACCTTTTATTTAACCCATCCAGTACCTCACAGAGAAAAGAGAATATAGCATTTTCAATCGTTAAATGACTTCTAAAGCCAAACTGTATATGTGATAGGAAATCATATGATATAAAATTATCAATTATCCTTACATACACAGCCTTTTCAATAAGTTTAATAAACACTGATGGCATAGAAATAGGTCTAAAATTATCTACGTTATCCCTTCGTCCCTTTTATAAAGCGGATGTACAACTGAGTACTTTAATCGTGCAGGAAACTGACCATTACTAAAGGAAAAATTACAAATATGGCTAAATATGGGACTAACATTTGCAACACAGGACTTTAATATTATGCTAGGCACTCCGTTATAACCATGAGAGTACTCACTCTTCAGTGATTTAATTATTGATACAATCTCCCCCTTGTCTGTATCACAGAGGAGTATTTCACACATCAATGTCCGAAAAGGAATTTGCCAACAAAGCTATGTGATTCCCAGTAGAAACTAAATTTTTATTCAATTCACTAGCAAAGCTCAGAAAATAAATGTTAAGTACTGTACATATATCTGATTTATCAGTAACAGAGATATTTTTACAGTGACCTTGTGCTGCTGACCAGACACTTTCCTCACAACTGACCATATGTTTTTAATTTCATCCTGTGAATTAGCTGTTGTATTTGCATACCACATACTCTTTGCCTTCCCAATAACATTTTTAAGTTCCTTACAATACCGTTTCTAATGGGCTACTGCACCTTGATTGTGACTACTTCTAACAATTTGATGTAATTCCCACTTTGTTCTACATGATATCCTTATCCTACTAGTCAGCCACCCAGGCTGCCTATTACTGCTAGTACCCCGTTTAGAACATTCTAATGGAAAGCAGCACTCAAAGAGCATGAGAAATGTGTTAAGGAAAGCATTATATTGATCATCTATGTTATCGCACTATAAACATCCTGCCACTCTTGTTCCTTGACCATGTTTAAAAACTCTCTATTGCTGTTGGATTAAGTGTCCTATATAGTTTGTAATGATATGTGACATTGGTTTGAGTACAAAAGCCTTTTAGTGTTAAAATTTGTGCATCATGGTCTGAAAGGCCATTCACCCTTTTACTAACGGAATGCCCTTCTAGTAATGAAGAATGAATAAAAATATTGTCTTTGGCTGTGCTACTGTTCCCCTGCACCCTATTCGGAAAAACACACAGTCTGCATCAGATCATATGAATTTATATTGAAGTCACCACGTATAACTAATTTCTGGTACTTCCTACAAAGTCAATCAAGAACCCTCTCTAGCTTGAGCAGAAATGTTCTGATGTCAGAGTTAGGAGACCCATAATTAACAATTAGTTTCACTAAATTCAACTGCCCTACACAGCATTCAAATATCTGTTCAGTGCAGTGCTGTGATATGACTACAGACTCAAATGGAAAACAGTTTTTAACGTAAATAGCCACTCCGTCACCCCAGAAGGAACTCCTTGAAAAACAGCCAGCTAATCTGTATCCTAGTAAAGGAATCCTCTGAACTGTCAAATTATTTAAGTGGTGCTCCAACATACCAATAATTCCAGATTCAACATCTATAAGCAGTTCAGTAACTTTATCTCTAATGCCTCTTATATTCTGATGAAATATGACTTCCTCTGAAGGTGGGCCCTTAGTTAGAAGGGCTTCCTTTAAGAAGGCGTCGCTATAAGCTGAATTCAATCTAAAAAAAGGTGCAGCTCTAACACCAACTACTACAGGAATTTTTCCATGAGTGATCCCAAGACCAACCACTACACTGTCTCCTATACGTTATGCCAGTCTCCCCTTCCCATAACTCTTGAGGTGCTGGCCATGCCTAATGAAACTCAATCTACTGATGGACACAGCTGGCACCACTGAAATGTGACCCATGCCCTCTGCCATCAGCGCCCTCCCCAGCTCCATGTTCAAAAATGGTTCAAATGGCTCTGAGCACTATGGGACTTAACATCTGAGGTCATCAGTCCCCTAGAACTTAGAACTAGTTAAACCTAACTAACCTAAGGACTTCACACACATCCATGCCCGAGGCAGGATTCGAACCTGCGACCGTAGCGGTCGCGCGGTTCCAGATTGAAGCGCCTAGAACCGCTCGGCTACAACGGCCGGAGCTCCATCTTAATACGCCTAATAGCCACATTGAGATGAGGCCGATCATGACACTGAAACGTTTGCACGAAATGCACATTAGTGCCACCAGTTTGAGTAGCAATCTTTACCAGGTCAGCACCTACATCACATTCCCTGTCCCTCTCAAGAATATTCCCTGCTCTACCCACTATCACTACCGGATCCTCCTTCGTAAAATTTTACGTTACTCCCCTATGCTGTCAGCCACCTGAGCCAAACCTGCACTAGGCTTCACAATGCTGGTGACTTGGTACTCACTCCCCAATAGTTCCTGCAACTGCTGGCCCACACCCCTACCGTGCAAACTACCTAGCAGCAGAATCTCCTTCTTTCTGTTAGACGTTGCAACTCACCTAAGCCTCCTAACTGCTGAGGACTGCTGCATGTTCCCTACATCTACAGCTACAAGAGGCTCCTCTCTACTCAACTCTGACAGTTGGTCAAATATATTGCGCATACGCATAGAATAAACTGTCTGAATAACTCCTCTTCCTAGCTGCCTTCTTGCCAACTGCCAGTTCCCATTCCCCACCAACCTTCACCCTCCTCAATCTATCTAGTTCCTCCTTTGCTAGTTGTAACTGCACCTGAAGGGCAGAGATCTTACGCTCCTGCTCCTCTGTAAACTTATTTCTGCTACAGATTCTGCATTCCCAGAATAGGATCTCGCTATAATGTCCACTGGCTTCCCCACTGCATTCCCCAAAATAGAAATACTTTGAACAAATAACAAACAGGTGACACGTACGTAAACATCCTGTCTGGCCACCTTCACCCATTTATGTCCATTGTGAATTCCGACGGACTTGGGCAATTCCAGCGGGACAATGTGACTTTCCACACGTCCAGAATTGCTACATAGTGGCTCCAGGAAAACTCTTCTGAGTTTAAATACTTCCGCTGGCTACCAAACTTCCCAGACATGAATATTAGTTAGCATATCTGGGATGCTTTGCAACGTTCTTTTCAGAAGAGATCTCCGACGCCTCGAACTGCTTCGGATTTATGGACAGTCGTGCAGCATTCATATCCTCAGTTCCCTCTAGTACTACTGCAGACATTGGTCGAGTCCATCCTATGACGTGTTGCGGCACTTCTGCGCGCTCGCGAAGGCCCTAAACGATATTAGACAGGGATACTTTGGGTCTTTAGTGTATAATATGTAAGTGGGATGCACTCTTAGCGAAAATCTCATGTTGTTTGCTCAATATTTTAAATCTCCGAAAGTTCTTTACTGAGTGTTTGGAAAAAATGCAGCACTAATTAATGTAGGATAATGTAATTTCGGGAACACGTTTGTCTAGGAAACATATTTAAGCGATTAACATTGCAAGATCACAGGTTAATGTAAGTGTGAGATAAGCCATTGCACATGTGAAATACTGGTAAAATAATGGCCGATTTAACCGCCAGAATATTGAAGGCAAGCGTACAAACGCGCATGCATTGTGTTGTGCAGTGGCGAATGTCAGCTTGTTGGATGAGTTTCATGCCCATTGCAGTTGTCTGGTCAATACCGAGAAGGTTATTGCTGTTTGTGGACGACGCTGGAGTTGCGTCCGATGATGTGCCAGATGTGCTCGACCTGAGACAGATCTGGTGATCTAGCAAGCCATTCTCTGTACAGCACGTTGGGTTACAACAATGGTATGTGAGCGAGAGTTATCCTGTTAGACAACACCCACTGGAATTGATAATAAAACGCACGAATTTACAGGTGGGTTGCATATTATAAGACCACAACGTTCCGGCAAGTGACATGCCTACATTCAGGCAGGCACTGAATAAGTTTTTCGACCACCTTAACAGCTTGGATGAAATCGTCGCCTTCACTATGGAAACACAGGAGAAAGGCTGTCTCGCATTTCTGGATGTACTAATAAGGAAGAAGTCAGATGACATGCTACGCCATTCGGTGTACAGGAAAAAGACTCACACAGACTGCATGCCAGAAGCCGACATCATCTAGCGCAGCGACAAATGGAACTGTCACCTTGATACCTAGGACGCAAGTCATCCGCAATGAAGAAAGCCTCTCTGACGAACTGCAGCACCTGGAGGAGGATTTTCGTAAAAATCGGTATAGCGAAGCACAGATTAGGACGAGACAGGTCGTGGAAAATCGGAAAGAGAGGGAAAAAGACAAGAAACTAGCTTTTCTTTCACATTTTGGACCACTGTCAGCCAAAACTGGGAGGCTTCTTGAAAAATCGTTTATAAAAACCGTCTTCCACCACCGCCGATGACGAAAGAGTGGCTTAGCTTTGCGAAAGACCCACTTAACGTACCAGGAATTGACAGCATCGCCTGCGAATGTGGTCAACAGCACACTGGAGCAACGCAGTGATGTATTCGTAACTACTGCGAGGAAGATATCAGGCATTTGAAGTTGGGACAGTCGGAGAAATCGGCGATAGTAGAATACAGCATCTCGGAAGACCACACATTTAGCTTCGAGAGCACCAATGTGCTCCGCCGAGCCGCCGGCTATTGGGTCAGCATTATAAAAAGAGTCCATCGAAATTCAGATTCACGACAATCTTGTCAACAGAGACATGGTATACCAACTGAGTACGGCGTGGAATCCAGCAGTAGAGGCAATTCGTCGAGAATGCGCCCAACACCATCGTCCTCACGAGACAGGGTGCGAATACTCTGACAGAGATGTGAACGGCACTCCTTTTCGCACCACCGCGACTTCACCCCCCACTCTGACCGCCGGGCTCCCTGTACCCAGGGAGCCAGGTGGAGAGGTACACACCACAGATATAACTAGGACAGCATCCTCAAAACCTCGACACTTCGCAAGATGATGAATGAGTCACTCATCGATACGTCGCGGATTTAAAATACTGCTACCAGTCTGGAAAATCTACATCCACACACCTTGCAACACTGTTCATGAATGGCAGCACAAATAGTTGAAGCACCAAGCTGAAGTACAAACTGCATTTATGGTGAGTGGGATAGCCATGACAGTGCTCCTGGTGTTTTGCGAAATCGGACCCCAGACCATAGCTCCAGATGTGGGTCCAGTGAGTCTGGCACGCAGACAGGTTGGTTGCAGGCTCCCACTAACCAACACACGGCCATCACTGGCACCGAGGCACAACCAGCTTTCTTCAACAAACACAACACACCTCCACCCTACCCCTGAATGAGCTCTCGCTTGACACCACTGAAGTAGCAAGTGGTGTTTGTTTGGGGTCAGTGGAATGCACGCTACATGGCTTCTGCCTCGGACTTATTCTTGAAGTGTATGTACATCTACATAGATACTCCGCAAACACCGTACTGTGCGTGACGGGGGATACCCTGTACCACTACAGTCATTTCCTTTTCTGTTCCACTCGCAAATAGAGCGAGGGAAAAATGACGGTCTAGATGCCTCCGTATGAGCCCTGATTTCTCGTATATTATTTTCGTGGTCGTTACCCACAATATATGTTTCTCAAAAGAGTTTCTCGGGAAAAACGTTGCCTCCCCTCCAGGGATTCCCATCTGACCTCCTGAAGCATTTCCGTAACATGTCCAAACTTACCGATAACAAGTCTAGCAGTCCACCTCCGAATTGCTTCGATGTCTTCCTTTAATTCAACCTTGTATGGCTCCCAAACACTCGAGCAGTTCTCCAGAACAGGCCGCACCAGCGTCCTATATGCGGTCCCCTTTACAGGTGATCCACTCTTTCCTAAAATTCTTCCAGTAAACCGAAGTCGACCATTCGCCTTCGCTTCCACAGTTCTCAAATGCTGGTATCATCTCATATCGCTTTGCAACGTTACGCTCAAATATTTAAACGACTTGACTGTGTCAATCAGGACACTGGTAAAACTGTATCCGAACATTACAGGTTTGATCATCCTATTCATCCGCATTAACTTATATTTTTCCACATTTGGGGCTAGCTGCCATTCATCACACCAACTGGAAACTTTGTCAAAGTCGTCATTCAATTTTGACACTTTACCGTAGACCACGGCGTCATCAGCAAACAACCGCAAATTGCTGCCCATCCTGCCCGCCGAATCATTTACGGATATAGAGAACAACAATGGTCCTATCGCACTTCCATGGGGCACTCCTGACGATACCCTTGTCTATGATGAACACTCGTCGTCGAGGACAACATGCTGGGTTTTATTATTTAAGAAGTCTTCGAGCCACTCACATATCTGAGAACTTATTCCATATGCTAGCGTCCTCGTTAAAAGCGTGCAGTGGGCCACCGTGTCAAATCTTTCCAAAAGTCTAGAAATATGTAATCTGCCTGTTGCCCTTCATCCACAGTTCGCAGTATATCATGTAAGAAAGGGCAGAGCAAGCTGAGTTTCACACGAGCGATGCTTTCTAAAACCATGCTGATTCGTGGACATAAGCTTCTCAGTCTCAAGAAAATTTATTATATTTCAACTAAGAATATGGCTCAAATGGTTCAAATGGCTCTAAGCACTATGGGACTTAACATCTGAATCCTGAGTCCCCTGGACTTAGAAGTACTTAAACCTAAATAATCTAAGGACATCACACACATCCATGCCTGTGGCGGGATTCGAACCCGACCGTAGGAGCAGCGCGGTTCCGGACTGAAGCGCCTAGAACTGCTCGACCGCAACAGCCGGCCACTGAGAATATGTTCAGGGATTCAGCAGCATACGGGATTCAGGGATATTGGTCCGTAATTTTATGGGTCCGTTCATTTACCCTTCTTACATACTGGTGTCACCTGCACCTTTCTCCAGTCGCTTGGGTCTTTGTGCTGGGCAAGAGATTCAGGATAAATGCAAGCTAGGTATGGGGCCAATGTCGTAATGTACTCTTTGTAAAATCGAACTGAGATTCCGTCTGGACGCGGCGGTGTATTTACTTTCAAATATTTCAGCTGTTTCTCTACGCCAGGGTAGCTGATTACTATGTTATCCGTACAGGAGTCTGTCAAATGGCCAAATAACGGTATGTTTCTACGATTCTGCTGTGTAAACGATTCCTAGAAGGTGACATAGCTTTGGCCTTCGTTTTGCTATCTTCAACTGTCACACCAGGCTAGTCAACAAGGGGCTGAATGGAAGCCTTAGAACCGCTTAGCGATTTTACATAATACCTGAATTTCCTCGGGTTCACTGTCAAATCTGATGCGAAGCTGTGATGGTAGTAGTAGTAGTTGTCGTATGCTTCGCGCATAGATCTTTCCACAGAGCCCGATACACTGGTAGTTTTCGCGTCTAGTTATTTGTGCGTTCCCTTTCCAACCGAGAGTGCAACAGCCTCTGCTTCCCCGCCATCCTCCGAATTTCATTATTAAACTATGGTGGGTCTTTTCCATCCTTTATCCACTTACTAAATACATAATTCTCCAGACCACGATTTGCAATCTGCTTAAACTTTGTCCATAATTCCTCTTTATCCATTGTACTGGAACTCTGTGATACCAGTTCACTGTCCAAGTGAGATACTAATAACTGCTTATCTGCCCTATCTAGCAGAAACACTCACCTAGCCTTCTTGACTGCTTTATTATCTTTCGTAATCACAGTTTCAATACTGCCATCATGATAGCTCAAATGGCTCTGAGCACTATGGGACTTAACTTCTGAGGTCATCAGTCCCCTAGACTTAGAACTACTTAAACCTAACTAAGCTAAGGACATCACACACATCCATGCCCGAGGCAGGATTGGAACCTGCGACCGTAGCGGTCGCGCGGTTCCAGACTGTAGCGCCTAGAACCGCTCGCCCACCCAGGCCGGCCATCATGATAGCTAATCCCCGTTTCTGTACCGACATTGTCGAAAAGGTCCGGTCTATTTGCAGCTACAAGCAACAAAATATTTCCATTGTGTGTGGGCTGCCGAGATAGCTGCTCAAGACAGCTCTCAGAAAACGCGTTCGAAAGAATTTCGCATGACTGTGTCGGTACTGCCCCCCCCCCCCCCCCCAGCCCCCGCCACCCTCACCAATGAATCTATAGACATTCCAGTCCGTACTCGGTAGGTTAAGGTCGCCTCCAACCGGTTTCTAAAAGTCGTTGTGTCATTGTGGTGCCAACTGCAGCTCAAATTACTACTGCAGATGGAGTACGATGCGCCACAGGCGTACGCCGAACACTGGTGTTTTCTCTCTCGGTAGCGCCACGTTGCCATTAGTGTCTACATTCCTTCCAAGTCTTTCTTCAATATCTCAGAACGAACATTCAGCTTCTCGTAGCCTTATGACACGACCTCGTTCAAATTCAGCGAGGTGTTGACATTAGCGTCTTTAAATTGTAAAGAATGTAGCAACCAGTCGCGGAAACATAACTTATTTATCTCGTTGCAAATCGACTTCGACTGTTATCAGTCATCATCGGTGCATTTTTCTAACCGATACTGTCCTTGGCGGATAAATAAATTATGTTTCCGCCACTGGTTGCTACATTCTTAATAATTTTATATTCCACGGTCGCTGCACGGAAAGAGAGCCTTATGGAGCCCGACATTCAATAGTGTCTTTGTCGCCTAGAAGGCATTCCCGACTAACACCAACTCACCACATCCAATCTCCAAGGTAGCTAACGCTCATGGCCATTACAGCGTGTATTTAAAGTGAACATGATTGCTATCCTCACGTTGTCGTTGTGTGTACGTATTGTGTATTAAAGGCTTCCTCCCGCCGTAGCCCTCAGTGGTTCACAACCCCACAACAGGCCACAGCTGTCCACCCATCCCACCGCCTCCCGACACCGAACCCAGGATTACTGTGCGCCCCCACAGTGGACCACCCCCCCCCCCTCCCCCCAGGAACGTCTCATACCATACCATACGAGTGTACCCCAAATGTTTGCGTGGTAGAGTGATTATGGTGTACGCGCACGTGGAGACAGTGTTTGCGCAGCAATCGCCGACATAGCGTAACTGAGGCGGAATAAGGGGAACCAGCCCGCATTCGCCGAGCCAGATGGAAAACCGCCTAAAAACCATCCACAGGCTGGCCGGCACACCGGACCTCGACGCAAATACGCCAGGCGGATTCGTGTCGAGGACCGATACGCCCTCCCGCTCGGGAAACTGTGGCATTACTAGCATCACACTTATGCGGGTGGCGCGAAGTTCGAATAGGCATCATCTTTCAGATGCAGAAACATGCCTACCAACTTTCGTTTATGTTGCACAACTCCTTACAGCACTCTAGAAGCTACATAAAATCATATACATACTGGAACGCAAAGACTGGGTGAAGAAACTTCGAAGGTTTAAAATTTTGAACAAGGAAAATGAGATTCCTGCTAACAACCTACCCTATTTATGTTTTTGTATACAGATAGCGCATAAATTAATCATAGAAAAGCTAGCTTTCTTTGTGAGAAGATAAATAACTTACTGAAATGTTTGATGCAGCACTGTATGCAGTATATGTTCAAAGATATTTACAAATATTCAATGTGGCTTCTTCTCATAACATGCAAAGTGTCCCATCTGTACTCAGTTTCCTGCCAAATCCTACGAAGCAAGTCTTGATGTATAGTGGCAGGTGCTTGCGTTCTTCGTTATCGCAGCTCATCGACGTGAAGGAACGAACACGCTGTCTATAATTTAACCCCATACACAGAAGTCTATCGGGGTTAAATCAGGTGATACTGAAGAACAGAATTTTGTTCTACCATGTTCAGTCGAAGTCGGCACATTCTAAGGAGACGTGCGATAACTTCACGATGAGAATGCGGTGTCGCGCCATCTTGCTGGAAAATAAATTTATTGCCCATATCCTGTTGCAATGCAGGCATTAGGCAATGTTCAAATATGTATACGTACGATATGCCGCTTACAGTTGACTCGGCAAAAAGAAAGTACCGTAAACCTTGTTACAGCTTACAGTGCAAAACACATTTGCCTTGAGCGAGTCCATCAAATAATCGATTATGTGAACTGGTTTCTGCTCGGCCCTTATGCGAACATTATGTCGATTGACTTTACTGCAGGTATGGACGGTGGCTTTGTCCCTGAATACAATTTTATTAACGTAATCATTTTCAGTCTGCATTTTTTTAAATACTTCTAAACAAAACTCGGCTCGTTTCTCTTTGTAACTTTCTTTTAAGACTTGCAGGTGTTCCATCTCGTAGGTTCTGAATGAAAGTAGTTTCCGTAATACCTTGCACATTATAATACTAAACATATTCAATTCTAAGCTGGCATGTTTCGTTCATTTACCAAGACTATGAATGTAAGACTGCAGAACTGGTTCAGTTCCAGCATCAGCGACTGCTGGCCGACACTGACCCGGCGTCCTATGTGTTACAGACCCAGTTTCAGTGAAACGACTGTACAAGTAAATAGCAGTTTGTCTGTAAGGTGATGGCTTGCGATATTTAGTACTGAATTGTATCAGAACTATACTAGCACTTCTGGATTCATAAAACCATAAACAACATTACACTCGCCCTGCACCATTATAAGACTATGATGAATGTTGTAATAACTCATTTGCGCATGCCACCTAGCGGGAACGTCTGGAACAAGGTGTATTAGGTGGGAATAAAACTTGCAAATTTAGTGATGCATCAAACATTTCCGTAAGTTGTTAACTCTTTTCACAACATCCGCCTGCTTAGCTGTGTGGTAACGTGTTTGCATACCAGGCAGAGGGCACGGGTTCAGTTCCCGGCCGGGTTGGAGATTTCCTCTGCTCGTGGATTGGGTGTTGTGTTGTCCGCTTCATTAGCGACACGTAAGTCGTTTAATGTGCACGGAGCACACCAGCAAGGGTTTTAATTTCAGCATGTCGACGGCAGCGGTCTTCTTGGACATGCAGAATGCTTATTGTAAGATTGGGCAGGACAACCTGGTGTATAAGATGCTGACGCAAACGCCCACCCCTGACATCTACGTTAAGATTTTGGATGATTTTCTTCACCAGAGGACCCTCTTTGCTCAGCGGGGTAAGCGCTCCAGTGTACACCACATGTCGATGGGTACCCCTCAGGGCTCTGTGCTGTCTCCTCTTCTTTTTAATGTCAATGTCAATGAGATGCCCATCATCCGTAATGGCCATTTGGCGCAATACTCCGATGACACGGCGCTTTATACGACCGGCCGCAATCCTGATCAACTCATTGCTCGCCTCCAAAGGCAAGTGGACGAAACAGTCACCTGGTGTCGCTCCAATAAGATGGCCCTTAATGCCGCCAAAACTACGGCAGTTTACTTCACAAAACGGCGCCCTATACTCCGCCACAGCATCTCAGTCGGGGGTGTCCGGGTTCCGTGGGGCCAGGCTAGCAAGTATCTCGGGGTCTGGTTGGAGAAGAAACTTTTCTTCCACCGCCACGCAGAATACATCACCAATAAAGGATTAAAGTTGACAAAGGCCGCTCTTCTCCAGCCGAGAGCTGAATTTAGATACCAAGCTCCGGCTACATCACTCAGTTGTCCTACCCTCACTAACATATGGTTCCTCTGCGTGGGCCACGATTAGTAAATGCCGGATGCTGACGCTCCAGCGCCTACAGAATAAAGTTCTCAGGTGGAGTCTTCACGCCCCTCCGCTCACCAGGATTGTCACTCTGCATGAGGAGACAAATACGGCCCTTCTCAAGACGACCATTCGCCGTAAGGCTCGCCAACTGTACAGTAAAGTGGACGCCCTCGCTGGACTACAAACCATCGGCACCACAGTTCCACGGCGCTGGCACCGACACCCCGTTCCGCTCACCATCCTGGAGGACTCGGATTCGGGCTATGACTGACGATGGGCCCAGTACGACCACGTTTTTATGTCCGTTTTCGTACAGTCACTAGCAGTGGCCTGTTCTCGTCCAGCCGCTTTTTTCTTTTTTGACCATAGAGTTGGCACATTACTACACCCCTCCTCTGTACTTCCACCATCGGAGGGTGGCACGGGACTTAAAGTTGCACCGCCACAACTTCAACGTGCTATGCTCGGTTGTTACTCAGCCGTTGCTCTGAGTCTCCTCTCACTTCTCCACCGAGACAGTTGGACCAAATCTGAACCGGTGACGCTGTATATTAGTAAACTGCCACAAAAAAAAAGTTCGATGTGGCGTCATCTGAAGTAAGACTTGCAACTCTGCGGCCAAACTCCCGCGCCATGGGCCTCCCGGCCATCAGTGCTACACGATCATTTTTCATTTCTTTCACAATATTGAAGGCTACTTTTGTGTAACTAATTTATAATCATATTATTTATATATACCACACGCCGCTTCATCAGGTACATAAAAACAAGCGAATAATCTAATGCAATGCAGTGTCAAAATTTACTTCTATATAAATATCAATATAAATGCAAATGTTCGTGCGTTAAAAATCATAAATCTCGGAAAGTTCAACACAGATTGCTTCGAAATTATGACACAACGAAATACATGTGCTTTTTCTTACGCCAATGTTTTAATACACACAACCATAAAAATATGTATGTGTTTCTTGACCGATTTGCTTTCGAATTTTACACAGTAATCTGACGAACATTTGGACGGATAGAGACTGTATATTTTAGCAAACAAGAAAGTTGTATTTATGGCTTATCGGATTATCACTAGAGTATTACTACAGATTCTGAACATGCTATTACAATAAACAAGGCTCTTGCTCAGAAAGGAGGAAAAAGAGATAGGCAGTGGGGTGGGAGGGAGTGGAGGTAGAAAGTGAGAAGTTGGAGATACAGAGAGAGAGAGAGAGAGAGAGAGAGAGAGAGGAGATGAAGAGATGGGAGATGGGAGACGGAGAGATAGGGGGGGGGGGCGAAAAGATGGATGTAGAAAGGAGGGAAGAGGTGATAGGCACAGGCAATGACAATGAGAGGGTGATGGAGAAAGGGAAGGGGAGGAGGGGATCTACATGTACATCATACTCCACAAGACACCTAATGGTGTGTGGCGGAGGGTTACTTTTGGTACAACTATCTGATCCCTCCAACCATGTTCCACTCGAGAATAGTGCTTGGGAAGAATGATTGTTGGTAAGCCTCTGTATTGGCTCCAATTTCTCGAATTTTCTCCTCGTGGTCAATACGCGAGATAAATGTAGGGGGACGAACTATCAGCTTAATAAGTCACAGCTGCAAAATACTAACACGAATTCTTTACAGACGAATGGAAAAACTAGTAGAAGCCAACCTCGGGGAAGATCAGTTTGGATTCCGTAGAAACACTGGAACACGTGAGGCAATACTGACCTTACGACTTATCTTAGAAGAAAGATTAAGGAAACGCAAACCTACGTTTCTAGCATTTGTAGACTTAGAGAAAGCTTTTGACAATGTTGACTGGAATACTCTCTTTCTAATTCTAAAGGTGGCAGGGGTAAAATACAGGGAGCGAAAGGCTATTTACAATTTGTACAGAAACCAGATGGCAGTCATAAGAGTCGAGGGACATGAAAGGGAAGCAGTGGTTGGGAAGGGAGTATGACAGGGTTGTAGCCTCTCCCCGATGTTGTTCAATCTGTATATTGAGCAAGCAGTAAAGGAAACAAAAGAAAAATTAGGAGTAGGTATTAAAATTCATGGAGAAGAAATAAAAACTTTGAGGTTCGCCGATGACATTGTAATTCTGTCAGAGACAGCAAAGGACTTGGAAGAGCAGTTGAATGGAATGGACAGTGTCTTGAAAGGAGGATATAAGATGAACATCAACAAAAGCAAAACAAGGATAATGGAATGTAGTCTAATTAAGTTGGGTGATGCTGAGGGAATTAGATTAGGAAATGAGGCACTTAAAGTAGTAAAGGAGTTTTGCTATTTGGGGAGCAAAATAACTGATGATGGTCGAAGTAGAGAGGATATAAAATGTAGACTGGCAATGGCAAGGAAAGCGTTTCTGAAGAAGAGAAATTTGTTAACATCCAGTATTGATTTAAGTGTCAGGAAGTCATTTCTGAAAGTATTTGTATGGAGTGTAGCCATGTATGGAAGTGAAACATGGACGATAAATAGTTTGGACAAGAAGAGAATAGAAGATTTCGAAATGTGGTGCTACAGAAGAATGCTGAAGATTAGATGGGTAGATCACATAACTAATGAGGAAGTATTGAATAGGATTGGGGAGAAGAGAAGTTTGTGGCACAACTTGACCAGAAGAAGGGATCGGTTGGTAGGACATGTTCTGACGCATCAAGGGATCACCAATTTAGTATTGGAGGGCAGCGTGGAGGGTAAAAATCGTAGAGGGAGACCAAGAGATGAATACACTAAGCAGATTCAGAAGGATGTAGGTTGCAGTAGGTACTGGGAGATGAAAAAGCTTGCACAGGATAGAGTAGCATGGAGAGCTGCATCAAACCAGTCTCAGGACTGAAGACCACAACAACAACAACATGTAGGGGGAGAGTATATGTTGTCCGAGTGCTGGAAAGTGGTGTTCCGAAATTTCAATAGTAAATCTCTCAGTGGTGCACAACGCGTCTCTTTTAACGTCTGCCAGTGGAGTTTGTTTAACGCTTCCATAACGATCTATCGCCAGCTAAACGTTCCCGTGACGAAAGGCGCCGCTCTTCGTTGGATCTTGTCTCTCACCTCTATCAGTCCTACCCGATAGTGATCCCAGACAGATGAGAAATACTCAATAATCTGACGAACAAGCGCCTTATAAGCCACTTCTTTCGTGGATGAGTTACATTTCATTAAGATTCTTCCGATGAATCTGAGTCTGATGTCTGCTTTTCCCACTATCTGTTTTATATGGTCATTCCACTTATGGTCGCTCTGGATAGTTAATCCTAGACATATTACGGCACACAGTGTCTCCAGTTGTTTGTCATCAATAGTGTAGCTGTACAGTAGTGGATTTCTATGGACAGAGATTGGAGGGAGAAGGAGATCATGACGTGTATTGAATTCCCATAAACGTTGAAAACATGTGCTTTCAGTTTTCTTTCTTTTCTGTCAGACCAGAATGAGCCACAACAACGCGTGGACTGGAACAGCTAGGTAAAAAGTAACTACCATAAGGTCGTGCTCTACTTATGTTGCTACGGGATGACGTGAAACATAAACAGCTGGCGATCGACATTGGCCTGTGCCATTATTTCTATTTACTTTTTATTCTTTCTGGTAATCTCCATGAAATATTCCGTACAAAATGTCACTAATACACTACTGGCCATTAAAATTGCTTCACCAAGAAGAAATGTAGATGATAAACGGGTATTCATTGGATAAATATATTGTACTAGAACTGGCATGTGATAACATTTTCACGTATGTTGGGTGCATAGATCCTGAGAAACCAGTACCCAGAACAACCACCTCTGGCCTAATAACGGCCTTGATACGCGTGGGCATTGAGTCAAACAGAGCTTGGATGGCGTGTACAGGTACAGCTGCCCATGCAACTTCAACACGATACCACAGTTCATCAAGACTAGTGACTGGCTTGTTGTGACGAGCCAGTTGCTCGGCCACCATTGACCAGACGTTTTCAATTGGTGAGAGATCTGGAGAACGTTCTGGCCAGGGCAGCAGTGGAACATTTTCTGTATCCAGAAAGACCCGTACAGGACCTTCAACATGCGGTCGTGCATTATCCTGCTGAAATGTAGGGTTTCGCAGGGATCGAATGAAGGGTAGAGCCACGGGTAGTAATACATCTGAAATGTAACGTCCACTGTTCAAAGTGCCGTTAATGCGAACAAGAGGTGACCGAGACGTGTAACCAATGGCACTCCATACCATCACGCCGGGTGATACGCCAGTATGGCAATGACGAGTACACGCTTCCAATGTGCGTTCACCGCGATGTCGCCAAACACGGATGCGACCATCATGATGCTGTAAACAGAACCTGGAGTCATCCGAAAAAATGACGTTTTACCATTCATGCACCCAGGTCCGTCGTTCAGTACACCATCGCAGGCGCTCCCGTCTATGATGCAGCGTCAAGGGTAACCGCAGCCATGGTCTCCGAGCTGATAGTCCACGCTGCTGCAAACGTCGTCGAACTGTTCGTGCAGACGGTTGTTGTCTTGCAAACATCCCCATCTGTTGACTCAGGGAGCGAGACATGGCTGCACGATCCGTTACAGCCATGCGGATAAGATACCTGTCATCTCGACTGCTAGTGATACGAGTCCTTTGGGATCCAGCACGGCGTTCCGTATTACCCTCTTGAACCCACCGATTCCATATTCTGCTAACAGTTATTGGATTCCGACCAATGAGAGCAGCAATGTCGCGATACGATAAACCGCAATCGCGATAGGCTACAATTCGACCTTTATGAAAGTCGGAAACGTGATGGTACGCATTTCTTCTCCTTAAACGAGGCATCACAAGTACGTTTCACCAGGCAACGCCGGTGAACTGCTGTTTGTGTATGAGAAATCGGCTGGAAACTTTCCTCATGTCAGCACGTTGTAGGTGTCGCCACCGGCGCCAACCTAATTATTTGCACATCACTGCATCATCTTTTTGTCGGTTAAATTTCGCGTCTGTAGCAAGTCATCTTCGTGGTGTAGCAATTTTAATGGCCAGTAGTGTACTATTTTAAATAAAATGCTGAACAATAAGGCATCATTTTTATTCCAATTAAAATCGCGTTTTTCAGAAAAATACGAAACGTGTTGAAAGCTATTTGAAAGTTCTTGAGAAACTGCAAAAATAACACTCCCATCTACACAATATTACCTTCATGTTTGATGTTATATAAAATTTTACCTTGGAAAATTTCTGTATTGCGGGTCTCAGGATGGAGTGATATTATCAAGTTACGGTAACCTAGAAACTTAAAATATCCAGAAGCATTTCCTTATAATAGCCGATTGTTTGGAAATGATATTAACTTGATGTTTACTTCAGACTGCAGAAAATTAAACCCCCACGAAAAGATGCTAGGTTTCCTGCTGTCGAAAGCGGAATGGAACAGCCCATATAAGAAATCGTTTCTCAGCGATAGGCAAGATAGCTGAGAATATTGTATTTAACGATATTTTCATTCATTTCAGAAATTGCGGAGTACAAAGGTCACCTTTCACCTTATCCCCGAGCAATTTTTCAGACGATGAATACCCATTCCGCCTTTTGCGTCAGTACTTAAACGTCCGTATCACGTTCCACGAACGCGGAGCAGGACGATGAAGAAGGAAAGGAAACAATGGGAATGAAAGGAGTTGGTCCATATTTGCGGGACTTCTGGACGGCCGCATTAATTGGCCCGTGCTACAGCCCCTTCCGGCCACCGCCTGGAGGCCCCTGTTTTGATGCCGAGGGCCTTTGTCCTTCCTCCGGCCCGCGGGAGAGCCGATCAAAGGATAGCGTGATCAATGACCGGCGCTGCAAGTGCTTCGGCCGCCGAAGGCCGGGGTAAATTAGCTGACGCGTCTTCTCCGCCGACGCAGCCCTCTCCAGCGGAATAAGGAAAAGAGGAATTTCCTCCTTTTTAAATTTCCTTCCTTTCTCGGAGAGGGCCAATTTTTTTCCGTTCGGCGGCGTTCCATCGTGAACTTCGGCAGAGAATACAGCGTCGACGATAGATGCAGCATTTATTAAGATATGAATACCCCGATTTATTTACCACTTATCCCTCCAGTATTCTCCAGTACCTGGCTCCAACAGTCAACTAGACTAAATTTCTGAAATCAATAAAGCACCAACAAGTACTATCTACATCTAAATCTACATGATTACTCTGCAATTCACATTTAAGTGCTTGGCAGAGGGTTCATCGAACCACAATCATACTATCTCTCTACCATTCCACTCCCGAACAACGCGCGGGAAAAACGAACACCTAAACCTTTCTGTTCGAGCTCTGATTTCTATTATTTTATTTTGATGATCATTCCTGCCTATGGAGGTTGGGCTCAACAAAATATTTTCGCATTCGGAAGAGAAAGTTGGTGACTGAAATTTCGTAAATAGATCTCGCCACGACGAAAAACGTCTTTGCTTTAATGACTTTCATCTCATCTCGCGTATCATATCTGCCACACTCTCTCCCCCATTACGTGATAATACAAAACGAGCTCCCCTTTTTTGCACCCTTTCGATGTCCTCCGTCAATCCCACCTGGTAAGGATCCCACACCGCGCAGCAATATTCTAACAGAGGACGAACGAGTGTAGTGTAAGCTGTCTCTTTAGTGGACTTGTTGCATCTTCTAAGTGTCCTGCCAATGAAACGCAACCTTTGGCTCGCTTTCCCCACAATATTATCTATGTGGTCTTTCCAACTGAAGTTGTTCGTAATTTTAACACCCAGGTATTTAGTTGAATTGACAGCCTTGAGAATTGTACTATTTATCGAGTAATCGAATTCCAACGGATTTCTTTTGGAACTCATGTGGATCACCTCACACTTTTCGTTATTTTGCGTCAACTGCCACCTGCCACACCATACAGCAATCTTTTCTAAATCGCTCTGCAACTGATACTGGTCTTCAGATGACGCTACTAGACGGTAAATTACAGCATCATCTGCGAACAACCTAAGAAAGTTGCTCAGATTGTCACCCAGGTCATTTATATAGATCAGGAACAGCAGAGGTCCCAGGACGCTTCCCTGGGGAACACCTGATATCACTTCAGTTTTACTCTATGATTTGCCGTCTATTACTACGAACCTTCCTGACAGCAAATCACGAATCCAGTCGCACAACTGAGACGATACCCCATAGGCCCACAGCTTGATTAGAAGTCGCTTGTAAGGAATGGTGTCAAAAGCTTTCCGGAAATCTAGAAATACAGAATCAACTTGAGATCCTCTATCGATAGCTGCCATTACTTCCTGCGAATAAAGAGCTAGCTGCGTTGCACAAGAACGATGTTTTCTGAAACCATGCTGATTACGTATCAATAGATCGTTCCCTTCGAGGTGATTCATAATGTTTGAATACAATATATGCTCCTAAATCCTACTGTAAACCGACGTCAATGATATAGGTCTGCAGTTCGATGGGTTACTCCTACTACCCTTCCCAAACACTGGTGCGATCTGCGCAATTTTCCAATCTGTAGGTACAGAACAATCGGTGAGCGTGCGGTTGTATATGATTGCTAAGTAGGGAGCAGTTGTAACGCCGGAAATGCATATCCTCCTATTTCCATCTATTGCACTGCAAATTTTTTTCCTTATTTTTTACCTGAAGATATAACATTTCTGTGTCTTTGTATATTGTAATTGTTTTACTATTTTTATATATATGCATTTATGTCGATGTATAATTGGTTTGTTTTGTGAATATTATTTGTATTTATACGCTGGGTCTGGCCTAGGGAAAATTATGCTATCGGACGAATATATCGATAGGTCGTGTGGAGTACGAAAGTGTTTAGGATCTTTGGTAGTGTTAACTCTGCCGCGTGCAGCGCGGGCTGAGCAGAGAGAGTCTGGCTGGAGTAGTGCAGTGGAGCAGGTGTGTTGTGTGACGCTCCCGCGAGTTACCGCGCTTTCGGGGTTGGGCAGCATGTAATTGCGCTCGACTTGCTATGATAGTTTCTGACACGGTATAGCGGATGGGAAGCATTAGCTGGCGCACATCAAGAGCCCGTTTCGCCTGGTGACCATGTCGAGAAGAAGGCGCGCCAACATCCAGCTTCTGCAACAGCGACGGCCGACAATGAGTGACTGTCGCCACCTCCTCGATCGACGGCTTCAAACCTTCAATCAGCCAACAACGAAGACTGGAAGCACGTAAAGTTTTAGAACTGTATGACAGACCTCAGCTTTTCAAATTGTTCCATTTTCGTAACTATAATTACAGCAACTTAGCATGATCATTTGTTGCTCATTGTCCCAATTGCATTACCAAGCAGGGTCCCTTCCTTTTCCTGAATGAACTCGAGTGTCGTTGAAATTCAAACGCCAGCATTAAAGTAAAAGCATTCGATTTCACTGTTTTAATTTCAAAGTTCAGTTAAGGTATTCATAGCTGGCTACAATATTTAGATTACACAAGCACAAATTAAGAGTGCGAGTTTTGTTTGCATATTTTAGCTTACTTCAGAATCATTTAATTCAAGTCCAAAGTTAAATCTCTTATTTCTAAATTGCGTAGATTCAAGTAGCTTTTGAAATGATTGTTGAGGTAGTCCAAGACTAACCGTATTTTACTGAATTTCGATATGCTTCAGAAAGAAAGCTCACTATTAACTTCAGTCACTAAATTAACTTTCGATTTTCCGGTTTTATAAATTCTTTTGCTAAATTAAGTCAGAGTGTAGCGAAATTTATTACTTCTGACAAACTTTCAGTTTTCACACTACACGTGTCAACCTTCAGTTGCCACGCTTCTAGTGCTAATTATATGTGTAATAACCTTTCTTTATCAGTTACTAGAGTAATTGTCCATAGGACTGGCGACCGTAATTTCCCCCAAATCTCAAATATCTAATTACCGCTAGTTAATTGTTAACGTAACGGCAGCACATTTACTTTCTTTATTAACTTTACCCCTTTTCAAAATTAATTTCCACCAGTTTAACTTGCATTTTTCATTTCATTTAGAAGTAACCCTTTCCTCCCTCTTTACCGACACTTTAACTTCGGTGACGATTGCATTTCCCAAATTTCCATTAGGGACACGCGGTTTAATTTTTCACTGTCATTAAGGTCGATAAGTGAGGGGGAGGTTACACGTGGCGACCTGGTGACAGGACAATCTTCAAATTTGAGGTTGTTCTGGACACGAATTTTGTATGGTGCAAATGTCGTAACAAAGTATTGGTTACGAACAGGTAGTTACGTCAGCGAGATTAAGTAGAGGGAGGAATCCTAATTAGATTTGAGATTTGGCATTTATATTGAAAATTATTAAAATGAGTGAAGGCAACAATTACCAAAATTTGGTAGACTTGGGTACGGAACAATCGGTCGAACAGTGGGAAACGCGCACCGCGGTACCCATTGTTCAGGGGCAGGCGGTTAGCATGAAAGACGTGACCGCCGAAAGGCAACAAAGAGCAGAAATGGAATTCCAAACTATAGAAAATGTTTCGGAATCGGAAGTGAAAATCAAATCTGAACCCCTTGATGACGAATACGGGGGGACAATTAAAGAGGAAGCCGCTACGGAAGTAAAACCGGTAGTTTCCGGGAATTTAACTTTCTTATTGAATGTTCTGATTAGTGAAATCAAGAGTCAATCGGCAGAAATTAAAGCTCAGGCTGTCAAGCAAGAAGCTCAGGCTGAAAAAATTGAACGGAAGCTAGACAATCAGAACAAAGCTATTAATGTTGTTAACAACAATGTTAGAGTTGTTAACACAAAAGTTGATAAAATGAAAGAAGATATTGTTGTAATTAATTCCCAAATCGGTAATCTTAAACAGGAAATGGTAAGCGTTCAGGAGGAAATTGCGAGCATAAATACTCGTTTTAATTCCGAAATTAGCAGAATCGAGAAAAGTGTAGGAGAAGCAGTTGCTCCGATGATCGAGAATAAGGTGACGGAACAAATTCAGTTAGTGAAAAAGGAGGATCAACAGAAGGTGGAAACTTTAAAGGCTTTAGTGTTCGAGGTTGATGCTAAAGTGACGAAGCAGGCTAATACCTGCGAAGAGAAAAAAAGGGAAATAGAAACGCTTGCAACAACCACTTGCCAAGTAATTACGAGAGTTTCGGAATTAGAAAAGAAACTTGACGGAAAACAGAGCTATGTGCCAATCTGTGCACATGATTCGGAATTGTTGACGAAAGAGGAGCAGTTCGACCCCTTGAAAAAAGGCGGTATACACCCGACGGATTTCATTAAAAATTGTGAAAGAGTTTTACCCAGGTCATGGACTAATGAGAGAAAAATTAATGCGGCTATTGATGTGGCTGGTGATGCCAAGCGTTGGGGCTTAAACCTCAACGTTACGAACCTGACTTTTGACGAGTTTAAAAGTTTGTTTCTAGCTGAATACTGGTCAGAGCAAAAACAGCAAAGTGTTTGGCGCGAATGTGTCGTATCGAGGCCTTTCGATGCGAATTCGCGCGGTTCGATGAAGCAGTTTAGTGAGGGCTGGATCCGCAAGTTGGAATATTTGCGTGATCGCCGCACGGAATCCGAAATAGTCTGGGAACTCTACAAGAAGCTTCCAGATGATACAAAACGCTACATAGGAAGCAATTACAGGACAATCAATGATTTCCTGGAAATAGTTGAGGACGAGGACAATTGGCGCAATAATCGCGATAGTGGTAGAGGTCGTGGTAACAACAACGAGTACCACAGCAACCACAACAACGATAACCATGGGAATAATGCATACCGCAACCATGGCAGCAATAACAATAATGGTTCGGACCGTAATAATAATCGGTACAACACAAATAATAACAGGAATGACGGAAACCAGTATCATACTAACGTGATACGGGCTTCACAGAATAGTAATAATGCCAGAGGGTGTGATCAGCCGCCTCAGCAGCATCCGGGGAGCGTATCTGCTGGGACGAGACAGGGAAACCATTAGCCGCGCCGGTGAGGGGCCGACCGGGCGTGGAGAAATTTTGGCGGCCCGATAACAGGAGAAAACCCAGGTGTCGTCGTTATGAAAATTCCGTGTGGAATAATCAACGGCGGGAGAGTGTGCCAGTGTTAGGAGAAAGGAGTGCGCCCACAAGTAGTATATCAGCTGTAGACACGGCAGTTGAAAATACATTCACTGTCAGTGAGAACAATTTAAGTAGTGTTCCGGAAATCGATTATAAAGTGGCAGCTGTAACACCCACAGTGGAAATGGAGATTGAATTTAAGAATGATTCGCAATTGTTGAGAGAAGAGCAGATGTCGGATAATACGTCCGTCATCGAGCGAGGGGATGCAGAGAGGTATGAGGTCTGGTTAAGGCAGTTCGGTCGCTTATACGACGAACTAAGAGATTGTAGGGGCCTGTATGGGAGAAGTGTTTATGGGGAGCGTGGGCAGGATTTTCCGCGTGTCGTCCCGCAGGAAGACAGTGTTTGTGAAATGATAGAAAGTTCTGGCCCTAACCGGCAGACTTTACCAGAAATAGTTTATGTTTATGGGGAGCACGACCAAGATTCGTCGTGTTTCGTCGCGCAGGAGTTGGATGTTGAAGTAGTAACGGAAAGTTCTGGTCCTGACCGGCAGACTTTACCGAAAATTATAGTGTTAGAAGTGGCCGACCCACCCGACGCAAAACTCCAGTTTAAACATTGCGAAAGTATTGAGGAGAAAGATTACGAGAATTTTAGTGATAGCCGGACACGATTGGTAGAAAAGCACGTAGATTACAGCGTGTATGAGGTTAGAGCTGACGTTATACGGTCAGACAGTAGCAATGTGGGTTGCGCAGATCCAGAGGAAGTAATTGCAGATACTACTGGGCACATTCCTCCAGGTAGATTGGCAGATGAGATCAATCTGACCAAAGAGGAATCAACGAAGGAGACAGTTAGTGAATTGATAGCAAAGCAACACTCACTAGTTGACGAGTTACAGGAAAAGGTTTCGGTATTGGAGGCGAAGCTACAGACTAAGCCTCAGGACAAACGTGTTGAAATTAAAACTGTATGTGAACAGAGGCTGAAAAGGCCGTCAGATAAACCGGATTTAGGATCAAAGCCGGATGGTTTTTTCTGGAATGACCTGGATATAGACGAGGATTTACTGTGGGAAAATAAAGAAACAGTCGAGGACAAGTGTCGACAGATAGTAGTGTCTGTTAATATGCACGACCTACAACTAAACTTGTTGATTGACACCGGTGCAGAATTGAGTGCTGTATCTGGGAAAATATTTGAATTACTGAAAGACAGACCTGGCATCGTAGTTATGCCAGTAACAGGAGTGAAAATTATCGGTGCTACTGGGAAGGCCAGTAAACCGGTCACAAAACAGATTTTTGTCAACTTCAAGATATGTGGGGCACGATTAGAACAAGAGTTTGTCGTCGTGCCAGACTTAACTACGGAAGTAATTATCGTGTTAGATTGGCTATTAAAGTACCGTGCAGTGATTAATTGCGAAAGCAAAACTTTGACATGTACATCCCAAGATAAAACAATAGTAGTTAGTTTTGACGAGGCAGGAGACGGTGTGCATAGGCAATACCAGCCTATAAACATTGTTAACTGGCCGGATGCCATTGACGTAGGTAGGAATTTGAACTACTGTAACGTGAGGAGTCTCGGCATTGACAATAGTGTAGAAAGTGAATTGGGAAGTATTGTAGACAGTGTGTCAGACGTAACACACGAACAAAGACGAGGCCTGTATGAAGTAATAATCAGGAATGAGAGTGTGTTTTCAGACAAACCGGGACTTGTGGAAGAGATAATCAAATTCCCTCCACAGATTAATATGCACGACCTACAACTAAACTTGTTGATTGACACCGGTGCAGAATTGAGTGCTGTATCTGGGAAAATATTTGAATTACTGAAAGACAGACCTGGCATCGTAGTTATGCCAGTAACAGGAGTGAAAATTATCGGTGCTACTGGGAAGGCCAGTAAACCGGTCACAAAACAGATTTTTGTCAACTTCAAGATATGTGGGGCACGATTAGAACAAGAGTTTGTCGTCGTGCCAGACTTAACTACGGAAGTAATTATCGTGTTAGATTGGCTATTAAAGTACCGTGCAGTGATTAATTGCGAAAGCAAAACTTTGACATGTACGTCCCAAGATAAAACAATAGTAGTTAGTTTTGACGAGGCAGGAGACGGTGTGCATAGGCAATACCAGCCTATAAACATTGTTAACTGGCCGGATGCCATTGACGTAGGTAGGAATTTGAACTACTGTAACGTGAGGAGTCTCGGCATTGACAATAGTGTAGAAAGTGAATTGGGAAGTATTGTAGACAGTGTGTCAGACGTAACACACGAACAAAGACGAGGCCTGTATGAAGTAATAATCAGGAATGAGAGTGTGTTTTCAGACAAACCGGGACTTGTGGAAGAGATAATCAAATTCCCTCCACAGATTGACATTAATATTGGTGTGAAAAAAGATCGTTTGCGAAAAATAATGAAGGTAAAAGCCGATGCTCGCATACGTCGTCATGACCCTAAAGCGCGTTTTGCTAAGTTTGCAATCGGAGACTTAATACTTGTAAAAGCTCATGAGAAATCGAGAGAGATAGACAATGAAATCTCTAAATTTGTTTATACTGGACCATATAAAGTCATTGGTATACCTCACACAAATGCTTATTGCTTAGAGTAACCAAGCTCTGGAAAACTATTAGGTATACGGAACATTGTAGACTTGAAATTGTACCAGCCTAGGATTGATTAATACCACAGAATGGGTAATTTGTACAGTAAATATAAAGTGTAAGATTTAAACGATTTGCTAGATTGCCATGCTTTTGCCTTACCAAGAGGACATTAAAGAAGTTGTAATTAATAAGTAATTAATTTTTACCAAATGATTTAAGAGAAACTGATTATTAATCTACTGAAAAATCCAAGCTGCTAGTTTAAGTTTTTAGCTGAGTCACAGTAGATTAAGGAATTATGTAACAAGCTGTAAGATTTCATGAATATGTGTTTTACTAGTCATTGCCGATGTACTTAGACGATGTTTTAAGTTTCAGGCTTGTACATGTGTGATGATGGACAGTGTTGAGTTATCCACTGTGATAGTGTTAATGGACTCCTTGAGATTACTCGGGAGTGAGTTTTTCCGAAAGAATTAAGTGAAACGGACGTTCTGAAAATGCCGTTACACAGGCGAGTGAGATCAAGCGTGCCGCACAGGCGGGCGCAACAATGCTGGCGAGGCGGAGCCGCTGTCGGCTCATGTGCCGCTGTCGGCATTCTTTGCACTTGCGAGTACGGAAGGCGGAATTGTTTTTCTTCCCGGACAGCTGAAAGAATTCTGCTGTCAATATTTATGGTTTTTTCGATCTGCTGAATTTTATTTTCCTGTTTAGCGTTAATTGGACTCTCATGACGAGAATATTAATTATGAAAAGCTTACATGAAAATGTGTATAATATGTAATTAATAATTAATTTGCGTATTTTGATCTACCTGTTTTTATGACCATGTACTCTGATTAATTTTGTAAATAGTATTCCATTTCTTGATAGTGTTACGAATTTTGACGATTTTGGAATAGCTAAACCATTTTCTACGTTTTCTATGAATTTTAATATGTTGTCAACCTGTTTTGTTTTGTGCAAGATGACAGAGTGGAATAAGATTAGGAGTGTCTCCACTCAATTATTATGGTCTAAAAATTGATTTATGCTTAATTGGACGAATACTAAATTTTGTTGATGTTTTGAGCACATGCATTTCCGCTGTTTCTTTTTTGGGATATTTCCTGAGTCAGTTTCGGTTACACGAACATCCTCAGACAATGTGGGGCACGTGTAACGCCGGAAATGCATATCCTCCTATTTCCATCTATTGCACTGCAAATTTTTTTCCTTATTTTTTACCTGAAGATATAACATTTCTGTGTCTTTGTATATTGTAATTGTTTTACTATTTTTATATATATGCATTTATGTCGATGTATAATTGGTTTTTTTGTGAATATTATTTGTATTTATACGCTGGGTCTGGCCTAGGGAAAACTATGCTATCGGACGAATACATCGATAGGTCGTGTGGAGTACGAAAGTGTTTAGGATCTTTGGTAGTGTTAACTCTGCCGCGTGGAGCGCGGGCTGAGCAGACAGAGAGTGGCTGGAGTAGTGCAGTGGAGCAGGTGTGTTGTGTGATGCTCCCGCGAGTTGCCGCGCTTTCGGGGTTGGGCAGCATGTAATTGCGCTCGACTTGCTATGATAGTTTCTGACACGGTGTAGCGGATGGGAAGCATTAGCTGGCGCACATCAAGAGCCAGTTTCGCCTGGTGACCGTGTCGAGGAGAAGGCGCGCCAACATCCAGCTTCTGCAACAGCGAAGGCCGACAATGAGTGACTGTCGCCACCTCCTCGATTGACGGCTTCAAACCTTCAATCAACCAACAAGGAAGACAGGAAGCACGTAAAGTTTTAGAACTGTATGGCAGACCTCAGCTTTTCAAACTGTTCCATTTTCGTTACTATAATTACAGTAACTTAGCATGAACATTTGTTGCTCATTGCCCCAATTGCATTACCAAGCAGTGTCCCCTCCTTTTCCGGAATGAACTCGAGTGTCGTTGAAATTCAAACGCCAGCATTAAAGTAAAAGCATTCGATTTCACTGCTTTAATTTCAAAGTTCAGTTAAGGTATTCATAGCGGGCTACAATATTTAGATTACACAAGCACAAATTAAGAGTGCGAGTTTTGTTTGCATATTTTAGCTTACCTGTGACTCCAGCTCAGCTTGGTACGTACTAAATTTTACTATTGTTAATTGTTCAGAATCATTTAATTCAAGTCCAAAGTTAAATCTCTTATTTCTAAATTGCGTAGATTCAAGTAGCTTTTGAAATGATTGTTGAGGTAGTCCAAGACTAACCGTATTTTACTGAATTTCGATATGCTTCAGAAAGAAAGCTCACTATTAACTTCAGTCACTAAATTAACTTTCGATTTTCCGGTTTTATTAATTCTTTTGCTAAATTAAGTCAGAGTGTAGCGAAATTTATTACTTCTGACAAACTTTCAGTTTTCACACTACACGTGTCAACCTTCAGTTGCCATGCTTATAGTGCTAATTATACGTGTAGTAACCTTTCTTTTTCAGTTACTAGAGTAATTGTCCATAGGACTGGCGACCGTAATTTCCCCCAAATCTCAAATTTCTAATTACCGCTAGTTAATTGTTAACGTAACGGCCGCACATTTACTTTCTTTATTAACTTTACCCCTTTTCAAAATTAATTTCCACCAGTTTCACTTGGATTTTTCCTTTCATTTAGATGTAACCCTTTCCTCCCTCTTTACCGACACTTTAACTTCGGTGACGATTGCTTTTCCCAAATTTCCGTTAGGTACACGCGGTTTAATTTTTCACTCTCATTAAAGTCAAGTGAGGGGGAGGTTACACACTCTCCATGTAAAGTAATAACCTACTAAACGAATAACGATTTCCGTATTTGTAGAAATATCCAGTGACAGGCGGAAGTCATCCTACCCAGAAAAATATCTTTACTAGTTGAAATAGGTGGTACTACTACTACTACCACTACTACTACTACTACTACGTGATCAGGCCCAGTGGACCGCACGCAACCACAAGTTTCCTCCTCCACTGTATTCTGTCCATTGCTGCTATCCGCCATCCGTTCACATCTATTGACACTTGGTTTAAATCTTCATGGAGTCCATCTCTCCAACGCCTCTTGGGTCTCCCTGGCGATCTATTTCCTGTAGGTGTCAAATCTAGGAGCTTTTGAGGACATCTGTGATCCTGGGCCACATGGCCGGTCCACTGCATTCGTTTGGCTTTGACAGCTCCTGCTATGTTGGGCTGCTGGTATAGTTCCTCAAGCTCTTGGTTGTATCTGATCCTCCATTCCCCCGTATCTGCATCCAGAACTGGACCGAATATCTTCCGAAGGACTTTTCTCTCAAAAACAAGGAGCTTATGGAAATCCTGTTTCCAGATACTCCATGTCTCACAGTCATATAGAACAACAGGCTGGATCAGGGTTTTGTACAGTCGAATCCTGAACTGTCTGGAGAGATATCTGGACCAAAGCATTTCTGCTAGGCTGTGGTAAGATCGGTTAGGTGCTAGCAATAAATAAGTTACCAAAATTGAAAATGTAGCCCCACAAACAATGATTAGTCTCTTGTATAGACGCAACACCACACGAAATCAAAAGTTTCATTTACATCTCCTCATTTTTAGTGTGTTCTTTACGTGAAATGAACCTATTTTCCTCCCGCCTGCTTCCAACTCACTTTCCCTTCGTACAGTGCTCAATGGAAAGAAACCAAAAGATTATTACATTCATGTGGCCTGTGGAAAAATCAGAGTAGTAGATCTGGAAGTATACAGACGAAGTGTTATCGATATATTGGGTGATTACAAATAAAGTTAAACTTTCAAACTGCTGTGGAAGTAACACCACTGATCAGAATGATTTTAAATTGCAACGGAATATTATCGGTGAAGGTGGAAAACGTATGGCACAAGAAAAATAAATAGTTACAAAATGTAGCAACAGATGGCGCTGTAAGCATCATAATTCAATAGTGGTCGACTACATATGACAAATGAATCATACAACAATGCCTAAGGTGTACGTTTGACGTTAAACCAGCTGTACTACTCAGTGTGCATCGGTGTACAGGTCTGATACTGTTAGTTACGTAAGCCCAGCTACCACAGCAAGTTCATATCACATTGGATGAGAAAAATCGGCCGCGCGGGGTGGTCGCGATGTTTGAGGCTTCATGTCGTGGACTGCGCGGCGGAGATTCGAGTCCTTCCTCGGGCATGAGTGTTTGTGTTGTTCTTAGCATAAGTTAGTTTAAGTAATGTGTAAGTCTAGGGACCGATGACCTAAGAAGTTGGTCCATTAGGAATTCACACACATCTGGGAAAAATCGGTTTTTAATTGTCCTAAGGCCAAAGACCGCATAAAAAGCATCAATCACGTCAGCTTTTAATTGTCCTGAGGCCAAAAACCGCATAAAAAGCATCAAGCAAAATCAAATCGGATTATTAATTTCCGTGTGACTGGCGCAAAACATGTTCAATAAGCTGTCCACCGTTTTCTGCAACATGTTGAAATCGAGAAACAGCATGTTCCACAACTGATCGAAGTATTTCCAGGCTCATGTTCAGAATGTGTTGTGCAATGCGTGCCTTCAATGCAGTTAAGTTTGCAATCGCAACACTGAACACAACATCTTTCCGATAGCCCCACAGCCAGGAGTCATACGGATTAGGATCAGGTGATTGGGGCGGCCAGGCTGTAGGGCAATGGCGGCTGTTAATTCTAGCATTTCTGAAAGGGCGCTTCAGCACCTGCTTAACTGGATATGCAATGTGCGGAGGTGCGCCATCTTGCATAAAAATGATCCCATCCACACATCAGCGCTGTTGGAGAGCTGGAATGACTTGATTGTGCAAAAGACACTCATAGCGCTTACCAGCGACGTTACAGATAAAATATGGCCCTATGATAAATGATGCCATAAACTTGCACCACACAGTGACCTTTTCAGGATGAAGTAGTACAGGTTGATTTGCGTGTGGATTTTCCGTTGCCCATATTCGACAATTCTGTCTATTGACATATCCTGTCAGACGGAAGTGAACTTCGCATGTTCACAAAATCTTCCATTGCCAATCATTATACACTCCCATGCGACCAAGAAATTCAAAAGCAAAGGTCTCTCTTGCTGGCAGGTCAACAGGAAGCAACTTTGCACGTGGGTAATTTTGAATGGATAGAAAAGAAGGGTGTTTCGCAGTATTTTGCGCACTCTGCTCATGGGTATGGCCAATGTTATGGCAATTCTTCGTGCACTACACGTTTGCACACCACCACTCGTCTCCTCCTGCATTGCTGTGGCCACTGCTCCCACTGACGTCGAATCAATTCGTTTCCTCCCTCCACCAGGTTGCACACCAGAAGAACCCGTCTTTTCGAATTTCCGAATCATTTTCTCCAGACCCACGGCAGTCATCGGACAAACGCCTTTTTTCAAACCCTTCAGTGTCCGGAACTTCTGCAGAGCAACGTGTACACAGTCATCAATCTTGTAATACAGCTTCACAAGCAGAACGCGATCCTGCATCGAGAGTCACGGCGAACGTCGGAGACGCGAAAGCAGGAAAAGTCGTGTACCCGGCGTGTTTATACCAACTTCAGTGGGTCGTGCAAATGACAGGTGTTTCATTTACGTGTTCTGACACATACAGCGCCATCTATTGATCAATTTTCACTCTATTTTTTTCTTCTGTCATGGGCTTTCCTCCTTCTCCGATAATAATCCGTTGCAATTTGAGGTCATTATTTCTAAAGCGTTTTGAAAGTTTAACTTTAATTACAATCACCCTGTGTATTAAAGATGAAATAGAGAAGTTAAGTGCTATGCGAGAAAGTATTACAAGGATTACGATTAAATCTGTCATTCAAAGGCTGTGGACATGCTTCACGAGGCAGTTTAGTGCACAAAGCGAGATGGACAAGGTCACCGATGGTTTACAACCCCACGTGAAGAGCGAAAATCTGGCCAGCTCTGCATTGTGGTACTGTATGCCTACCGCAAGAGCAATGAAGGACAGTCTTAGAAGGGCCATTGTAGCCGCTATGTCTGACCAGACCGTAAAGAAGAGGTTACGAGGAAAGTACTTTCGATCTACACGTCCTTTTCGGGTACTCCACTTGACACGATAACATCTCGCAGTTCGCCTTCAGTTCTTCCAATCCCATGTCAACTGGCAAGTTCGTCACCGGCGAAATGTGTGACACACATACACAAGATTTCCACTGCCGCACGGTGATGACCGCGTTCCTGTGTGAAAACACCATGGTGAGCGGTACCTGCCACATGTCCAGGAAATCGACAGATTCGGCCAAGGTTCTGTGATGATGTGTGGAGGCATCAGTGTTGACAGTCGTACAGATCTTTCCGTTGTCTGTGGTCGTCGTCCTGTACGCTGAAAAGATCCATTCGGACCATGTGGTGGCTGCTGCATACAGTGCTATCCTAAATTCCTTCTCAAGCACTATAATGCCGGGCCCCTGTAGTAGCATCATCAGGGATGTGTCGCGAATCCTGGGGATTGAAGTACTGGAACGATCAGCGTTGAGCGCAGACCTAAACCTCATCGAGCATGTGTGGGACTTGCTTGGCAACCGTGTTCGTGGTATTCTTGACCCACCACAATCTCTCCAAGAACTAACACGGACTCTTATTGAAGAATGGGAGTGGACATCACAGTGTGACCTCCGTAGACGTACCACGTAGATGATAGCGGTGATACACGCTCACAGTGGGTATACACGTTACTGAAGCTCTCAAAGTACAATGAAAAGAACCCAAGACGATGGGAGGAGTGGCTGTTTCCACTTTGTTTTCTAAATGAACGAGAATGTTTAGATGTTATGTGGACTTAATTTCTGAAAGATAAAAGTATATACGATGTTTGAAATGTCTGTGTCGTTCCGAAGTGCGATGCAATGTTCCTTCCGACGTACAAGGATGTCCAAAGGAACAGCCACTGCGGCGATTACCACCGTTATAAAATACATGAGACATTGTATTCTATTGTATGTTAACCGGGGGTCTAGAAACGATGGAGAGGCTCCGTCCCCGCCGCAGCCGCAGTGGTCCACAACCCCACGACGACGACCGCAGTCCACTTCACCCCTCCGCCGCCCCACACCGAACCCAGGGGTATTGTGCGGTTTGGCCCCTGGTGGAACCCCCCAGGGAACGTCTCACACCAGACGAGTGTAGCCCCTATGTTTGCGTGGTAGACTAATGGTGGTGTACGCGTACGTGGAGAACTTGTTTGCGCAGCAATCGCCGACGTAGTGTAGCTGGGGCGGAATTGGGGGAACCAGCCCGTATTCGCCGAGGCAGATGGAAAACTGCCTAAAAACTATCCACAGCCTGGCCGGTGCACCGGACCTCGATACAAAACCGCCGGGCGGATTCGTGCCGGGGACCAGGCGCTCCTTCCCGCCCGGAATACATGAGACATGCTCGCAGTATAGTGGAATGATGACAGCGAAAATGTGTGCCGGATCGAGAGTCGAACTCGGATATCCTTGCTATAGCGAGAGCTCACCTTACTTTTTTTTTCGTGCGTGGTTGTTGTCCCAGCAATCTAATTTTTCCCGGATCTCCTGCTTACTTTTTTATTTATTATTTTTAAGTGTTCTACCGCCTTTTTTAGATTTAAACAGAAACAACGGGAAACAATAAAACTGCCTTTTTGTTGGAGTTACAAAATGAGAATAACAATTTTTATATAAGCTGAACAGTATAACTATATACCAAACTGACGTAAAACCAACATAGTAATAAGTAGTAATCTTTGGAAATTTAAATACACATCAGAAATTGAAAAACATAATAAAATAATTTTAAAAAGGAATACTTGTTCAACTATGCTTCAAATTTTAATGATTATCTTTCACAAATTAAAGCAAATCCTGGTACATATTTAAGGAAAGCTAAATTTCAGTAACAACCACTTCATTGTCATACCACAAGTAACATTTCCGTATTGATTGAAACTATTAAACCGAACATTATTCTCGCATAACATAAACGAAGAAACACACAGCACAATGCAGAACAGCATTTCCAAGCCCCCCCCCCCCCCCCCCCTTTTACTGTCATCCGGGTGTGTCTTCTCGTAGGCATATGGTATCCATCGATTCTTATCTTCCGTTCATTCTTTCACTGCATCGATAATTTAACTTCTCCTACACTGGACGTTCCAGCTATGCGGAGATCTTGAAACGCACTCCATGAGAAGTTAGAGAAATACTATCGGTATTTCCGATTGCTCACGCCCTTCAGATGTAGCTCCTGTAAAAAAAGGTCGAGAAGTGCATCACATTTTTTGGACGATCTCTGAACAAATAGAAAATTGTCTGGCCTCGAAGCCACGTTACTGCATTCATTTTAGCACTTGGGTAGTTCGTACCGCCCGGGAAGAATGTAATCTTTGGACCAATGTTGTAACGTCCCATTTGAAGAAAGAAAGCGATCATCTGTGTCGCCAGACACCACACTTCCGCCGCATATGAGGCGGTTTTCGTTGTTCTACAGAGTTTGGCATTGAGGGCAAAATGGTGAATGTGCCATATGAATCGCATGGAGTCGGGATCGGGTGACATTTTAGCCGTTAACTGTGAGGTACCACATTGCACGTATCTCTGTGTCTAAGGAGACATAGTCTATCGATAGCCATACTTCACGCCAATTGATATAAGGATGCTTCCTGCCGGCCGGGGTGGCCCAGCGGCTCTAGAGGCTACAGTCTGGAACCGTGCGACAGCTACGGTCGCAGGTTCGAATCCTGCCTCGGGCACGGATGTGTGTGATGTCCTTAGGTTCGTTAGGTTTAAGTAGTTCTAAGTTCTAGGGGACTGATAACCTCAGAAGTTCCATAGTGCTCAGAGCCATTTGAACCATTTGATGCTTCCTCTCAATAGTATTAAAAAATGGTTCAAATGGCTCTGAGCACTATGCGACTTCTGAGGTCATCAGTCCCCTAGAACTTAGAACTAATTAAACCTAACTAACCTAAGGACATCACACACATCCATGCCCGAGGCAGGATTCGAACCTGAGACCTCAATAGGATTGCTGCGCGTCCGGTCGTTAGTATCCGACAGATGTCACGCACCGTTGCAGGTCTGGTTTCCGGCAGAGGCGTCTGACCGTACCTGTACTCTATAAAAAAGCCGCGTATGTGGTGGAGTGACCGGGAAATGTGCTGGACCGCCACTAGCGTCGTTGGAGAAACTGATGGTAGTTCTTCTATTAAGATTCCTGTCAGACAAGTCTGATGTAGTCCTCACAGTTTTAACATTGCGCTAATATAGAGCGCCGAAGCTCGATCGCGAACATGCACAAGACCAAAGCCACCGCTACTAACAAGGGAACCTCCCCATCGCACCCCCCTCAGATTTAGTTATAACTTGGCACAGTGGATAGGCATTGAAAAACTGAACACAGATCAATTGAGAAAACAGGAAGAAGTTGTGTGAAACTGTGAAAAAGTAAGCAAAATATACAAACTGAGTAGTTTATGGCAAGATAGGCAACATCAAGGACACTAGCCTTGCAGGAGCGCCGTGGTCTCGTGGTAACGTGAGCAGCTGCAGAAGGAGAGGTCCTCGGTTCAAGTCTTCGCACAAGTGAAGATTTCACTTTCTTTATTTTTGCATAGTTATATCTGTCCGTTCGTTCATTGACGTCTGTGTTCACTGTAATAAGTTTAGTGCCTGTGTTTTGCGACCGCATCGCAAAACCGTGCGATTAGTAGACGAAAGGACGTGCTTCTCCAATCGGAACCGAAAACATTTGATCGAAAGGTCATAGGTCATACGATTCCTCCACAGGAAAACACATCTGATATATTCTATACGACACTGGTGACGGCATGTGCGTCACATGACAGGAATATGTTGTCGACCCACCTAACTTGTACACTTGGCGAATGGGTAAAAAAGATTCTTCTACCTTGCCCGATTTAGGTTTTCTTGAGGATGTGATAATCACTCCCAAAAAAGTGATGAAAACGTAAGAGTTTGACACATAAACTGAAAATAAAAAATTAAAGCTTTCACTCGATGGAAGATTTGAACCAAGGACCTTTCGTTCCGCAGCTGCTCACGTTACCACGAGACCACGGCGCTCCTGCAATCCCAATGTCCTTGATGTTGCATATCTTCCCATAAACTACTCAGGTTGTATATTTTGCTTCTTTTTTCACAGTTCCACACAACTTCTTCCTGTTTTCTCAATTGATCTGTGTTCAGTTTTTCAAGGCCTATCCAATGTGCCAACTTATAACTAAATCTGAGGGGGGTGCGATGGGGAGGTTCCCTTGTAAGTGGTAGAGTAAGTGCGTCGTATCTTACTTCAAATAGTAGACGTGCACTCACGAAGGAACTGAAAGCCGACAATATTTGTCGTTCTATCATCACCAGCATCGGGAGTACTTGAGCAAAGTGCGGAATTCGTGACGCCAGGCAGGTGTTAACATATGTGATCCGCTGGATCACGTCTAAAGCCGGTGTGATGTTCCCTTTGAAGCCCATCTGGACTGACTATAGTAGTTTCTTATAGTTGTACGCAGCTGTGCGACATATCTCGTTGGTAAAAATAAACCCTAGGCATTTCAAGATATCCTTGAAACGTAAAGGTGCTACACACTCTTCCGTTAGTCCAACACCAATATTACCATTAGGCCATCCAAGAACACTCCACAACCAGGCCCACATGTCGTCAACCATGTGACTACAACGTACAATTGTACGTTCATTATTTATATACCCGTACAAAAGAGTCATTTTAAATAAAATTGGCTTGCCCGGTGTCGGCGGATAAATATGATATTGCTGCGCCTGTGTCGTCCAGGAGTATGATGCAATATTCATTAGGACATGCACGCTAAAAGCGTGACAGCAGCAGATATCTTTAAGAATGTTCTCTTTCTTCAACATCGTTGCATGATGATACTGATGTCTGGTAGCCGTATCGTGCAAATTTCAAGTTCTATCCGAATAAAATTTTATTTCTTACGAACTAGGCAAATAGGGGAAACACTTCCTTACGATCTTGCGGGATACTGCTTTGAAAATTTCACAGTATTAGCGAGTTTGTTAACTCTAATTCAATTACCAATGAGATTAATTTTTTCCTTCAACGTGTTAGTTTCGTATTAACCTTAATCGATTTAGAAAATACGGAGGAAACTTAAATCTAAGTGACTGGGTGGTGACTTGAACTCTAATCACCCCGAATGAAAGTCGAGTGTCTTAACTACGGCAGCCTTAGCATACTGTAGGTTTAACTGAACAAGATACAGCAGAGATATCAACCGCAGAGGGTTTAATACTAGAAGAGACGGATTACGGTATAATCAAATATCTAAACTACTTTTTAAGAATTCCTCTTACAAGCATTTTAACTTTAATATCCATTAGGTCATCAGCATCAATATTTGCGTCGTAAAAATCATGAGTCATTTGACAGGCACCATTACCAAACAACGTAAGCCTACTAGCTGGCAACAGATTATATTGCAAAATACACTACCGGGATAAAAATTTAGTACACGTGGAAAGACGACGTCCATTTTGATCTGATGATGCCATATGCCATCTGAGGGATCGTAGACGTACCTGATATTGTTTTCAACGTCGTCCGCCAACAGATATCATAGTTGCGTAGCTACTACAGCGCCATCTGTGTCTACCCTTTAATAGGGAATGCTCACAGGCAGGAGGTTCAGTGTGGAGCAAACGTGAGAGGCAAGCAGGCAACCGCGTCATGTGCCATGGAGAGGCGCTTGTGCTTCCTGCGGCTAGTTGAGCGAGTTTGAAAGCGTCACATGTGCTTTTTCGAGTGGAGGGACGGCCCATTCGGAGAACCGACGCACAAGTTGTGCAACAATGTTGGTATCACAGATCGTACACCTGCCACAACAGAGACAAGAGGGCTCGTGAGATAAGACGTGTCAAGACGAACTGTTCCGAACCGCTCATTTGCAGCTGGACTATGAACATGCACATCTCGAGTTGTCTTCCACTCACGCCACAGCATCGACTTATACGGATCGACTGGTGTCGTGAGGATCACGTGGAAGACTGAACAGCGCGCCGCGGTCTTCAGCGTTGAAAGCTGATTCTGTCTGTACGCAATTGATGGTCGTTTGAGCGTACGACGTAGACCTGGTGAGAGCTGTCTCCTATAGTGCATTCATCCAAGACACACTCCCCACCCTAGACCTTATGGCCTGAGGTGCTATAAGCTACGACTCTCGTTCACCTTTGGCGTTTCTGGTGAGGATGCTAACCAGCGCTCAGTACGTGCAGTACGTCGTTAGACCCGTTCTTTTGTCGTACTTGCGACAGCAAGGTGATGTATTGTTGCAACAAGAGAATGGTCGCTCACACACCTCTCGTGAAACTTAACATACTCTGCAAGATGTGCAGCAACTTCTCTGGTAAGCACTGCCTCCGGACTTTTCCGCAATTGACAATGTATGGGACGAGAAGTGACTCATGTGACTCGTCAAACAACAACTCTTACAGAACTATGTGAACAGGTCGGGCAGGTATGGCATATCGTATGCTAGGACAGTATTCGCCATCTGTACGATCGACTGAGCCAGATTCAGGGCGTGTACTGCCACCTGTAGAGGCTACACCATTTACTAATAAGTGTGTTTCACCATGAGTCGATGCTTGGAAATCGAGAACCGCTTGTTCTAGTGATCTATAAAAGTAATCATTTTATGTATACTGTTCCAGCACCAAATACTGTGTGAATTGGAAACCTCTGAAAGGGTGTACTAATTTTTTCCCCCAGACGTGTATCTTTCATACTTTCTCTTTTCGCCGTAGCTATGTGAATTATTATTATTTCAGCTACAGCAACAGTATTTTTCTGACCGGCCGGGTTGGCCGAGCGGTTCTAGGCGCTACAGTCTGGAACAGCGCGGCCGCTACGATCGCAGGTTCGAATCCTGCCTCGGGCATGGATGTGTGTGATGTCCTTAGGTTAGTTAGGTTTAAGTAGTTCTAAGTTCTAGGGACTGATGACCTCAGACGTTAAGTCCCATACTGCTCGGAGCCATTTGAAGTATTTTTCTGAGAATCTAGTGTCTTTGATTTTACAGTTGGAACTAATGTTTTCCTCTCCATTATTGGTTTCTTAGCCTTTGTACTACCTCCGAAAACTTTTAAGCTTTATTTCAAAACTGTCATTTCTAAATTGCTCTTATCCGTTTTGTCCACGCTATTTAACTTTCAATAGACAGAGAGCATCTCCCTAGGTACACATTTGTAGTTCATAAAATTATGCAACTGTGTTTGGCAGGATGTTTCATATGGATTGCAGCTTGTGTTCATAAATTCACAGAGTTCGTTAGCGCATCTGAACATGTTGGTACACAAGTTCATAGACAATTCAAGATCAAGACTTACCTGACTATAACCGGTACTGCAAGTATTCCTCAGAAACAGTTGCTTAATTCTAGCACTTCCTAGTACGGGAAGTCTCGTTAAGCATGTATATTTGTTATCTTGTTTTTTCTATTACCCCAGTAGAACTCTTTTAAGATTGTTGGGTAGTTTGTTCTAATTACATGTCTGGTGAAACTGCACTAATTGATCTTCTGGTTTCACGAACTACAAAATGACCTGTTTTAAATTTCTGATATACTTCAGGATGTTCCTCATCTAACCGTCTTATTTTTCCCCAAGTATCATGGTGCATATTTTAAGTAGTTTGTACTGTCAAATTCACGGAATACAAGGAATAGATGGAAGGTGGTTACCCCAATCGACATTTGTGTCAGCTGCTACAAGGAACTTGAACAAGTTTACAGTTCTTACACATTTTGAATTTCATAGCACAATCACTACTAAATCTCTGAAAGTCTTTGCACAAAACTTCTACTCATTGCAAAAGTTTATTAAATTCTGTGGGGCTTGTATGCACATTCTGATTTGAAATACTTAATTTTATTTTCTGAGCATGTTGAAGGGTAGTCTCATATTTGTCCTTTGCTTTACATTTCCAAAGGGCTGCTTGGATACTGGTCACCCCATGTTATATAATAACACCGAGATATTGGCATGCACGTCCAGCTATTGGGACAGTGTTATTAGCTAGGCAGTTGAGATTAAATTAGCGAGCAACCTCGTTAACAGGGATAGAGGTTTCTGTTTAAATTCTGTTTGGAATCCGGCTCTCTCCCTTGTCAAAAAACAGAGGGACAGAGTCAATGCTACCTCACCTGCGAATTCATAGTCTCACTATCGATAGCTCTGACTTTGGTCATCTTTGGTGGCACTAGTGTTCAGTGCGTGTGTTATCTTTCCTGCTTCAGTCCGAGAACCGAGGTTTTAAATTTGCATGTACGCCGCCTGTCCGTTGCAGTTTGCCTTGAAAATGGCGGCGTGTTCTCCCGCCGAAATATCGGCGGTCGCTTGAAGTGTTACCTGGCCGGATTCCCGGAAGTTATTTGAAAGTTGTATACGCCAGGAGAAACTCAGGTCTCACAGGAATATATTCGTCTTTTTGTCCTCAGTAGGAGCGTTTTTCCTCTGGTTCCCTTCTTTTTCCTGCCACAGCAGAGCATGTCACTAATATGGAAACAAATTTTATGGGTCAGTAAAATCTTGACAGTTTAGTTGTGTGAATTTGAAATATCGTGAAACTAATTTTACGTGCTCAAAAACTCTGAATGTGCTTCAGTACTAGGACGTGGAGTTTCCAGAACCCTTTCGACGATGACGGAGAAAGTTTACATCATATTTCTGTGTGCTACGTCACTTTATAAACTATGCTCCGTCACTTTATGAATTGCATATTCGCCTCATCCCAGATTTTACGAGTATGTGCGTCTTTCATGTGTGCAAACAACGTAACTTTCGACTTCTGTATCGCGAGAACGGATAAAGATATAAAGAAAATTTTGAACATTATTCGAGATCGAGATCTTGGGAACAGATCGTAAGAAGTGTAACCATTCGCTGCGCTTAGCCGTGTTGGAATCCGCGGTTCGGTTTTGGTACCCAAAAACCATGTTTTTGGGGTGTTTCTCTATAACAGATAATGATTTTTGAAAACAATTATATGGTACTTCTAGATAAATGCCTAGGAAATATGACGTTAAAATTTGAGTAACATTCCGCTGTTATTTATTACTTAGATTTCGCCTCACACTGGTTTTTATGTGCGTATTTTATGTGTACAAGTAAGACAACTTTGAACTTCTGTGTTTCGGAAACGGTTAAAGATATCAATTAAATTTTCAGGCACTTTCGAGATCAGTATACATCGCAAAAATGTGTGCGTAGCTGTCTTGGTATCTGCGTCTGGATTTTGGTACGAATAAATGGTAAATAATCCTTTTTGCTGGCATTTTCTAAGGAATCGCCAATGAACCAATGGTGTCTCCACAAGCCCCTAAGGCCCACGGTAGACTATATTAAATGCAAAAGAACCATTTGATTGAGTAGGGAAAAGTGTGTTATATCCATAATAGTGACAGATCACCTTTCTGCTGGATATACAAAAAATAGAACCCAAGGTATGAGCATCGTAAAAATCCTGTTTTTAAGCACGCCACGTTTTGGGACATATTAGGCAGCACATGCTGTTGGATGAGTACCGATAGCAGTGGTTGGTCACGTGATACACAAACAACATGAGAAACTACACTGCTCAGCCTTTTTGAAACTATGTCATCTGTCATGGCGGTTGCTTCTTGTACTCTTTTTGTTTAGTCGTCTTTGGTAACTGTGTTCTGACTGTCTACAGGCTGGCAAATTATACACTTCTCCAACTTACAGAAAACATTAGGTTATTGCCACCGTTCGTTGATCATCCACTTTCATCAATGTCAGTTTATCTGTAACCAAAAAAAATTTCTCCTATATATTATTCAGCTACTTCTTGGTAGAACAATTCCATCTTTAAGGTTGAATAACAAGTACATCGTTTTTGTTCCACAAAAAGTGGACTTGTTATTCAACCTTAAAAAATTATTTTTATGAAATGAACATTCCAATTTTTAGTCTATGTCAGCATAAATATTACAGTAAGGCAGGGCAGTTTTTAAATTTCGAATTACAGCCTGTAATAAAGAACTCTTGTGAAGCTTTTAAGTGCCGATTTCTTTAAATACGTATCAGTAAGGAAACTTCAGAAACCATCTGAATTCATTCCTTGCCATTATAAACACATATTTACACACCTCAATGATAAATATGACTCTCACTGGAGGAGAAATATATACAAACTAAAATCTGTGTCGGCCATTGTGGTTAATGACGTTTAAAACACCTGGTCCAGAATCTGATGATGTCTACCCAACTTCATCTAACTTTCCTATTCTTACATCGCTCGATTCCGTTGGTTAGAAAAATCTCTACTATAATTTTTGCGGGGCTCTATTACAAGAACAGGAATATTACGCCAGTCGGTGCGTATGATACTTAATGAATCGTCGTGAAAAAGGGCTGTGCGGTAATTACGGATTCGAAGTTGCGATTACTTTGAATAACCTTCCACGTGAAGACTCATATTTCTTGGAAACAATCTCACGAAATGTGTGCTGTTTAACACTGTCTATCAAGCTCGATAGAGTGTTGATTCACGTTTGGAATGCAACACAGACGCGATTCCGCGTAGCACGGCACCGGCAAGTTTGTAGTAAGTTTCCGCAGGTAAGTGGCACCAGATTTCTACGCAACGGCGTCCCAGATATGTTCGAATGGGTTCAGATCAGGCGAACTTGGTGGACAAGACGCCAGCGTGAGTTCGCTATCATGCTCCTCTAATCACTGAAGCACAATTCCCTCATTGTGACACCATTATCCTAATGGAAGATGCCATAGCCTTCGGGGGAAGTCCTCAAGCATGAAGGGGTGCAGGTGGTCGGAAATAATTCTCACATAGTTACGTAGCCTAATATCAAATTTCATTCTCCTCTGGAATCTAGTGATGATGTAAGTAGTATATCTGGGGATGGGGGGAGACTTTGGGCTACAATTCCGCCACTAGTCAGTGCCACAGTCGCTGCATTGCAGTCACGAAAAATTAAAATGTCCTACATAAGGGTTGGTGAGAAATTTAAATGTAGACGGGAAATCAAAAAAAAAAGCAAGATTGCTGGAGATTTATAGTTTGGTGTGTCACTCAAAAAAAAAAAAATGAAAAATGCCTATACAAACCCAGTTACACTAGTGGGAAATTAAAAATGTAACTCAGTTGCGGCTTATACTCCCTCCCCTGCCCCATCCTACTAATCACAACATAGTATTAATACAAAACAGCCAATCAAAATACAAGACGGCCACTAGCTCATTCGTGTTTTATACACCATGTTCCCCTCCCCTCCCACTCTAAAAAATTACAGTGTAGTATTAAAATGTGCCATACATAACATATAAAATTACGTAACCTTCACTTGGGTAGTTGCCAAGATCAAATACATGAGTAATTTTCGTCATATTTCGATACATATGTGTAAAAATAGTGCTAAGCTACATTAATTCATAGGAATGTCAAAGATATTTACGAACATGTATGTACCTCTGTATTTAATAACGGCAATGTTATACTGGTGCATTTAAAGGTCCAAAGAGAAGCGCAGCTTACATAAAATGACACACTGAATTGAGTACACACATACACACACACACACACACAAACACACATACACATACACACACACACAACACAGAACACGGATGATTACTGGTTTTCCACACCTGTGTTATTTATCTAACATAAACATCACCTAAAATTCTACCTCATGAGCTGTTTTGTCTCCGTTTTCTGTTTTATACTCCACTAAAAACGTTTATGCCAAATACTTTCCTGTTTCATCAGAAAATTTATTACACTAAAAACGTTTATGTCAAATTTCATTTCTGTCTCTCTCTCGGACTTTCTCTCTGATGGTTACTTTGATGAGGTACCAATATTATATCACAGAGAGAAAGAAACTGCCTTATATTATTACCACTCGTCCCATGCAGCCTCAGGCCAATGTCCCCGGCAGTATAATATAGCCCCCACAGGCACTCCTGGCGTGGTGCATCTACCGAGCTGACCTTTGCTTGGTCGACTGCGCATCCAGACACGGCGAACGAACTAGTGGTAAAAGAAACGTGATTCATCCGACCATACGACATCTTCGCATTGATTCACGGGCCAATCACTTCGACTCCCTGCCCAGTTCAATCTTAACTGACAGGTCATGTGTCGACATGAGAAGACATGGAGGTCACCTCCAACAACGCGCGCAGAACGGTATGCACCAAAGCACTTGCTCCTGCACCGGTATTGTTTTCTGCCGTCGTATCTGCCACAAATCGCCCTCTATCCTCTTTTACAGAGCTGGTAAGTGTGCGACCTCCGCCGGCCGGGGTGCCCAAGCGGTTCTAGGCGCTACAGTCTGGAACCGCGTGACCACTACGGTCGCAGGTTGGAATCTTGCCTCGGGCATGGATGTGTGTGATGTCCTTAGGTTAGTTAGGTTTAAGTAGTACTAAGTTCTAGGGGACTGATGACCTCAGAAGTTAAGTCCCATAGTGCTAAGAGCCATTTGAACCATTTTTTTGTGCGACCAACGCTTTGTGTGATGAGTCGCGATCGTATTAATCCCTTGCGTCCTAATCTGGTTTCATAGTCACTCAACAGGTGTCCATAGATGCTCACAACAGCTGCACGCTAATAGCAGACAAGCTTCGCCGGTTCCGAGAATGCTCGTTCCTTCGCGACAGACCATAAAAATCTGCCCTATGTCATTTGCTGCCTATATCGCGGCTAGAATGATTCCTCATTTGTCTCTGTTACGCTTATATTCTTTCCTTACCACGTCAGGTGCCCTCAGAGCCATCGGACGGCATTCATTGTCATGGTGATCAGTGGTCGTATGTTATGGTTTATCAGTACAGCTAACGTAATTTCTTTAGAACGATTACGACAATAGGAATCAACAGATGGAAATACCGTCAAAGCTCGTGAGCAATCTAGGAAGACGCACCGAGGACCACTCTTTTGAGAGGTCCCTGCTTGAGACAGAAAACGTAATAGCAAACTCAAGGAACGCAAAACCAGTGGTTATTTATTAATGTTACACCTTGTAACGCCAACATTTCCCGTGTAATTCCCTAAATCAATATCCCATGTTGTGTATGTATGTGTGTGTGTGTGTGTGTGTGTGTGTGTGTGTGTGTGTGTGTGAGAGAGAGAGAGAGAGAGAGAGAGAGAGAGAGAGAGAGAGAGAGAGAGAAAGAAAGATATTTGCACAATTTCAGTATTGCAGAAGTCGATAGCGTCTGCTGGACAGAGATGTATGGCTGCTCCAAAGAGAGTAATAGCTAGTCGAAACTTCAGGTCTTGGTCAAGCAGAGATGGGTAAGGTTGGCAGTAAGAAGGGAGCTTCTTTTAAGATACTTTGGAGGGCTTCCGGGGAGAACACAGAATGCTGGGTGATGTGTTGTTCTAAGGCACTCTGGCAGCGGACTTCATGGTGAGTGGACGTGGTAGGTAGCTCCGCCAAGAAAGCGTAGCATGGTTGGTGAGGCAGGCCGATGGGGACGGTACTGTGGCATGAGCGAGCTTCACCCAGGCTTCCATCGGATCTTTGGCATTAATCGAAGGCATCATGACAACTGTGGACCACGACAACAGCGTCTAGTTGGATAACTGTACATGTCACAAGGCTGTAATCATGCTACACTGGCTTGAAGAACCTGATAGTGAACTCACGTCGGTGTCTTGGGCACCAAATTCAGTTGATCTGGATGGGGTGGAGAACATGTTGCAGACATTATTGGGCACTAGCTCCTCGTCCACAAATCACTCATAACTTACAGGAATAACGTGACCAGTACATGGACGTCTGGTGCCACTTACCTCAGGAAACCTACCAAGGACTCGTTAAACTGATGAAATCCTGCTGTATTGCGTTCCAGGGGTGGACCAACACACTGTTGATCTCCATCAAAACTGGTCTGGGGAGGCCCAAACGCCATGTCATCCTCAGCCAATGGGCATCACTGGATGCAGATATAGAGGGGCACGTGGTCAGCACATCGCTCTCTCATCCGTTGTCAGTTTTCGTGACCAGAGCCGCTACTTTTCAATCAAATAGCTCCTCAACTGGCGTCACAATGGCTGAGTGCACCCCACTCGTCAACAGCGCTCGCCAGACCTGGACGAAGACACATCGAAGTGCTAGCCAGGCCTGACAGCGTTTAACTTCGGTGATGTGATGGGAACCGGTGTTATCACAGCAGCAAAGCCGTTGGCAACACACTATTGATCAAGTTACTATAATGTCGTGATTCCTCGGTCTATGTAACGTTGCCTCATTATCCAGCCGTGTGGTATTGAACGAAAAAGTTTGTTTCACTACAACCTGTTGGCTTGACCTTCCGCTTCTATTACTTCAATTCGGGAACTGAGACAGAACTCAAGAACGTAGTACATCTACATATACATCTACGTGATTACTCTGCTATTCAAAATAAAGCGCCTGGCAGAGGGTTCTATGAACCACCTTCATGCTGTCTCTCTACCGTTCCACTCTCGAACGGCACGCGGGAAAAACGAGAACTTAAATTTTTCCGTGCGAGCCCTGATTTCTCTTATTTTATGTTGATGATCATTTCTCCCTATGTAGGTGGGTGCCAACAGAATGTTTTCGCAATCTGAGGAGAAAACCGGTGATTGAAATTTCATGAGAAGATCCCGTCGCAACGAAAAACGCCTTTGTTTTAATGATTTCCACTCCAGTTCACGTATCATGTCTGTGACACTATCTTCCCTATTTCGCAATAGTACAAAACGAGCTGCCCTTCTTTGTACTTTTTCAGTGTCATCCGTCAGTCCCACCTGATGCGGATCCCACACCGCACAGCAGTACTCCACAATATGGCGGACAAGCATAGTGTAAGCAGTCTCTGCCGGCCGGAGTGGCCGAGCACTTCTAGGCGCTACAGTCTGGAACCGCGCGACCACTACGGTCGCAGGTTCGAATCCTGCCTCGGGCATGGATGTGGGTGATGTCCTTAGGTTAGTTAGGTTTAAGTAGTTCTAAGTTATAGGGGACTGATGACCTCAGAAGTTAAGTTCCATAGTGCTCAGAGCCATTTGAACCATTTTTTTAAGCAGTCTCTTTGGTAGACCTTCTAAGTGTTCTGCAAATTAATCGCAGTCTTTGGTTTGCTCTACCCACAATATTATCTATGTGATCGTTCCTGTTTTAGGTTAGTTGTAATTGTAATCCCTAAGTATTTAGTTGAATTGACAGCCCTCAGATTTGTGTGACTTATCGCGTAATCGAAATGTAGCTGATTTCTTTTAGTACTCATGTGAATAACTTCGCACTTTTCTTTATTTAGTGTGAATTGCCACTTTTTGCACCATACAGATATCTAAATCATTTTGCAAGTCGTTTTGATCATCTGATGACTTTACAAGACGGTAAATGACAGCATCATCTGCAAACAATCTAAGACGGTTACTCCTATGCCGTTAATATAGATCAGGAACAACAGAGGGCCTATAACGCTTCCTTGGGGAAAGCCGGATACTGCTTCTGTTTTGCTCGATGACTTTCCGTCTATTACTACGAACTGTGACCTTAAAGCGGTGGCCCGTCTTTTTTTATTTTTACAGGTTACTACTATTCCTTGCTGTAGAGGCTGTGATTTTTGATATTTTTTGCCTAAACCAGCAGGGCAAAACAGAGGGCACTACTTCCACCACATCAAGTGGATTTAGTGCTCACGTACTCACACTGAGCCGTGAACACTTCCCAGTTTATCAGTGGGGAATAGTTGAACATGATTACTACTGTTATCGGTGCCATGCGTGCAATGGTCGTGCCAGGCGCGCGATACTGAATCTTTATACTATCGTTAGTGGCGCGAGACCAGCACGACCTCATAGCAACCGTCATAGTTCCGCATTATTCTGTTACACTAGGGGTGAGTTCACGTAAGGAAAGAGAGAGAATGTAAGATTTACGGACTCATTTATTAAACAGTAAACAGTTGAGAATCCAACTGGGGATGAGTGGGGGGGGGGGGGGGGGGGGGAAGAAAGATTCGAGTTCAGCAGCCTGCCCTAACGTACGTTCATAACACGCCACGATAGCAGGAGGAAAGGAATTTTAGTAATGATCGCCGTATTATCAAAGAGAATCCCATTTAGTAAAGGAAGGGGTTGCAGGCGTGCAACGACCACCGTCAGGAATTAGCCAAAGACTGAGAAGAATCGCTCGGTAGCCTCCGGTACTAAAGCAATAAAACCCGCCAGACGCGAAACTATTCGCAATAACCTATCAGGTTCCCTCTGGGCCGCAGGGCGCGAATCTACAGTGCACGTCGGCGCTCATGCTTACCGAACTTCATCTGCTGGAAGCGGCACCTCCGGCTTCAGGCACGGTCACACTAGAACTGAGCTACTACCCCTTTGTCCGCCACCCATCCGCGGAGGGCGTTTGGCGCCCGCCCGCGAAAAACAGGCGCGCACCTGAACTGGCCAATCATAGGGACGGAAGTTCACCGGGAGGCGACCTCGCGACGATAAAATTGAGCAGAAATAGCGTTTACAAGGTTGGTAAGGCAGGTTGGGGAACTGAGAACAGGAGAAACTTTGGCCACTACTGAATGTTCAAACGACACCACGTGCTACCATGGCGATCGGAAAAAGGATGGGAAACGGGAAGCCATCATGGCTGCTAGGAAGACTGCTGCCCTCGCCCATAAATAAAGAAAATTTCTAGTACCAAGCTCCTCTCACAGATCAGTGTCAGACAAGCTGTAAAAATCGCCAAATAAATCAGGCAACCCATAGAAATTATTAATATTACCTGACTTATTGCTTTACCGAGTACCAGAGTGCTGGGATTAGAAATATGAAATACGAGCACTGAATGGTGAATGAAGTGGACGTCTTTCAACCTTTCTGACAGGAAATCAGGAAGCCAGCCGCACAACTGTGTCGATACTCCGTAGGCACGCAGTTTGATTAGAAGACGCTGGTGAGGAACGGTGTCGAAAGCCTTCTGGAAATCTAAAAATATGGAATCAATTTGACATCCCCTGTCGTAGTAAGTTGCTGCTTCAGCATTAGCGTTGGAAACGGTGACAGGGAGTTGTGTCCAGAGTGGTCCGAGTCTCGGCGGCAAGTGAATAGCGGAGAACGGGTGGTGAGGCTGGCCTGTGCCGGCCTGCTACAGGCTCAGTAAGAGGAGAGAGAGCCAGAAGCATTACCATCAGCGCGGCTATACACACGCGTCACCACGGCTCGGCCCACGCACGCCATTACCGGCCGGTCCGGCGCGCCGCATGAATATTGCATCAGCCGCGGCGGCGGCGGCGGCGGCGGCGGCGGCGCCTCTTATTGTAATTTGAAATTCACAGGCGGCGCCGCGCCCAGTTACAAACGCCGCCCTCGGCTCCCTGCTGGACGTTCGCGTCCCGGTCACTGGACGACGTGCAGCAAAAGGCCGTCAAAAGGCCGTAACAAATCCTGCGTGGGCGCTCTCCTAGAGAAGCTCTAGTCTTGTAGACGGACAGGCCTCAAGTCAGAAACGAGCGCCGCTTTAGTGGTCATAGTAATTATTAGCAGACCGGACGATAAATTAGTCATACACAGGAGACACCAACTCATACCGTGAAATAGCGCCCTTGTTTTGCTAATGACCTCTATTCGGCGAAGAAGTTAGGTCATAAGTTTCTTACGGTCCTGCTCTTAGAAAATTACACTACTGGCCATTAAAATTGCTACGCCACGAATATGCTACAGACGCGAAATTTAACCGTCAGGAAGAAGATGCTGTGATATGCAAATGATTAGCTTTTCAGAGGATTCACACAAGGTTGGAGCCGGTGGCGACACCTACAACGTGCTGACGTGAGGAAAGTTTCCAACCGATTTCTCATACACAAACGGCAGTTGACCGGCGTTGCTTGGTGAAACGTTGTTGTGATGCCTCATGTAAGGAGGAGAAATGCGTACCATCACGTTTCCGACTTTGATAAAGCTCGGATTGTAGCCTATCGCGATTGCGGTTTATCGTATCGTGACATTGCTGCTCGCGTTGGTCGAGATCCAATGGCTGTTAGCAGAATATGGAATCGGTGGGTTCAGGAGGTTAATACGGAACGCCGTGCTGGATCCCAACGGCCTCGTATCACTAGCAGTCGAGATGACAGGCATCTTATCCGCAGGGCTGTAATGGATCGTGCAGCCACGTCTCGAACCCTGAGTCAACAGATGGGGACGTTTGCAAGACAACAACCATCTGCACGAACAGTTCGACGACGATTGCAGCAGCATGGACTATCAGCTCGCAGACCGTGGCTGCGGTTACCCTTGACGCTGAATCACAGACAGGAGGTCCTGCGATGGTGTACTCAACGACGAACCTGGGTGCACGAATGGCAAACGTCATTTTTTCGGACGAATCGAGGTTCCGTTTACAGCATCATGATGGTCGCATCCGTGTTTGGCGACATCGCGGTGAAATGCTTCAAATGGCTCTGAGCACTATGGGACTTAACATCTATGGTCATCAGTCCCCTAGAACTTAGAACTACTTAAACCTAACTAACCTAAGGACATCACACAACACCCAGTCATCACAAGGCAGAGAAAGTCCCTGACCCCGCCGGGAATCGAACCCGGGAGTCCGGGCGCGGGAAGCGAGAACGCTACCGCACGACCACGAGCTGCGGACCATCGCGGTGAACGCACATTGAAAGCGTGTACTCGTCATCGCCATACTGGCGTATCTCCCGGCGTGATGGTGTGGGGTGCCATTGGTTACACGTCTCGGTCACCTCTTGTTCACATTGACGGCACTTTCAACAGTGGACGTTACATTTCAGATGTGTTACGAACTGTGGCTCTACCCTTCATTCGATCTCTGCGAAACCCTATATTTCAGCAGGATAATGCACGACCGCATGTTGCAGGTCCTGTACGGGCCTTTCTGGCTACAGAAAATGTTCGACTGCCGCTCTGGCCAGCACATTCTCCAGATCTTTCACCAATTGAAAACGTCTGGTCAATGGTGGGCGAGCAACTGGCTCGTCACAATATGCCAGTCACTACTCTTGATGAACTGTGATATCGTCTTGAAGCTGCATGGGCAGCTGTATCAAGGCCGTTATTACGGCCAAAGGTGGTTGTTCAGGGTACTGATTTCTCAGGATCTATGCACCCAAATTGCGTGTAAAAGTTATCACATGTCAGTTCTAGTGTAATATATTTGTCCAATGAATACCTGTTTATCATCTGCATTTCTTCTTGGTGTAGCAATTTTAATGGCCAGTAGTGTAACTGTCAAACTGAAACAACATGGATGAATAACAGGTGACTATCGCGCGCATTTTGGATTTCATCAAAGCTTTTGATTCTTTCAACTCTGACCTTTTACTTGCTAACCTCACCAGCCAAAAGTTTTCTTCAAGTTCTGTATAGCAGTTCCATTCACACCTTACAGGCCTTCAACAGTGTGTAACGACTGGAAAGAAAAGATCGCAGTGGAGAAATGTAGTAACAGGGGACCCGCGAGGATCAATGTTGGACGTGTTACCCTTCTAATTATTTTAGGTTGGTGCGTAAGTTCATAGTTTTTGTTTTGCATGTTGGTATTCCGGTTGCTATAGAATTATTAATCGATTGTCGTTTTTATTTGTAGCTCACTGTTGCTATTTCAGTTCAAAATATTGTCATTTCGTCATTTTGAAATAGTGAGTGGGCTCTAGAAAATGGAATGCCTAGAGGAGAAATCGAGAGGTTTCCGACATATTCTTCTGGTGTCAATAGAGGTGTGACAGCAGCGGAAGGAGCCAGATACATTTACGCCGTAAATGCGGTTAATGCCATTGGACAGGGTGCGGCTAGAAAATGGTTTTATCGTTTTAAGGAGCAGAGTTTTGTCATTACTCATTCTCCACATTCAGGGAGACCTTCGTTTAAACGCGTTAATGCACAATGATTCTCGTCAGTGTACATGAGAACTGCCAAATGCGATGAACTGTGCTCATTCCACCATCGTGCGACATCTGCGTGCATTGGGGAAGGTTCAAAATCTGGTGTGTGGATACTGCACGCTCCAAGCCAAAATCACAAAATCAGCGGGTAGCATAGGTGCATCTCTACTTGCTCGTCATCAAATGGTTCGCGAACATAACCGACCATTCCTATCCTTTATCGTTATTAGTGACGAGAAATAGTATCTGGGTGCTAACATAAGGAAAAGAAACGAATGGTTGAGACCAAACAAAGCAGCAAGACCTACGCGCATCCAAAAAGGTAATGTTATGTATCTGGTGGAACAGCGACGGTGTGGTTGTACTATGAATTGCTTCCCCAGGGTGTAACCACTACATTACATTTGTTGTCAACAACAGGAGATTCAGTCCAAGAACAACGACCAGGAACACTGGGTGAAGTGATGCCAGTCCACGATAACGCCTGCCCGCTCTCTGTTAGACTGACAAAAACACTGCACAGGAGTTGCGCTAGGAAGTCACTTCGCACCCACCTTATTCCTCTCGTCGTGTGCCCTCAGATGTTACCTTTTTCACTCTCTATCCAACAGTCTTCAAGGAATTTCCTTCCCGAACGAAAATACGCTCAGGACATGGCTCAACGAGTTCTTTGCATCAAAACACCGTGATTTCTATAGTCGCGCATCGCCTGCCCGAACAAACTCAGCGTCTTTGGTGAATTACTTTAACGGCGCCCTGTCAAAAGAAATCTCAATAATTTACAACATTAATATCAAATATATAGAGCAATTTTTACTGAATTACGTAACCACAACTTACACACTACATAAACATACACTCCTGGAAATTGAAATAAGAACACCGTGAATTCATTGTCCCAGGAAGGGGAAACTTTATTGACACATTCCTGGGGTCAGATACATCACATGATCACACTGACAGAACCACAGGCACATAGACACAGGCAACAGAGCATGCACAATGTCGGCACTAGTACAGTGTATATCCACCTTTCGCAGCAATGCAGGCTGCTATTCTCCCATGGAGACGATCGTAGAGATGCTGGATGTAGTCCTGTGGAACGGCTTGCCATGCCATTTCCACCTGGCGCCTCAGTTGGACCAGCGTTCGTGCTGGACGTGCAGACCGCGTGAGACGACGCTTCATCCAGTCCCAAACATGCTCAATGGGGGACAGATCCGGAGATCTTGCTGGCCAGGGTAGTTGACTTACACCTTCTAGAGCACGTTGGGTGGCACGGGATACATGCGGACGTGCATTGTCCTGTTGGAACACCAAGTTCCCTTGCCGGTCTAGGAATGGTAGAACGATGGGTTCGATGATGGTTTGGATGTACCGTGCACTATTCAGTGTCCCCTCGACGATCACCAGTGGTGTACGGCCAGTGTAGGAGATCGCTCCCCACACCATGATGCCGGGTGTTGGCCCTGTGTGCCTCGGTCGTATGCAGTCCTGATTGTGGCGCTCACCTGCACGGCGCCAAACACGCATACGACCATCATTGGCACCAAGGCAGAAGCGACTCTCATCGCTGAAGACGACACATCTCCATTCGTCCCTCCATTCACGCCTGTCGCGACACCACTGGAGGCGGGCTGCACGATGTTGGAGCGTGAGCGGAAGACGGCCTAATGGTGTGCGGGACCGTAGCCCAGCTTCATGGAGACGGTTGCGAATGGTCCTCGCCGATACCCCAGGAGCAAAAGTGTCCCTAATTTGCTGGGAAGTGGCGGTGCGGTCCCCTACGGCACTGCGTAGGATCCTACGGTCTTGGCGTGCATCCGTGCGTCGCTGCGGTCCGGTCCCAGGTCGACGGGCACGTGCACCTTCCGCCGACCACTGGCGACAACATCGATGTACTGTGGAGACCTCACGCCCCACGTGTTGAGCAATTCGGCGGTACGTCCACCCGGCCTCCCGCATGCCCACTATACGCCCTCGCTCATAGTCCGTCAACTGCACATACGGTTCACGTCCACGCTGTCGCGGCATGCTACCAGTGTTAAAGATTGCGATGGAGCTTCGTATGCCACGGCAAACTGGCTGACACTGACGGCGGCGGTGCACAAATGCTGCGCAGCTAGCGCCATTCGACGGCCAACACCGCGGTTCCTGGTGTGTCCGCTGTGCCGTGCGTGTGATCATTGCTTGTACAGCCCTCTCGCAGTGTCCGGAGCAAGTATGGTGGGTCTGACACACCGGTGTCAATGTGTTCTTTTTTCCATTTCCAGGAGTGTATTTTCCCACACAGACACATCACACAGTTTTATAAAACAATGTTACTTTTTCATCTTTTTTTTCATTCTGTCTTTTAAAAGGATTTATAGTTTACAGTAAGTGATATGATTTTAAGTTTCATTATGTACAACGTGTTATAGAATCGTGTATGTTTCATTTTCCTTGCCTTGAGTTTTGCGACATCGGAGAGGATCTCTTTTAAATCAGTCGTTTCAGCTATTTCTTGTTCTATCGACAGAGTTACCAACCATCACATGTCTTCCTTGAGTCACTGTAGAACGCAGATATGTTTTTATTAATTTTAATTTCGAGAAGTTGCACTCACCCATGGCCACAGATACAGGAAGTGTAAGCAACACGTTTGGCTCAGTACCTGATTTACGTACACTGTCTATAAGTGCATTTTTACAAATATAATTCAGAGCTTCCTGTGGAGTTGAGTTATTCAATATTCTTCTAGCTTTGGCTTCTAATGCGTTGCGTAGGTCAGTTGCATCAATATATTTAGAGTCTTTGTGAGTTAAAAAGTCTTCCAAATTTACACATCCTTCGAGAACAGCTTTGGAGGTTTTATTTTGTATATCAAGAGTGTTGCAGAGACAGCCAAAACCACGATTTTCATTTGTAATCCGATTGCATCTGTCGTCAATTGAATTTATTGCGGTATCTAACATTCCAAAATAAAAATTAATTTTGAACTTATTTTGCGAGTCGCGAATAGGTGCATCTTCTGCTTCATAATGCAATGTTTCGTGATGCAAAAACCCATAAATTAATTTTGAACTGATTTTGTGAGTCGCGAATATCTTCATCGTCTGCTTCATAATGTAATGTTTCGTGATGCAAAAACCCTAAACCAAGTGCGACGGACTATTAATACGACGCTGAATGTAAAATACCTGCGCGAGAGACAAATACTCTGTGGAATTCAAGCATCTACGTGCGAACTCGATAACGAAGATATTCGTATTCAGCTACGGCAAAGAGATTATTATTCCATGTTGGACATTGGGGGAGAGATGTTCTATGTCGGATTGAGAAGAGATTGTTGGAAGCCGCCATTAAGGCAATGATCTATGTTTTATGGTATTGAAGAAAAGAAATACATACAACAGCACAAAAGGAGTATCAGGTGTGTAGAGCTCATAACCATTAATCATTTCAAAAGAAATATTCAGTGATTATAAAGACGCAAGTCGTTCGGAAGTATTGTGTGGTTTGATGGTGCGAACCAGCAGTTTTACACGGTTTTGGGATTCGTCGAGAATATTTCTCCGTAGACCTAGATAACTTTACGAACCAAAGTAGGACGACACGTTCCATACACATGACACAGCATAGCACTTAGCTGTACCCATCGATTTCCGTAGAGCGATAAATTATCTTTTAGTTCCAGCAAAGATACTCAACGAGATCTGCCTTTCGCCAGTTGAAATCGGCGTTGCTTTCCAACACTTGCCTTATGCCATTCGATCCCCGGAAGCCCCTTTTGTTGATGGTGGGTGCATCGGATTTCGGGATCGGTGCTGTGCTTGCGCACAAAGATGGATCGCACGATCGCCCTATTGCCTTTGCGTCCAAATTGCTCTCGTCTGCACAAAGAAATTATTCACAGATCGAGAAAGAAGCTTTGGCTCTCGTATTTGGTGTTACTAAGTTTCATGATTTCTTGTATGGTCGTCACTTTACCTTCATCACAGACCACAAATCTTTGACATCGCTTTTTCATCCGACCAAGCCTGTACCTCCACGTACAGCGCAGAAATTCATTCGCTGGTCTATTTTCCTCTCGCAGTACCGCTACGATATCTTGTATCGGTCCACTGTTAAGCACGGAAACGCCGATGCGTTGTCCCGTTTGCCTGTTGCTGAGGATAGAGCATTCGATTCTTCCGAACTTGCTTGCATGTTCCTTGATTCGGAAACCGATGACGTGGGCGAATCGTTTCCGATTGATTTTCGTCGTGTAGCTACAGCCACAGCTGCTGACCCTGTCCTTGCTACCGTTCTGCGTTTTGTTGCTACGCAATGGCCCTTGTCAAAGTCGGGGATCGAGGATCCGTTGGTTCGCCAATTTTTTGCTCACAAGGAGAGACTTTTTGTTCGACGTGGTGTTTTGCTGTTGCGTTCTGATAATGATCAGTCCAGGGTCGTGGTCCCTCGTTCGTTACAGACCTCTGTCTTACGGCTTCTCCACCTAGGACATTTGGGTATAGTGAGAACGAAACAACTTGCTCGTCAACACTGTACGTGGTTCGGAATCGATGCTGCGATTACGAATATGTGCTCTTCTTGCATGGCGTGTGCCGAACAACAATCCGCACCACAGCGGAAATTCTTGGCGTGGCCGAAAGCCACTTCCCCTTGGCAACGCTTACACATCGATTTTGCTGGTCCATTCTGGAATGCTCGATGGTTGGTTGTGGTAGATTCATTCAGTGCTTTTCCTTTTGTTGTCCGGATGTCTTCCATGACGTCATCTGCCAGCATCCAAGCGTTATCCGCTATCTTTTGCGTTGAAGGTCTTCCACAGACTATTGTTTCCGACAATGGCCCACAATTCATGTCCGCCGAATTTCAGTCATTCTGCAAGGCCAATAGTACTCAACATCTGACGTCCGCGCCGTTTTCGCCACAGTCAAACGGTGCCGCTGAACGTTTGGTCAGGACTTTCAAGTCACAGATGTTGATGTTGAAAGAATCTCATTCTCGGGAGGGCGCGTTATTGCTCTTTTTGTCCTCGTATCGCTCTCAGCCCCGAGATGGTCGCTCGCCGGCTGAGTTGCTCCACCGTTGCCCTCATCGCACCTTGATGTCTTTGCTCCATCCGCCGCATCAGGTTCCTGTGCAGCGGCAGACACCTGCTTTTGCCCCAGGCGACGTTGTATACTATCGCAACTATCGAGGTTGACGGCGTTGGCTCGCAGGGCGCATTCTTCGCTGCCTCGGCCGCGCTATGTATCTGGTTTTGGGGGCCTCTGGTGAGGTGCGTCGGCATCTCAATCAGCTGCGCCTCTGTCGTCGCACGGGATCTGCCGCTCCCCGTCTGCTTTCAGCGACGGTGCCGTCCGGTCAGCGCGCTGGGGACCCATCTACTGGCTCGCCTCAGCCCCAGGTGTAACCGGCGCTGCCTTCCATTTTGCACCACGGCGACGCGCCGCCGCCGCCGCCGCCACCGCCGCCGCCCGCAGTGGACGCGTCGCTGCCACCGCCGGGCGCCTCCCTGGGTCACGCGCCGCCGATCGCTTCCCGTGACCAGCTGTCCTCCGACATGGAACTCTTGCCCCCTCCGAACCACATGGCGTCTTCGCCCGTCGGGTGCCCCGACCCGATGGAGGTCGACCCTTCGGCCCCTCCTGTCTCTCTAAGGGCGCGTACACCGCATGTTGGCGTGCACCCTGGACTAGGTTTTAAGGCGTTTCCTAGCTCCCCTCGGACCGAATGGCAGGGTGCGGGTGGCACAGCCTCGCCTGTTGTTAGGCTCCCCACCTCGTCGCATACGTCAACATGGGGTCCTCCCCACGGCGGGCGGAAGCCTTATAACACAACCGTACGCCGATTTGCGGGGGAGGAGTGTGGTGTCACCGCCAGACACCACACTTGCTAGGTGGTAGCCTTCAAATCGGCTGCGGTCCGTTAGTATACGTCGGACCCGCGTGTCGCCACTATCAGTGATTGCAGACCGAGCGCCGCCACACGCCAGGTCTAGAGAGACGTCCTAGCACTCGCCCCAGTTGTACAGCCGACTTTGCTAGCGATGGTTCACTGCCTACTTACGTTCTCATTTGCCGAGACAATAGTTAACATAGCCTTCAGCTATGTCATTTGCTACGACCTAGCAAGGCACCATTATCAATTGCTATTTATCTTGTGAAGCATGTACCGTCAGACCGATGTTCACCAATTATGGATTAAAGTTAAGTATTCCAGCAGCTATGTACCTTTTTTACGAGACTCAACTCCTTTAACTGTTCCAGACCTCACGCCAGCCTGCGTGAACTTAAACGCGTGACTTTCGGCTACCTTCTAGTGGCTTGCTGTCTTGCCAAGTCACAACAGGGTGAGCTCGAATTATTCCACCTAGTAGCAAGGTAGCAACCGCTTAACACACTCGGCTATCGCACGGGGTAATGATGTTAACACCTACATATTATTAATTTATTTTGTCACGCCTACGGCACAAATTCATTTCTCCGTTTTTCAGATTCCTGCAGAACGCAAACGTGAGGTTTGATTGGTTTGATTTGGTGGAAGAGACGAAATCGATATCACTGGATTAGGGAATGATGCGGAAGGAAGTCGGCCGTGCCCTGTCGAAGGAACCATCCCGCCATTTTCCTGAAGCGATTTAGGGAAATAACGGAAAACCTAAATCAGGAAGGCCGGAAGCGGGATTGAATCGTCGTCCTCCCGAACGCGAGTCCTGTGTGCTAACCACTGCGCCACCTCGCTCGGTAAACGTGAAGTAAATTGGCACTTATCTAGCTATACGAGTTGAAGTATTTACAGTGCTACAGAATATTTTTTATATAGAACGTATTAAAACTGAATATGACAAGTCATGTACTTACTTGTAGCCGGTTGCAGTTAATTCCTGTGACTCTGTATGGGTGTAGGTCGATTGTCTGCCCGGTCTTGTTTTCTGCTTCAAAGCCACGATTAACAAAGCAGTAATTCAACTAACTCACAAGAGCGTAACAGACAAAGGCTACTGTTGCAATAAGTGTCCCGAGGGACTGGTGCTCCCAAAGGGCGGCCGTGGGGGTAGCTGACGCCACGCACGCTACTACAAGTAAACAAATACTTCCTACTGTTCTTGTCCTGTAGTCTGTGGATGTATGGTTTTGACAGCAACAAAGATATATACAGGGTGTTTTTTCCACCGTATTTTAACTCTACGGATTGAATGATGAGAGGATACGAACAAAAAAGATCGAATAAACTTATGTCCGAAAATGCATAGTTTCCATGCTAGAGACCATTTATTCAATCATACACTGCTACAGAGACTACGGTCTAATAAGCTCTGTACCATGCAGCAACAGTTACAATACGTGTGGATAATGGTTTCCATATGCCACAACGCATGCGTGAATGCGCCGTAGCAGGTTGTGCGTCACCTGTTCAAAGCGGTCAGGTTGCATCCAAACAGTGTCAAAGACAGCGTGAATACGCTGCTCCAGTATCTCCACGTCTGGAATAGGCTCTGTGTACACGATACTTTTGAGATGGCACCATAACCAAAAATGGCAGGGGTTGAGATCCGGTGAATGAGCAGGCCATCCAACTGGACTCATTAGTCCGATCCATCGACCAGGGAAGACACGATTGAGATGCGTCCGGATGTTAGCTGGCAAGCGGACTGTAGCACCATCACACAGTAGCCACATAACCCTTCGAATCATCAGTGGCACTTCTTCCAGCAGGGGAGGCAAAGTCACCCGCAAGAAGCGCCGATAGTTCAGACCTGTTAGGAGACGTGGAAGGAGGACTGGTCCCAAAATACGGTCGCCAATTGTCCAGGTCCACACATTGCAGCTGCGTCAATGCTGAAGATTCCCTGTCACCTTATCATGAGGGTACCGCATACTATCCCACAGATGACTCTTATGATAGCTGAAGATACCACTCTGTGTAAAGGTGGCCTCACCTGTAAATATAGTCGATGACACAAATCCAAGAATCGTGGTTGCCTGGTGAAGAAACCAGCAAAAAAGCTGCTCCCGATGTGCAAAGTCTGTCGCCAGTAAGCCCTGTACACGCTGTAAGTGATAACGGTGGCAACAATTGTCATGGATGATGTTCCACACGGTCGTCTGTCTTACCCTGTACTAGCTGGCCAACTGTCTGGTACTGACAGGGCGGTCTCCTTCCACAGTGTTAATCATATTTTCCTCAAAGTCTGGTGTCCGAACACGTCGGGTACGTACTTCACGATTTCCGGCTTCTTGAAAAGACCCTTCGTCAGACAAACGGCGACCCCTATTGCAAACATTGAATGCTGGTTGCTGTCGGCGGGGACAGATCTCCTGATACAATCTTGCTGCCCGCCACCCGTTGCCATTTGCCTTTGCGCAAGTAAACATGAAGTCGACAAGCACTCTATTCGAATACGGAACCATCCTGTACGATGCAGTGCCACAGCCTCTATAAGGTGAGTCAGCAAGAGAAGTGAATCTGACACAACATTACCAGTAACTATGGCAGCAAAGGGCACTAGGGTGTGATGTATGAGGAACAGTACGACCTTCTAGGAGGAAACCATGCATGCTGATGCGTGGTACGGCGCGTATAAGATCGCAGTTTATGGAACAAATTATGATTGAATAAATGGTCTCTGGCATGGAAACCACGCATTTCGGTACCTAAGTCCATTAGACCTTTTTCGTTCCGTGTCCTCTCATCGATCAATCCCTAGAGTTTTTACACGGAGGAAAAAAATCAACCTGTGTGGTTGGGGAAGCCCTCTCCTGCTTCATTTCATGAGACGCATTTCTCCAATGAGAGATACGCATGTTCCCAATGCCTTTGTACGTCACAAAACTATTGTTGCATGTGAAAATAATTATTTAAAGCGTCTTAAGTAGAGACCGGATTATGCGCATTTGCATGTTGCATATGTATATGCATATTTGGCTCCTTTTCACTATTTATTGCATATTTTCACTAAAAACTAGTGATGATGCATATTTTCGGTCTATCTTCGCAATAGTTTAAAAATCTAGACGGGCGGGCTCTAGCTCTATCTCGTTTTGATGTCTCACAGAGTGACCGCGACATACAATTGCGTGCGATCGCTAACCGAGAAGCTACTGGCTATCGAACTGATTACTCAACTGGGACTGACGGACAGATGTAATGCCCCTGCCGTCCACGCCATCGCTTAATCCCCGCTCCTGTCATACCACTCGCGTCGGCAACAATTAAACTACGCAATTTGTTAGTCGCACGACCATTGTTTGAGTTTAGTTTTCTTTACTATTTGTACAAAGTTCAACGCCTTTACATGCTGTCCACAATTCCTCCCGACAAAAATGTCGTTTCGTGGATAGCTCATCATCCTGGAACATTTACATGTGACGAAAGTGTTTTAGATTGTCGAGTTTGCGAGAAAGCCGTTTCGCGTAAAAAAAAGTTTCAAGCATGCCAAGACAAGTCTCCACAACACAGGAATGCAAAAGAAAGGCCCACGGCGACAGTTTTTGTCAGTGGCAGTTAGCAGTAGCTGGGTTTCAACGGCCAAAGACAACCAAACAAAACGCTTTAACACTGATCTTTGTGAAGCATTCAATGCAAGTAATATTCCTCTTCAAAAACTTACAGACTCTATCCTCAAAGGTTTCTTGTGCAACAAATTGCTTAAATCAAAATACACCAGATGAATCAACATTGCGTAAAAATTATATACCAAAAATTTACCCTCATGTTCTGGAAGAAACAGTCAATGAACTCAAGGACAACACTATTTGGATTTCAGCTGACGCAAATACCGACACTTGTTGCCGCTACATCGGAAGTTTAGTTGTCGGTGCTTTAAAACAAGGGCCTTCTTCTTCCTACTTAATGGCCTGCAAAGAATTTGAAAAGACAACTTCTTCTACGATCGCCAGATTTGTGACTGAGGATACTAGAGAAATGTTTGCAGAATCTTCTGCAGATGAATGGGTGATGCGTTTCTCTCAGATGCGGCTCCATATATGATCGAAGCACGAAAAGCCTTCGAAGTGTTTTATCCCCATTTTATTCGTGTGAGGTGCTTGGCTCACGGAGCACATCGTCTTACTGAAAAAGAATGATCCACGTTTGGGAACGTAAATAAACTGATTCGTCCCCAAAGTAAGTATTTCTTAAGGCACCAGCTCGTATCAAGGCCTACAAAGAAAAACTGCCTCCCGAACCAGTGCTAAACTAGTTGGGGTACGTGGGTCGAAGCTGTGTTGTTTTAAAATGAACATTTCGAGGCCATCAAAGGCGTAGTAAGTAACGTCGATAGTGCAGCGCTTTGGCACTTTGTCAGCGCAAAAAAGTATTTAATGATTCCAGTATTAAAAAAAAAAAAACATTTATATGATTAGCACTCATTTTTGGCACATACCTGCGAGTATTTAAAAGCTTGAAACTCAAGGTTTGGCGTTGAACGAGTGTATTCAGTTAATGAATAAAATTAGGGTAGTGAACTCTTCCTCGTCGGAGGTATTCACGGGAAAACTTAAAACAAAAGTTTGAGAGCATTTTGGGCAATAACCCAGGTTTTGAACCCTTGGCCCAAATTTATAGTTTTATTAATGGGACGGGTGAACGTTTGCCAGAAACAATAAGTGCCAACATTGCACCCGAATTCAAATACTGCTCAGTTGCCTCCGTTGATGTAGAACAGCCCTTTTCTCACAAATCTTCTGAGTGATCGAAGAGACAATCTTACTACTGAACATTTGGAATGGTACCTATCGTTTATGTTTACAATAGTAGAAAAATGTAAACTAATTTGTAAACGGTACTTCCGTCCGATTGTACCAGGGCTATTCGGAAAGTAAGGTCCAATCGATCGCGAAATGGAAACCACAGTGAATATCGGATGAAGCTTTGCATAGGTGTGTTGCACAGTGACTGTAGTATACCCGTCAATCGCGTCACTTCACTCTTTTCAGTTCTGAGCGCACAGTGAACACTTAAAGATGCCTAGAAAGTAGTGTCTCCCTCCAAGTGTGAATGTGAGAGACTTGGCCTGCTTTCATGCAGCCCACACAATGTAACTGTCATGCATTCCTACTTCGTGACAATTCTAGGCCGCACACTACACGGGTAATGAGAACGCTCCTGCAGCGCTTTTGATGGGAAGTGTTTCACCACCCACTGTACAGCCCGGAATTGGCCCCCTCCGATTTTTGTCTCTGTTAACATGAATCGCTGGCTATGTAGACAACATTTTGGTACAGACAGCAAGTTGTAGATCAGCGTACACTGTAGATAATTCGCTGTAAATACAAGCGGGTGCCTCCTATGATTAGGGTATTTGAAATTTGGTACAGTGCTACGACAGATGTCAAAGTCTGAACAGTGACTATGTAGAGACGTAGCTGGAAGGTACAGCCAACTGTTCCAAATAAAACTTTTCTGGTTTTCACTGTGGTTTCCATTTCGCGACCGATCGGACCTTCATTTCCGAACAGCCCTCGCATTAATTAGACGTAAATATTGTAAAAAAAATTCCGGATCGTACGTTGCTTTTGAAATAAAATATTACGGAGCTCTTGTGCGTGCCCCTTCGCGTGCGACGTACAATCGCACTAAAAAGTATTGGCACACGTGCGTATTTATCGTTGAAAGTTACAAACGCCGCACCTTCCGGTACACAGCACATGCACGTGCTACCTCACATACCAGACATTACAGTTCTGCCGACCATTAACAAAGAAATGCAGTGTTAACGGCAAACATGTATCTCCTCTGCACACAAAAGGTATTGGCACAGAGCGTGGCTTCTCGGTGTATTGCTGGCTTTTCAGGTATCGGAACGCCATCTGCTGACGCAATAGATACTGCGCGTTGTTGACGGCCCAGTGCCTAGTATGTTGCTGTATTGCGCGATGTGGTCAGCATGGGGCCGAAGAAGAAGAAACATTCAGTAGCGTTGCGTGAGAGAGTGGTATTGCTCCGTTCACAAGGGAGAAGCTATGGACAAATCGCAGCAGAGGTGCCTACACCATGGTACGAGCCATCATTCATAAATATAAAGAGATTGGAACAACAGTGAATAAGTGTCGTCCTGGACGACCAAAAGTGCTTACAACCCGATAGCGTCGCCGTATCAGCGTACTTGCTCGGAAGGAACCTGTGAAACGTCCCCTTTGAAAAATTATACATGACTGTCCTTAAACTGACACACAATATTTTTAGCGCAACGCAATCTGACTTTCAGAAATCCCTACAAAAGAATGGCCCTGACTAACATTAACCTATACGTTTCACAAATCACTTACCTCACCAAAAATCTTCGTTCCCCGAACTACTGCAATAGAGCGAGCGCCACTACTGCCAGCTAAATAAAAGATTCAAACTACGGAAGGCACTAACTACTGATAGGCATAGTCAGCAAAATGAAAGATTTTAATAGAGAACAAACAATGTATTTACCTTAATAGTCATAATATATATAGCAGTTCATGACAAATTACAAAACTTCGCCATCTCTCTCCCCACATCCACCACTGCTGATGGCTCACCTCCAACTGCGCAACGCTACGCGCTGTTCACATCCAGCTGCCACTGCCCAACACTACAGTGGCAGACAACAATGCAAACTAGCCACAGACTGCACACAGCACAGCCAGAGCGCTACGTAACGTTGCCAATAAGAAAACATAAACAGCCTACTTACACCTGCTACAAGTGCAGCAACTATTTCTGAGGTTGTTTAGGCAACGTCCGACAAGACGTTTAGTTTCCAAACTATACGAAATGTGTTGAATGAGGCTGACATGCATGGACGTTCACCCAGGGAAAAGCCATACATATCGGAAATTAACCGGTAGAAACGCCTGCAGTTTGCCAAGGACGACATCAGCAAGCCGATGGAGTTTTGGAACACTGTGATATTTAGCGACGAATCGAAGTTCAATGTGTTCGGAGTTGATGCAAGAAAGAAAGTTTGGCACAAGTCGAATACGCACCTCAACATCAAACACATGCATCCCACAGTGAAACACAGTGGGGGCGGTATCATGGCCTGGAGCTGTATGGCGGCGTCCGGCGTTGGAAATCTAGCTGTAATCCACGATACAATGTACACTACTGGAAATGGAAAAAAGAACACATTGACACCGGTGTGTCAGACCCACCATACTTGCTCCGGACACTGCGAGAGGGCTGTTCAAGCAATGATCACACGCACGGCACAGCGGACACACCAGGAACCACGGTGTTTGCCGTGGAATGGCGCTAGGTGCGCAGCATTTGTGCACCGCCGCCGTCAGTGTCAGCCAGTTTGCCGTGGCATACGGAGCTCCATCGCAGTCTTTAACACTGGTAGCATGCCGCGACAGCGTGGACGTGAACCGTATGTGCAGTTGACGGACTTTGTGCGAGGGCGTATAGTGGGCATGCGGGAGGCCGGGTGGACGTACCACCGAATTGCTCAACAAGTGGGGCGTGAGGTCTCCACAGTACATCGATGTTGTCGCCAGTGGTCGGCGGAAGGTGCACGTGCCCGTCGACCTGGGACCGGACCGCAGCGACGCACGGATGCACGCCAAGACCGTAGGATCCTACGCAGTGCCGTAGGGGACCGCACCGCCACTTCCCAGCAAATTAGGGACACTTTTGCTCCTGGGGTATCGGCGAGGACCATTCGCAACCGTCTCCATGAAGCTGGGCTACGGTCCCGCACACCGTTAGGCCGTCTTCCGCTCACGCCCCAACATCGTGCAGCCCGCCTCCAGTGGTGTCGTGACAGGCGTGAATGGTGGGACGAATGGACACGTGTCGTCTTCAGCGATGAGAGTCGCTTCTGCCTTGCTGCCAATGATGGTCGTATGCGTGTTTGGCGCCGTGCAGGTGAGCGCCACAATCAGGACTGCATACGACCGAGGCACACAGGGCCAACACCCGGCATCATGGTGTGGGGAGCGATCTCCTACACTGGCCGTACACCACTGGTGATCGTCGAGGGGACACTGAATAGTGCACGGTACATCCAAACCGTCATCGAACCCATCGTTCTACCATTCCTAGACCGGCAAGGGAACTTGCTGTTCCAACAGGACAATGCACGTTCGCATGTATCCCGTGCCACCCAACGTGCTCTAGAAGGTGTAAGTCAACTACCGTGGCCAGCAAGATCTCCGGATCTGTCCCCGATTGAGCATGTTTGGGACTGGATGAAGCGTCGTCTCACGCGGTCTGCACGTCCAGCACGAACGCTGGTCCAACTGAGGCGCCAGGTGGAAATGGCATGGCAAGCCGTTCCACAGGACTACATCCAGCATCTCTACGATCGTCTCCATGGGAGAATAGCAGCCTGCATTGCTGCGAAAGGTGGATATACACTGTACTAGTGCCGACATTGTGCATGCTCTGTTGCCTGTGTCTATGTGCCTGTGGTTCTGTCAGTGTGATCATGTGATGTATCTGACCCCAGGAATGTGTCAATAAAGTTTCACCTTCCTGGGACAATGAATTCACGGTGTTCTTATTTCAATTTCCAGGAGTGTAGTTGCTGCAGCTTCGAAATGCTTGAAACAGTCAATGACATCACTTTTCCCACCAAAAAGTGCACTGGTATCGTTCATATTGCAATTAGAAACTCCAGAAAAATGAAATAAAAAATTTACGTCCGTGAAATAAACCTCTGGCACTCTTCCAAGCTCTCAACATCGTAAGAAAATTACTTTCTCGACGAGAAAGTTTAGGTGTACGCATCCCCCAGTGTTCCCCCTGAAAAACAGCACTGATTATGTGTATCTGTTGTGTTTATTAAACTTACCCGAAGACTCTACGAACTTAAGCACCGATCCAATATTTGCTAAACTCGCAAGTGAAAACTGTTGTACAGTGGTTCCGCCCACGCCTTACATCTCGCCAACAGAGTGTAATGATTGAAACAACGTGGTCGCAGTGGAAGGGAATAGTATCAGGGGTACCACAAGGATCGTTACTCTTCTCACTATAAGTGTATGATGTGTGAAAGATGCTCTCCCACTGCAAACTCACCTGTACACTTACGAAATTCAGTTATACCTGAGTGCAAGTCCAACAAACGGGTACACACACCCATCCAGCATGTAAATATCGATTTACTTGCGCTATCAGTGCGACCGCAAAGCATGGGGTTTGAAACTTAAACCATCAAAACCGCAAGCAATCTTAGTTGCTGTCAAAACACTTGGGAATTGTGGGTTTTTTCTATGAGACACTGTCACAGGCTATCTTGCAGACGTGTGTCTTCCTGCAAGGTACATTCAAATTTCACAAGCTGTCACTGTGCTGAAACTTTCCCAGTGTTCCTTTTTCTTTACATCACAGCATCGATTAGGTGACGAAACACTTGTAAAAGGAAGAATCCTGATGTCTTAACGGTCGACGAACAGGCCGTTAACAAGTGAGTCTGTGACACTCACGTCATTTATTCGTACTGTAACATCTACATTCAGTAACTTCTTAGACTTAAGGTGTATGTAAATTATTTTTTCTCAGTCTCTAATTTAATATAATCAGGAAGAGCGATGGCTTGCTGAAAAGTGATATCTCCAAATTTTTCGTGTTGATACTCTTTAAAGTCTTTTAAACCAAACTTTATTAACATTCTACATTTTTATTCTTCATGTCTACGTATTCATTTCTCAGCATAGTCACGCTGGTGATGAACACGTGTTTCCCAACGAGAGACCAGTTTGTTGATGGCGTCGCTGTAGAACGTTAGATTTTGTTGGCGGAGCCGCAACCTCATCTCTGCCTGCACTGCTTCATAACTATCAAAGTGAAGTTCTTGAATACGTTCTCTAAGTTTTGGAAACAGATTAAAAACAGATGTGACCGTGTCGGGATTGTACCTAGGATCATGGATGACAGTCAACCGAAAGCGTCGGATTGTTTAAGAAGACGCAGAGTTCGTGTGTAATCTGGCATCGTCATGCTAAAGGAGAGTGTGCTCCTGTGTGGACGAACTCCTGGAATTCAAAACTCATTTACCTCAAAGTTTCTCACGCACCGCCATAGTTACGTCACACACCGCTATGTTACATGCTACAATTCGGAGCCCTCTATCGGCAAAGGGCTGCAGAATTGAAGACTTTATGTCTAAAGATTCAGAATGTTAATGAGGTTAGATATACTTAAAAAGCTTTAAGAACTGTCACATAAAAAATTCGGAAGTATTACTTTTCAGCACGTCCTTCTAATTTACAACTGGCTTATCTGAAGCTATGTCATTTCATGTTCTGAATCGTAACATACGTAACGGTATACAACAGAGAAGCTAGAGGGAAGTCCCCTCCACAATGAAAAGATTTGGCGAGAATGAAAAGATGGAGTGATACGAAGAGGCGCGGGAAGTCTTTGTGCCAATGACGCTTAGTGGCTAGCTCTCGACGAGTCAAATTCCCGTATGATAAACGAGGAAAAGACTTCTGCAAAAGTTGAGTAATTATGACCCGGATGTGGAATGTTTGTGGCCGGTGTATCACGGTATTTATTGGACTGCTCTGAAATTTGCATTTACGTAGCTAAGAAAATATTTTATAGAGTATGTTGCACCAAGAGCCTTTACTGCATCATACGTCTTTGTTCTACCGCCAGAGGATCGCCACTGCATCCACTATCAGGCAAATTGATGTTTAATATTGTAAATTCAAGGATAGACAAGTTTTTACGGAAGTATTACGGTAATAAATGATTAACATTGTTTCAAGAACCGTATTTTATCCTAAGCCATTCATCTTGATAGGATCCTGAGCCTTTAGAGAAACGTTCCGAATTTTTCCTTCTCGGATAAAGTGGAAGTGCTTCAATGAATAATTTAAAAAATTAAAACAATTACTAAATTATGTGAAGTAATAGAATGTGATTTCGCATATAGTCTTATGAATATAATGGTGATTAAATTTCTTAAGTTCGGTCTACATTAAAATCACATTTAATTACAATTTCTTTTTGAAGTGAAACTTTCAAAAATTATTAAAATTACTTCTTATAACGTGTAACTGACCACGGAACAGTGATTACGGAAACAAGGTTTAGGTTTGTAAGTGTCTGACGGCCAACAGCACTCACACAGGCATAACAGATTTGTAAATAATGATTTTGTGTGCACATTCCTATTATGTATGTTATTACTGTTGTTTGTTATTGACAGAATTAATTAAGAAATGTTTTCTGAGACAGAACAGTTTTAGACTCTCCCATCCCCAAGTTGCAGTCAGTTAATCAGCAAGCCACAGTGCAGATTCATGCAAAACCTATTGTCGAACTGTTTATGTTTTTAAAATCATACGTTACTTTAATTAAGCTGTAACAGATTCGGGAACCCGATGTACAACTCATGTTCTGTGCAACGCAAAGCTTGACGTACAGGCTATGAAAACTATGAGTGTTCATGTTAGTTAAAATAACAGGTTGGCAAGTGTATCAGAATTACTGTACTTCAGGAGCGAAGCTTTAAGGCTAGCATATGTCCAAATTTTCAGCAGTTTTCCCTTGTCCAGTGGTATATTATAATCAACATTATTCTTTATTCACTAAGGCAAGCAGGGTAATTTGGTGTGAAGTTGTTAGTTGCCACTAAAATAGAACAGATATAAACTCTACACATGATCAGTTGTTTTACTAAAATAAGGTCCATTCAAAAAATTCCGGAACTTTGTCCACAAAGTTTTTCTGTCCTTACCTTTTACTTATTACACATGGTCTTCGAAATACTTTCTTCCACGTTTGATACACTGCTTGCAACGCCCGTTTCCACTTCCGGAAATAATCATGGTACGCCTTTTGCTGGATCGCACGAAGCGCCGTCTGCGAATTTCCTTTCGTCCTTCGTCCTTTCAGCTTCTCCTCATCATGAGCGGTATTGACGCATCAGCCGTGAGGCCAACTTGGCGGCTATAGGATGCATTCCAAGATTCTGTGTCAGGATTTCATGACATGATCCAACTGAAATGTTAAATCCTTCTGCAATCTCTCGGACAGCCAGTCTTCGATGGGGACGCACAATGTCGTCGACGTTCCCTACATGAACATTGTCGGTAGATGTCGAAGGGCGTCCTGAACGAGAGTCATCCATAACTTCCTTCCGACCGTTTTTAAACCGTGTGAACATCGTAACGACGAGTAGAGAGTAAGCGCTGATCAGCGTAGGCTTCCCCCGTCATTTGGTGTGTCTCTGTAAAGGTTTTCTTGAGTTTCACGCGAAATTTAACGCAGACACATTGCTCCTCTATCTCTGGCATCTCTAAATTCGGAAACCATGCGACAGAACGTTCTAACCAATACAGCACTGAACAATAACTCATAGACATGCGACAACGACAATGGAACTTCAGCCAGTTACACATTAAACACGGGCGTGTGCAGGGATGACAACCGCATTTCGCTCTAACACACCATTGGCGTGAAATTACTAATGTTCCGGAATCTTTTTAACACACCTCGTACATACTAAAGTGTGCTCTGCTTTCGTGTCCAATTACCAAAAACACGTTGCTGTTGGGAGTGACGTAATCTTCAGCAGTTGGTTTACTTCGTTTACTATTTTCTTTTTTGGGGAATTTCAAAGGGACCAAACTGCTGAGGCCATCGATCTCTAGACTTACACACAACTTAAACTAACTTACGCTAAGAACAACACACACACCCATGCCCAAGGGAGGACTCGAACCTCGTTTACTATTCATTTACTGAAAATTAATTTTGCCTAATTAGGCTGGCGACCGTATTTTTTTGCATGAGAACAGCTTTTCTTTCAAACAACACTGGTTCGACTCCCGCTCGAATAATTCCTGCAGCCTTTCATTACGTAAAACCTTCACTTGAAGAATTTCAGTCTGACTACTTTGTGCTAACTCACACGATCACGCTCAACTAAAAATTCTAGTAAAGGAGTAGCGTTGTTGGGTAGATTTCTTATTGTATTAACCGCTAGAGTGTGAAGTAGGCTGTTTAGGATTTTTGTTCGTAACGCCACGTAGCGCTTTGTATGAAAATCACTGACTGTGCTGTGTGCAATATGTGGCTGGTTGGCATTGTTGGAATATTCGCTATTGTAGTGTTGGGCAGTTGGATGTGAACAGCGCGAAGCGTTGCGCGGTTGGAGGTGAGCCGCCAGCGGTGGTTGATGTGGAAAGAGAGACGTCAGAGTTTTGAGAACGGACGATCTGGACGTGTGTCTGCCAGCAAAAGGAAATTTGTAAAGATCGATGTCGTAAATTGATAGATATATATATGATGACTTTTGAACATTATTAAGGTAAATACATTGTTTGTTCTCTATCAAAATCTTTCCTTTACTAACTATGCCTATCAGTAGTTCGTGCCATCAGTAGTTAGAATCTTTTGTTTAGCTGGCAGTATTGGCGCTCGCTGTATTGCAGTACCGCAAAACCGTGCGATTAGTAGACGAATGGACGTGCCTCTCCAATGGGAACCGAAAACATTTGATCCAGTAAAACACGTCTTATATATTCCATACGACACTGGTGACGGCATGTGCGTCACATGACAGAAATATGTTGTCGACCCACCTAACTTGCACACTTGACGAATGGGTAAAAAGATTCTTCTACCTTGCCCGATTTAGGTTTTCTTGTGGATGTGATAATCACTCCCAAAAAAGTGATGAAAACATAAGAGTGTGTCACATAAATTGCAACAAATGAATGCAACAGTTTCACACTCGCACAGTTTCCTCTGTGCTCTCTCAAAACATATGTTTTTAACGTTTTCAAATTTTTCCGTGTGTAGAGCGTCAAATCATGTATATGTCCAAGGAAATCTGAACATGTCCTGGAATTTTGGAAAGCGAAGTTGATTATGTTTGAGTGGCTGAACTCTGATAATTGTCTGAAAATAAAAATTTTCACTCAATGGAAGACTTGAACCAAGGACCTCTCGTTCCGCAGCTGCTCACGCTAACCACGGGAGAACGGCGCTCCTGAGCTCGCATCTTTCTAAAAGTTACTTATCTCACACATGGACTACTCAGTTTGTATATTTTGATTATTTTTTCATAGTTACACACAACTTCTTCCTGTTTTCTCTATTGATCTGTGTTCAGTTTTTCAAGGCCTATCCACTGTGCCAACTTATAACTAAATCTGAGGGGAGTGCGGTGGGGAGGTTCCCTTGTGAGTAACTAAGTTTTTTGTGAGCTAAGTGATTCATGAAAAGTATAGGTTATTGTTAGTCAGGGCCATTCTTTTGTAGGGATTATTGAATGTCGGACTCCGTTGCGCTAAAAATACTGTGTGTCAGTTTAGTGATGATCAGAATAAGTAAAGAGAAAACTGTCTGAGTACGTTGAGTTTTGCTCAGCTGTTTGAAAATCTAATAGCGTAAGAGTTTTTCCAGCGCTAGCATTCCTTACATTCAAAGGGGAAGTTTCAAGTGTTCTAAGTGCTGCTAGTTGTCTGAGAGGGGAACAGTGATGTCCCTGGTTTTCTTCATTTCCTCCATCAACTACACAGCAGGCGTTACAATGCGAAATGTGTGCTGCATGTCTGATTCCTAACTGTGAGGACTCGTACCAAAGAGCACACCATAAAGTATTAGGATACCTTCCATTGCTTTTATCTAAGGCCAGCACACAGCGTCGCAGCAAAGTGGTTCCGATAAAAAACTTATAAGAGCGTTCCGGCCGGCCGAGGGCCGCATCAAACGGTATTTTATTAATATCGTGTTATGGCTGGACGCCGGCATAACATGGGGGGGTTGGCCGGCAGATGAAACGCTGCGCTGTGGCGCTGTTATGAATTGCTAAGACTGTGTTGTTACACGTAACACGCCACCGCCGCTGCTGCGACGCGACTCTGCACAGCACTCGCACGTGGTTAGCGTGGTACCGCTCTGAGTGGAAATGTGCTCTGGCGGTTCGTTTTTAAGTAACTGTGTTTCCGAAATGGCCTTGCGTAAGTTTAGCGTCAGCTGTTATATCGTCTCGAAAAGCACCGCCAGATTTTCCAGCTGGATTTCTCACAGCTGCCTCGGTGAATGTTTCAAGCGCTGTACAGGCAAATGAGAGAAATACTGGAAATTTCCCCACCTCCCATTCTTTAATGAACCTGACTCCCATGTATAAAACGGCGTGTAGCGTCTGTTTACTTTACAAACGAATTAAACATTTGGCGTTAAGCGTTTACATCTTTTATGGCTGAAGAAGCAAAATCCTAATCACCTAGTTTCTACTAGTTTCACATTATTCACCCACACAAAACAAAGAACGTCCGAACAGACCTTTAAGGTCAAATTGTACCCGCCGCCATGTCATTCTCAGCCCTTAGGCGTCACCGGATGCCGATACAGAGGAACATGTGGTCAACAAACCGGTCTCCATGCCGCTAACAGTTTCCGTGACCGGTACCGCTATTTCTCAATAAGGTAGCAACTCAATTGGCCTCACAACAGCTGAGTGCACCCCTCTTGCCAACACCACTCGGCAGACCCGGATGATGACCCATCCAAGTGCTAGCCAAACCGGACAGCACTTAACTTCGGTGATCAGACAGGAACCGCTGATACCACAGCGGGAAGGGCGTTGGCATTATTCACCTACAGGATAATGAAAAAGTCCAAACCAAAGCTGTTTACAAGCGTTGTTCTATGTCGCTAAGTGCTCTCTGTATCAAACACTGGATGGGTGTTGTATAGGTAATTTGTGGTCCGTTTTAATAAAATCTAGTTTTGCTCGCATCTCAATGTGTAAGACATTACTCGTCCTGAACTATTAGTCGTACAACGATATAAGTTTACACGTACATTCAGTGGTATATGTAGTCATTGTCTGCAAATTGTGTTGCAAATAGAGCTAGTTGTAAAGAAGTAACAAATTACATCGTCATACGTCATGCTGAAATCTTATTACATGAACAGAGAAAATGTAGTAAATCATAAACATTTTTTTCTTTTAGTGTTTTAGTGTCTGAGAAAAAATGTTTTTTTGGAACTCGTCAACTGCTCTCATTCTCAAATACTTGATGAATGTAGTCTGAGTAAATTGCGTATTATACACACATCAAAAAAAGTTTTGCATCTCCTCAGTTCCGTGAGTTCCGGAACCTGTACGGAAAACTGGAATAGCGATCAACATAAACATCACTTCCGCCATTTTTATTGCTCATAAAAACCACACATTGCATGTTGTACCACCATACAGCGAGATCTTCAGCGGTGGTGGTCCAGATTGTTGTACACAACGGCACCTCTAATACCCAGTAGCACGTCCTTTTGCATTGATGCATGCCTGTATTCGTCGTGGCATACTATCCACAAGTTGATCAAGTCGCTACTGATCCAGATTGACCCACTCCTCAACGGCGATTCGGCGTAGATCCTTCAGAGTAGTTGGTGGGTCACGTCGCCCATAAACAGCCCTTTTCAGTCTATCTCAGGCATGTTCGATAGGGTTCACGTCTGGAGAACATGCTGGCCACTCTAGTCGAGTGATGTCGTTATCCTGAAGGAAGTCATTCACGAGATGTGCAAGATGGGGGCGCGAATTGTCGTCCATGAAGACGAATGCCTCGCTCAAAATACTGCCGATATGGTTGCACTATCGCTCGGAGGATGGCATTCACGCATCGTACAGCCGTTACAGCGCCCTCCATGACCACCAGCGGCATATTTCGGCCCACATAATGCCACCTGAAAACAGCAGGATACCTCAACGTTGCTGCACTCGATGGACAGTTTGTCTAAGGCGTTCAGTCTGACCGAGTTGCCCCGAAACACGTCTCTGACGATTGTCTGGTTGAAGGCATATGCGACAGTCATCGATGAAGAGAACGTGATGCCAATCCTGAGCGGTCCATTCGGCATGTTGTTGGGCCCATCTCTACCGCGCTGTATGGTGTCGTGGTTGGAAAGATGGGCCTCGCCAGGGACGTTGGGTGTGACGTTGCGCATCATTCAACTTAGTACGTAGAGTTTGAGTCGTAACACGACGACCTGTGGCTGCGCGAAAAGCATTATTCAACATCGTGGCGTTGCTGTAAAGGTTCCTCCAAGCCATAATCCGTAGGTAGCGGTTATCCAATGCAGTAATAGCCCTTGGACGGCCTGAGCGAGGAATGTTATCGACAGTTCCTGTCTCCCTGTATCTCCTCCATATCCGAACAACGTCGCTTTGGTTCACTCCGAGATCCCTTGTTGAGAGTCCTTCCTGGCACAAAGTAACAACGCGGACGCGATCGAACCGCGGTATTGGCCGTGTAGGCATGCTTGAACTACAGACAAAACGAGCCATCTACCTCCTTCCTCGTGGAACGACTGGAACTGATCGGCTGTAGGACCCCCACTGTCTAATAGGAGCTGCTCATGTATGGTTGTTCACATCTTTGGGCCAGTTTAGTGACATCTCTGAATAGTTAAAGGGACTGAGTCTGTAATAAAATATTCACAGTCAACGTCTATCTGCAGGAGTTCTGGGAACTCGGGTGTTGCAAAACTTTATTTGATATGTGTACCTCTGAATGGGCAGATTATAACAGTATTTTAGATTTTTGAACTGTATCATTAATTATATGAAATATTGAAAATTCAAGACTTATTGACTGTACAAGCTGCTAGAACTACAACCTGCAAATCCGACTGTGCACCGATTCAGTCACATAGTAGTAAGACTATCTAGACTGTGTGTCTCTGGTCTTTTTAGTCCAATTCTCTCCTCTCCTTGTTCCACCTCACATGTCTTCCTATTCAACCGATTTTTGTTGTCATTCTTCTGACGGCCTTATTGAGCCCCTCTTCTTTCAGATGACCACTCAAAATCAACTCTTCCTTTTTTTTTTTTACTGGTATCACGCGGCCCGCCACGAATTCTTCTCCTGTGCCAACCTTTGCATCGAAGAGCAGCTGTTGCAACCTACGTCCTCAATTATTTGCTGGAAGTATTGTAGTCTCTGTATTCCTCTACAGTTTTTACCTTCTACAGCGCAGTGGTTAGCACACTGGACTCGCATTCGGGAGGACGACGGTTCAATCCCGTCTCCGGCCATCCTGATTTAGGTTTTCCGTGATTTCCCTAAATCGCTTCAGGCAAATGCCGGGATGGTTCCTTTGAAAGGGCACGGCCGATTTCCTTCCCCATCCTTCCCTCACCCGTGCTTGCGCTCCGTCTCTAATGACCTCGTTGTCGACGGGACGTTAAACAATAATCTCCTCCTCCTCCTCCTACAGCCCCCTTTAATACCACGGAAGTCATTCAGTGATGTCCTGATAGATGTCCTGTCACCCTTATCCCTCTTCGTGTCAGTGTTTTCCAAGTATTCCTTTCCTCGCTGATTCTGCAGAGAGCGTCCTCATTGTTTAACTTTCAAGCCCACCCAATTTTCAACTTTCCTCTGTAGCACCACATCCCAAATGTTTATACTCCTCTGTTTCGAGTTTCCCACAGTCCATGTTTCACTATCACACAAAGCTGTGCTCCAAACCTACATTCTCACAAATTTCTTACACAAATTAAGGCCCATGTATGATACTAGTAGACTTCTCTTGGACGGGAATGCCCTTTTCGTAGTTGCTGGTCTGGTTTTTCTATCCTTGCATCGAGTTATTTTGCTATCTAAGTAGCAGAATTCCTTAACTTCTTCTACTTCGTGATGCCCAATGTTAAGTTTCCAGCTCTTCTCATTTCTGCTACTTCTAATTACTTCCGTATTTCTTCGTTTTACTGTTAATCCATAATTTGTGTTTATCAGACTATTCATTCTATTCAATAGACCCTGTAACTCTTTTTCACTTTTACTGAGGACAATAATATCGTTAGCAAATCTTATCAATATTATGCTTTCTTCTTGAATTTTAATCCCACTGTTGGATCATTCTTTTATTTCCGTCGTTGCTTCTTCGGTGTATGGACTGAACTGTAGGAGAGAAAGACTACATTCCTGTTTTACAACCTTTTCAATCCGAACACTTCGTTTTTGGTCATCCAGTCTTATTGTTCCCTCTTGGTTCTTGTGCACAATGTGCAATACTCGTCTTTCCCTATACCTTATCCATTCCTTCTCAGAGTTTCGAACATCTTGCACTATTTGACATTGTCGAACGTATTTTAGAGGTCGAAAAATCCTGTGAATATGTCTTGATTTTTCTTCAGTCTCGCTTTCATTATCAGCAGCAACGTCAGAACAAACTCCCTCTCCTAAGGCCAAACTGATGGTCATCTAACACATCCTCAGTGTTCCTTTTCATTCTTCTGTATATTATTCTTGTGAGCAATTTTGATGCATGAGCTATTAATTTTATTGTGCGATAATTCTCGCACTTGTCGGCTTTCTCTATTCTCGCAATTGTGAGGATGATGTTTTTTCCGAAGGTATGGTGGATTATCTCCAGTCTCACATATTCTACATATACGCGTGAATAGTTGTTTTGTTGCCACTTCTCACAATCATTTTAGAAATTCCGATGGAACGTTATCTATCCCTTCTGCACTATTTGATACTAAGTCGTCCAAAGTTCGTTTAGATTGTAATCCTAATACTGGATCCCCTATCTCTTCCGTCTCCTATTTATTCTTCCATCACGTCATCAAGCCCCTCATAGAGACCTTAGTGTGCCCTTTCCCCTGTCAGCTCTCTCCCCTGCATTTAACAATGGAATTACCGTTGCACTCTTAATGTTAGCAACCTTTCTTTCAATTTCACGGTAGGTTGTTTCGACTTCTATATGTGCTGCGCGTCAGTCCTTCCGACAACTATTTCTTTTTCGATTTCTTCCTATTTTAATGTATCCATGCCGCCATAGCTTCCCCCAAATTCCTATTTATTTAGGAAAATGTCTATTACTTCTGTGTCCCTGCACATTTTTATATTTCCTTCTTTCGGCGATCAGCTGAAATTTCTTCTGTTACCCACGGTTTCCTCGCAGTTTCCTTCCTTGTATCTACGTTTTCCTCTCCAACTTCTGTGATTGTCCTTTTACAGATGTCCATTTCTCTTCAACCGAACTGCCTACTGAGCTATTCATTTGCGCACTATCTATAGCCTCCGAGAACGACAAGCGTATCCTATCATTCCAGTTGTGTCACTGAACTATTTGCAGTAACTCACTCTCTGGCTCACTTTCCTACTCCGTTAGTCTATTTTCTGCTGCTATTTATATTACCCTGTACTCATTTGACCAGAAATCCTTTTTTCCATTTCAATTCACTGACTCCCACTATGTCTAGGCTGAGCATTGGCATTTCTCTTTTTTTAGATTTTCTAGGTTTCCCGAGGACATGCAGCTTTACTGTATGATTAAATGATGATGGCATCCTCTTGGGTAAAATATTCCGGAGATAAAATAGTCCCCCATTCGGATCTCCGGGCGGGGACTACTCAAGAGGACGTCGTTATCAGGAGAAAGAAAACTGGCGTTCTACGGATCGGAGCGTGGAATGTCAGATCTCTTAATCGGGCAGGTAGGTTAGAAAATTTAAAAAGGGAAATGGATAGGTTAAAGTTGGATATAGTGGGAATTAGTGAAGTTCGGTGGCGGGAGGGACAAGACTTCTGGTCAGGTGATTACAGGGTTATAAATACAAAATCAAATAGGGGTAATGCAGGGGTAGGTTTAATAATGAATAAAAAAAATAGGAGTGAGAGTTAGCTACTACAAACAGCACAGTGAACGCATTATTGTTGCCAAGATAGACACAAAGCCCATGCCTACTACAGTAGTACAAGTTTATATGCCAACTAGCTCTGCAGATGATGAAGAAATTGATGAAATGTATGACGAGATAAAAGAAATTATTCAGGTAGTGAAGGGAGACGAAAATTCAATAGTCATGGGTGACTGGAATTCGTCAGTAGGAAAAGGGAGAGAAGGAAACATAGTAGGTGAATATGGATTGGGTGGAAGAAATGAAAGAGGAAGCCGCCTTGTACAATATTGCACAGAGCATAACTTAATCATAGCTAACACTTGGTTCAAGAATCATAAAAGAAGGGTGTGTGCCTGGAAGATCCTGGAGATACTAAAAGGTATCAGATAGATTATATAATGGTAAGACAGAGATTTAGGAACCAGGTTTTAAATTGTAAGACATTTCCAGGGGCAGATGTGGATTCTGACCACAATCTATTGGTTATGAACCGCAGATTGAAACTGAAGAAACTGAAAAAAGGTGGGAATTTAAGGAGATGGGACCTGGATAAACTGAAAGAACCAGAGGTTGTACAGAGTTTCAGGGAGAGCATTAGCGAACAATTGACAGGAATGGGGGAAAGAAATACAGTAGAAGAAGAATGGGTAGCTCTGAGGGATGAAGTAGAGAAGGCAGCATCTACATCTACATCTACATTGATACTCCGCAAGCCACCCAACGGTGTGTGGCGGAGGGCACTTTACGTGCCACTGTCATTACCTCCCTTTCCTGTTCCAGTCGCGTATGGTTCGCGGGAAGAACGACTGTCTGAAAGCCTCCGTGTGCGCTCTAATCTCTCTAATTTTACATTCGTGATCTCCTCGGGAGGTATAAGTAGGGGGAAGCAATATATTCGATACCTCATCCAGAAACGCACCCTCTCGAAACCTGGCGAGCAAGTTAAACCGCGATGCAGAGCGCCTCTCTTGCAGAGTCTGCCACTTGAGTTTATTAAACATCTCCGTAACGCTATCACGGTTACCAAATAACCCGGTAACGAAACGCGCCGCTCTTCTTTGGATCTTCTCAATCTCTTCCGTCAACCCGACCTGGTACGGATCCCACACTGATGAGCAATACTCAAGTATAGGTCGAACGAGTGTTTTGTAAGCCACCTCCTTTGTTGATGGACTACATTTTCTAAGCTCTCTCCCAATGAATCTCAACCTGGTACCCGCCTTACCAACAATTAATTTTATATGATCATTCCACTTCAAATCGTTCCGCACGCATACTCCCAGATATTTTACAGAAGTAACTGCTACCAGTGTTTGTTCCGCTATCATATAATCATACAATAAAGGATCCTTCTTTCTATGTATTCGCAATACATTACATTTGTCTATGTTAAGGGTCAGTTGCCACTCCCTGCACCAAGTGCCTATCCGCTGCAGATCTTCCTGCATTTCGCTACAATTTTCTAATGCTGCAACTTCTCTGTATACTACAGCATCATCCGCAAAAAGCCGCATGGAACTTCCGACACTATCTACTAAGTCATTTATATATATTGTGAAAAGCAATGGTCCCATAACACTCCCCTGTGGCACGCCAGAGGTTACTTTAACGTCTGTAGACGTCTCTCCATTGATAACAACATGCTGTGTTCTGTTTGCTAAAAACTCGTCAATCCAGCCACACAGCTGGTCTGATATTCCGTAGGCTCTTACTTTGTTTATCAGGCGACAGTGCGGAACTGTATCGAACGCCTTCCGGAAGTCAAGAAAAATAGCATCTACCTGGGAGCCTGTATCTAATATTTTCTGGGTCTCATGAACAAATAGAACAGACGATCAAGTAGGTAAAAAGACGAGGGCTAATAGGAATCCTTGGGTAACAGAAGAAATATTGAATTTAATTGATGAAAGGAGAAAATATAAAAATGCAGTGAATGAAGCAGGCAAAAAGGAATACAAACGTCTCAAAAATGAGATCGACAGGAAGGGCAAAATGGCTAAGCAGGGATGACTAGAGGACAAATGTAAGGATGTAGAGGCTTGTCTCACTAGGGGCAACATAGATACTGCCTACAGGAAAATTAAAGAGACCTTTGGAGAGAAGAGAACCACTTGTATGAATATCAAGAGCTCAGATGGAAACCCAGTTCTAAGCAAAGAAGGGAAGGCAGAAAGGTGGAAGGAGTATATAGAGGGTTTATACAAGGGCGATGTACTTGATGACAATATTATGGAAATGGAAGAGGATGTAGATGAAGACAAAATGGGAGATAAGATACTGCGTGAAGAGTTTGACAGAGCACTGAAACACCTGAGTCGAAACAAGGCCCTGGGAGTAGATAACATTCCATTAGAACTACTGATGGCCTTGGGAGAGCCAGTCCTGACAAAACTATACCATCTGGTGAGCAAGATGTATGAGACAGGCGAAATACCCTCAGACTTCAAGAAGAATATAATAATTCCAATTCCAAAGAAAGCAGGTGTTGACATGTGAAAATTACCGAACTATCAGTTTAATAAGTCACAGCTGCAAAATACTAACGCGAATTCTTTACAGACGAATGGAAAAACTGGTAGAAGCGGACCTCGGGGAAGATCAGTTTGGATTCCGTAGAAATGTTGGAACACGTGAGGCAATACTAACCTTACGACTTATCTTAGAAGAAAGACTAAGAAAAGGCAAACCTACGTTTCTAGCATTTGTAGACTTAGAAAAAGCTTTTGACAATGTTAACTGGAATACTCTCTTTCAAATTCTGAAGGTGGCAGGGGTAAAATACAGGGAGCGAAAGACTATTTACAATTTGTACAGAAACCAGATGGCAGTTATAAGAGTCGGGGGGCATGAAAGGGAAGCAGTGGTTGGGAAAGGAGTGAGACAGGGTTGTTGCCTCTCCCCGATGTTATTCAATCTGTATATTGAGCAAGCAGTAAAGGAAACAAAAGAAAAATTCGGAGTAGGTATTAAAATTCATGGAGAAGAAGTAAAAACTTTGAGGTTCGCCGATGACATTGCAATTCTGTCAGAGACAGCAAAGGACTTGGAAGAGCAGTTGAACGGAATGGACAGTGTCTTGAAAGGAGGATATAAGATGAACATCAACAAAAGCAAAACGAGGATTATGGAATGTAGTCAAATTAAATCGGGTGATGCTAAGGGAATTAGATTAGGAAATGAGACAATTAAAGTAGTAAAGGAGTTTTGCTATTTAGGGAGTAAAATAACTGATGATGGTCGAAGTAGGGAGGATATAAAATGTAGACTGGCAATGCCAAGGAAATCGTTTCTGAAGAAGAGAAATTTGTTGACATCGAGAATAGATTTAAGTGTCAGGAAGTCGTTTCTGAAAGTACTTGTATGGAGTGTAGCCATGTATGGAAGCGAAACATGGACGATAACTAGTTTGGACAAGAAGAGAATAGAAGCTTTCGAAATGTGGTGCTACAGAAGAATGCTGAAGATAAGGTGGGTAGATCACATAACTAATGAGGAGGTACTGAACAGGATTGGGGAGAAGAGAAGTTTGTGACACTACTTCACTAGAAGAAGGGATCGGTTGGTAGGACATGTTTTGAGGCATCAAGGGATCACAAATTTAGCATTGGAGGGCAGCGTGGAGGGTAAAAATCGTAGAGGGAGACCAAGAGATGAATACACTAAGCAGATTCAGAAGGATGTAGGTTGCAGTAGGTACTGGGAGATGAAGAAGCTTGCACAGGATAGAGTAGCATGGAAAGCTGCATCAAACCAGTCTCAGGACTGAAGACCACAACAACAACAACAACAGGTTCCCTACCACACTGAAACTTCTGACATTCCACTCTCCGATTCGTAGAATATTACCCCTCCCCCACGGCGTTACGCTCCCGGAGATCCGAATGGGAAACTAATCCGGAATCTTTTGCCAATGGAGAGATCCAAAGACAAATTTTCAATTACGGGATACATGTCCTGTGGATAAATACTGTTTTTAATGCATTGGTTCAGTTGCTTTCTATAGCGTCATACCGTTGATCGTTGCTGATTTTCCGCCCCTAGGGCAAGATGATATCCTAAACCTCTTTCCGCTCATCCTTCTTCTTGGAAAAGGCCGTCGCCAGAATGAGGGTGACTTCTTATACCGGAACTCTTCGAATGCCATTGTTGATTATTTTTATTCAAAATTTAATCCGTGGCGATGTTCCAACAAGGGACCAAGTACGTTTTGATCACTCTCACATAGATGAAGGGCTCACTTTCTGCTGTATATTTTCCACCCTGTACCTGCCTCTTCAATTACTTAGCTACACAGCTCCCTCTAATAACATAGTATCTATTCCCTGATCTATTCCTCATCTCCTTCCCGTATTATCATTTTCTTGCTTACGTGCTGCTTCTGATTTCCTTGCCTGATGTTCGACTTTTACCACTGCGAACCAGTCAGCCTGGTCAGAGAACTACTGATTATTATTATAATGGTAGCCTGCCTCCTGCATGATTTTTTGTCACGTACACGTTATTAAATTAAAACACTCTTCAAATTTTTGGAATCTCTGGGGCCGGTGCCTTGCCATTATCAATGTCGATAACAAGCAAAAATGGTCGAGATTCTCGATTCTAGATATGGATTAACTATCAATATACATAATTAAGTTTGTACGTGACCACCAGTGCACGAGTCCTAACTGCTCCTATTCAAGTTACATTTATATCCATCTTTTGTTTGTATTGTAGCTATAATTTCACCTTACAGTTCTTGTTGCTAATGGTTCAGTTTTATCCGTTCCGGAAGTCACTGTTCAGCATTCACATGCATATTAACAATCTGATTTTACCACTGTATAGGTTGTATTTCATTTACATTTCAAGATATCATTGCTTATCACTAATGTTCTTAACAAAACTACAGCTACTTTGCTTTGTATTTGGTCTTTCTTCCGTAGTCAGTCTTGTAAGAGGTCCGAGCAGATGTAATTTCGATGTATTGCTCATGCGCTGCCTGCGATATGCAAGGTATAAGAGAATCTCAGACCAGAGAGCAGTGTTGACTGCAGTACGAACTATGTAGCTGTAGCAGTAAGTTGTTGCTAGTGAGCAGTCTGTTCTGGTCTGGTCTGGTGTATCGTGTTCGCTGGGCCGGTCGTGGTGCAGCGATGCCGGAGCCTGAGCATTATTGTATAAGGTAAAAAACAGCCTCGCGCATATGTAGTAATGTTATCTCAAGTCCCATGTAAATGTTTTAAAAATGTCCTAATAATAATCTTTCTCATATAAAGTAACTTTTAACAACCATTCATTTCAATTTAAAGAATGTACTAATTTCTCCAATCCATGATCATCCCGATTATTGCAAAAGAAAAATCAGTTGTTTGCTCTCATAAATGACAAATCTATCGGCCAGCATTGCACATGGCTGTGCAAAAAAAAAAAAAAAAAAAAAAAAAAAAAAAAAAAAAAAATTTGTAAGAGCGGATATATATGCGTTATCCGGCGACTTCATTGAGGTAAGGATTTTTCTCTTTTTTATTCAGAATGATCTTTCAGGGACATGACGCAGCACTGCTGACGTCCAAAATTTACCAGATTAAATTCACAGTCAATTATTGAAAAGTTATAAGTGACCGACAATTTAATTGAGAGGTTAGTTACATTGTATTATTACCAGGTTACTGAATTTATTTTTTTGTTGGGACGTTACACTGAATGTGAACGACATAATTGTAATTTTTACTGTTGAGAGGTTTAGGAATTTTTCTGTTTTGAGGTTACACTAAATTTGAATCATATTCATATTATTTATTTTATTTTGTGGGGAGGTTACACTTGGCGACAACCGGCCAGGATCGTATTTCTTTGTGAATTTCTGAGAAGTAGTCAGTTATATATCTGCTCTTATTTACTTAAACGTAGTTTGCATCTGGCGCAACGCATTTACTAATTTGTCACTCTTTCTTCACAGATCATCGGCAATTTATTGCTCTTTGTTATAATTGTGTTTGTTTCATTTTTGCTTCGTCTTTGTTTCATTTTGTGCTTAATTTTGATTTGTGAAAAATGCCGCGAAAAACTGTTAACAGTACATCGCGATGTGCAATGTGTGAAATAGCCGACTCGAATAATTTGACCGATAATACTTGCGACACTCAGTGTAATAGTGATAATCGCCTAATTACAGATAATCAGTGCGTGCCGATCACTAGTAATGACTTTATTCCAGATGATGAGCAAGCAAATTCATTTATGTCCACACTTAATTTAACGGCAAATGATGACGCGGCACGTTCCGTTACAATGAACGCTGCCCAGTTTGACACACCTAATTTGCAAAATTCACGTAGCGAACAGATAATTGTTTCTAACGAAGGTGAACTACGTACTCAAAATATGTCAGATTTATTTGATTCCGGTGTAGTGACCAACAGTGCATATCCAATTGGCGAACCTTTTCAAGAATCAGAGAATGACCAAATGGTTACACAAAACGTGACAAATGCAGGTACACCAGCACACAGCATAGAAAATAGAGTCGCTAATTTTGGCATGGATCAAGTTATGGCAGTATTGCTACAACTTAATGAAAATTTCAAACAACTTAATGAATCGAACAAGCAACTTAATGAAAAACAAGACAACTTTAATGAAAACTCAAACAGTCGAATGATAAGCAAGACAACAATTTCAAACAACTTAGTGAACAGATTACAGCCGTTGCCGCGCAATGTCATGATACTAAAGAACAATTACGTGAGGAAATTAAGGCTTGTGCTAGGAACAGTAGTGAAGAAATTAGATCTGTGGCACAAGAATTAAGTAATACACATGCATCCACAACGAAATTACTTAGAGATGAAATTAGTGCAGTCGCTAAACAATGTTCTGAAAACGCAACACAGTTACGCGACGAGTTTAAATTAATGTCAGCAGAACTTTTACGCACACTGGATGCGAAATTTGACCAACAGAACAGCCAAATTGACGAACGTTTTAATCACCACCTACAAAACAGTGAAACGCGTTACAATAAATTTATACAGGAACAGAATAAAGTAAAGCAACAAGTCATCGAAACAATTACTGCACAGAGACAGGAAGATAAGCGCAAATTGTTTACGAAAGCAAAAGCATACATAGACAACAATATTGCTACAGTATCAGACGAAATCAATCAGTTGAACACCGAATTGCATGATGAAATCTCCGATCTTAAAACAAAAACAGACACACACACATTAGACTTTCAGACAATGACCAACAGACTTGAAAAGTTGGAACTAATACAGGATTCCGATGCCATCAAAGCAGACGTTAAAAAATTGAACAAAACCACACATAAAATACAAAAACAAATTAATGCTTGTGATACTAAAAACGATGATCAGGTAAAAGCACTGACTGAAGAATATGATGAATTGGCCAGTCGTATTGATGTTATGGAAAATAATAATGACACCAAATCAGACGATACGTCACCAGTTTCGCTTAATCAAACACCCAAATTCCAATTTACAGCAGACGATCAGTGAGATAGGTTCGTCCAATAACACATTACGTAGAAAATTGTCAACTTTACAGCACGAATTGACGGAGATGAAAAATATTTCAGCCTCTAACACGGCACAGCATACGCCACATTCGGAACATTTCTCACACTCACATAGCCAGTATAATTTAGGTAATTTACAGAGAGTACGTGAGTTAGATTCCGAACAGTCACAGACAAACTGACTAGCATACAATCCTGAACCTGTTCAGACATTCAGAGACGAAAATTTTGATTACAAGCACTTTCTATCCGTTAGGAAATTTAAAGTATTTAAAAATGACAGAACACAGATTCACCCCTTGGATTGGATACAACAATTTAGCTTTGCTTTTCCACCAACTTGGCCCGTCACACACAAACTTGAATTTATTTGCAGTTTTTTGGAAGGCGAACCGGCAACTCGTATGAGACCGATCGCGAGACAATGCTACTCGGTAGAAGAATTTCAGAATGCTTTTCTGTCAGCGTATTTGTCGAAGACGACACAGAGCGGACTCAAGGATCAACTAATTAGTTTATCGAATTATGAGAACTCAAATTTTTCCACTGTCACGCAATTTTTTGAACACATGGTCCAACAAAACCAGTACTTAAGTGAGCCATACAGTGAATCTGCACTTATCCAATTATGTATTTCTAAATTACCACGATCGTTAAGAGTATCACTTTTAACAGGACAGCAGAAAGAAAATATTTCGGCATTTAGAGATCTGTTACAGCTTTTGGAAGTTCAGCAATCAGACTTTTCTTTCGTAAAGAAAAATTTTTCACATCATAACCAAGGCCAACAAGCATACAGTAATTACGATCAGCCACGCTATTTCAATAGCAAAGGTAATAGACGCTCCAGGAACGACAACCACCAGAACTTTAATAACAGGCAAAATTTTAATTATCAGTATCGACAAAATTATCAGCATTTTGGTAACAATAGAGGTTTTTCCCAACAACAGCAACAAAACCAGCCGGTTAGCATACCTAACCAACAATGTAATGTGCAAGGTCAACCAAGCTTTAATGTTTCGCCGCGTACACGTATAGCGTCGGCTCCACCAAATAGTAACGCACAGCAACAAGGAAATCACTACGTACAGAAGACACATCATTTCAACTCGTATCGCAACGCGCCGTATAGCAATGACTATCATGACAGACGTAAAAGTAATGAGCAAAATTTTCAGCGTACGTTTAATAACAGTCGGTCTTACCAGCAGCATAATCAACCGCAACAACAGATTATCATGAATAAACCAGACAGTAGATATCATCCCGAACCTAATACGTCAGGACGAAGTAACAGAACAGTACAAATAGTCGAAATGCCACAGCATCCTCCCGAAAATAACAGCACGTCAGAAAGAATTTGAGTAGATACAGTACAGGTTGCATCTTCCAGTAACGCAAGCAATACTTTTGACACAGAGAATCTTGTTCACGAAAATGTTATTACTTTTGACGACATCTGAGACACTCTTTTGCAGGAAAAACCAGTTATTCAAAAAAACCATTTCACACCCTGTTTTTGGAATAAAGATTGGATCATCCAAATTTTCAGCAGTAATCGATTCTGAATCACCTGTGTCAGTTATAAATGAAGAAACTTTCAACGAAAGTAACAGAGAGAATACCTATCCTACGTTACCATTAGGCAAAACTAAAGTAAAAGGAGCAGTATCTGGTAAAGGAGTAGACGTAAAGTTACAGACACACTTACCATTTTGTATTGCGGGTCCTACGTTCCACTCAAATTTTTGGATTGTTCCCTTACTGACAACAGACGTTATTTTAGGTACGAATTTTCTGGTACAACACTACGCAGTTATTGACTTTCAAAACTTGTATTTAATGTTAAAGGATGAAAATGTACAACTGGCATTAGAATTTCAGCACTCTTTATCTGCAGAAGAACAAACAATTAACCGCACAGAGGTCATTTCTGCATCACGTAACATAGACTGTCATTCCACATTGTTCACAGATACGTACGTACGCAACTATAATACTCTAGACGAAGCCGACTATGACGTTATGCAGATGACTTCTGATAAAGTTAAAACAGAGCAGCGCAAATACAGACGACGAACGTACGCAACTACGCAAAATTCTTTTACAGCAAGCTCCAGTTTTTGACAACATCCCTGGTACTATGTCCGATTTTATGTATGAATTTCAAGTTAAACAGCACGACACGTTGAAAGCCAAACATTATCCCATTCCGTATATTCACAGAGAACAAGTTAAGAAAGAATTGCAAGCTATGCTTGACCAAGGAATTATTGACCCGGCAGTTAGTCCGTACATAAACCCGCTCTATATTGTTAAGAAAAAGGATGGTTCACTTCGCCTCGTACTTGATTCGCGCCACATCGATGACATTATTATTCATGAAACAGATCGCCCTCAAACACTAGAAGAACTTCCACAGAAATTTCATGGTACTGCTATTTATTCCACATTAGATTTGAAATCGAGATTTTGGCAAATTCAGCTCCATCCGAACTGCAGAAAGTACACAGCATTTCTCTGTTTTGGTGACTGTTATCAATTTTGTAAATTACCGTTCGGTTTAACAATTTCTTCAGCTGCATTTATTCGCGTTTCGAATACTATACTTCCGACAGAACTAAAAGACAGAATCACAACGTATGTAGACGACATTATTATTGCAGTAGCTAACTGGTCTGAACACAATTTGATTCTTGAACAACTGTTACAAACTTTTCGTGCACAAGGATTCACAGTTAATCTTAGCAAATCGCACTTTGGCAAAACTTCTATAAAATTTCTTGGACATGTAACTTCAGCAGAAGGCATTGCGCCTGACCCGGAAAAACTTCAAGCTTTACGTGACATTACTGTACCTACGACGAAGAAACAACTACGCAGCTTTTGGGGTTTAATTAACTTTTTCCGTAAATTTATTCATTACTCTGCTTTAGACACCCCTAGATTATGCCAACTGACGGGTAAAAACGCTATTTGGTCCTGGGATAGCCAAGCGCAGTCTGAATTTGTCAATCTGAAACAAGCTTTGTTTAATGCACCACTTTTATCACATCCAGATCTTACCAGAAATTTCTCCATTGCCACCGACAGTTCTAACACCGCTTTAGGCGTACACATTTTTCAGGAAATTGAAGAAGATGGTTCTACAGTAATTAAAAACATCGCCTTTGCGAGTCGCATTCTGTCACCTGCTGAACGCAATTATTCTGTTGCAGAACTTGAAACATTATGTGTTGTATGGGCATTTACGAGATTTAGGCATTTTCTTTATGGAAGACTACTACCGTTTACACAGATCATAGAGCTATCCAGTTTTTACTTTCAGCAAAATTTACACATGACAGGTTAAGCAGATGGAAACTTTATTTACAGGAATTTAATTTTACAATTGTTCACATTCCCGGTACACAAAATATTGTAGCAGACGCACTATCCAGTTCTCTTAGCAACAATCAGCAAGACATCGCAACCAACTTCTGTCAAGCAAATTCTAGCGTCATGTATATTCAACAAGTTGCATTGGAATATTTTATTTCGGCATCGTTACGAGACATAGCACAAGAGCAGAGCAAAGACAACGTGTGGAAAGAAATTAAACACCTTTGGCAAGATAGGAATAATGTTACCATCAGAAACCGTTACACTGTATGCAATAACATTCTGTTTCGCCGCTCTCACCCTGACAGCAACAACTGGTTACTATGCCTTCATGACGAACTTGTTAACAAATTAATTTGGTATACTCATTTAAGTTACGCACATTACGGAGCCAGAAAATGTTTCCTTATACTGAGACAGAACTGTTATTTTGCCAACATAGAGAAACGTATTCGACGAGTTTTAGCGTCATGTAAAATCTGCCAGAAAGCTAAGTCAGACACAACTTCACATATTCCTCCGTTACATCCCATTGTACCTGTTAAATTGAGACATATGGCCGCTGTAGACATTTTTGGTCGATTCCCAGAACTAATAGAGGTTTTTGCTACATCTTTGTCGCAGTTGAGCTCACTTAGAAATTTGTTACCTTCACTCCGTTACTCAAAGCTACTGATAAATCTGTTTTGAATGCATTTGTAAAACATTTTTTATTTCATGTAGGGCATGTATTGAAAGTAATTTCCGACAATGGACCACAGTTTCGATCTGCTATATGGAGACGTATGTTACGAACAAGAAACATTTCTCCTATCTATATATCCAAGTATCACGCTTCTTCGAACCCTTGTGAACGTCTAATGAAAGAAATTGGTAAACTATGTAGAATATACTGCCATAAAAAAGATATTGATTGGGATACACACATACTGTCACTCCAGGATGTAATTAACTCGATACCAAATGAATCTACTATGCTATCTCCGACTACTATATTGAAAAATGTTGAACCACCTAACAAAATTAAAGAATTAGTATCCTTTCCTACATCTCGTCGACTACGCCACCTCGAAATAATTGACATTGCACTCAACAACATCAAACGTGCCGCAAAGCGCCGGAGAAGACAGCAAAAACAGGTTTGTACATGCCGTGACTTTCACATTGGACAGAAGATATTAGTGCGTACACACTATTTATCCAACAGAGGAAAGAGTAGATGCAGTAAATTTGAGCTTCTATACGCAGGTCCATATCGAATTAGCAGCATTCCTCACCCCAATGTAGTACACGTCGAAACTTTGAGAACCAGAAAAAGCAAGGGCAATCACAATGTCTCCAATATTAAACCCTTTATTGAATGAATATACTTTATGATTTATCACACTGTAATGCCTTTTCCTGAATTTTATATGACCACTTATGCAATTATATTTATATGAACACTTACTGATGATTATCATATTTTTTCTTGGCAAGTGCCCAGCAAGGTAAGTTTAGCAGATCGCTTTTCTTGTCGTTATATATCGTACTGTGCACATTTTCCATTTTTCGTGTATGTATGATTGTTTTCCTGTTTTGTTTGTATGCACTATGAAATCTTTAAGATGTAACAAACACCAGTTGACTTTGACATTTTTCCTTATAATATCTCAAAATCTTGACTATTTTACATTTTTTTTTTTGCTACTACATTATGATACTCTGTGTACATTTTTTTTTTTTTTTGCATTTGGAAACTGTCTATGTTTATGACATAATACGTTTTCTGTCATGCTATGCTGTATGCTTAATTATATCACTAGAAACAAGTTTTTATTTAATGAATATATGATTTAAATGCAAGATATTAATCCTTATTCATCATTTTCAGAAAGCAATAACGTGTAAAAGAAATAACTTAAACAAACCACAGTAGATTACTATGAAATGGGAATTCCACCTTCGGAATGAATGAAAGAAAATGCAGTACCTTGTCATGAAGAGTAAATGGATCAGAATTAACAAGCATTAACCAGAATATACTATACACATAGTATGATAGCAGTCTTAACTAATTATTGTTCTTTCAGAATACGAGGCGATTGATGCAGGCTGTCAGACAGAACTACACATCTTAGTTTTAGTGATGAAATATGCTAGAAATAAGAAACTCTATACTATGAATAGTTGTAGAAGTAAATGGTAATATGAATAATGAAGTGTCTCTTTTGCAGATGATAATGAATGATGATGAATAGTTATATGAAGAATATGCTAATATGAATAATGAAGTTTTTCTTTGCAGATGAGGATAATGATGAAGTTTATATATTTACTGTTGGTTAAGAAATGCTATGTAGTTATTTAAGTATTTGTTGCAGTTCGTTTTGACAGTATGCCTTATGTCGCATGGTATAATGGCTGAATGTTTTGGAAAGGACAGCTAGAGTACATACATATTGAGTACATGTTTCGTTACCTGTTAATTCGAAGTTCACTACTTTTCAGTATAATATGCGTTTCTTCTTTCAGCTCAATAATCCATTTTGTATTTTTTCCAGGAGAAGCTATTCATGAAATTAATGTGCTATAAGCAGTTAGTCAGTAAACCTGTTCTAGTACTTGCATTTTTTTTACCCATTTGTGTGTGTCATTCATGAATCTGATCACATGTACTCTACTTGTTCATAACCTTGCTACAGCTGACTCATGACGAATGACCTTATTAATCCTTATTTCCAGCAATAAGTCAAAGGCAAATATTTTAATGCCCCAGCAATTAATTATCGATCTCAACGCAATGCATTGCTAGCACAAAAAAAATGTATTACCAGTCCCAAATAATGCTACCAGTTTAAGAGATATTTCTAGTTCTAAATATAATGCTAATTTCTCAGATGTATTGAATCCATTATATCTATGTATTATTGGACCACAGACCTTGAGTAATAGTTATAGTGTGTTACATTTTAAATATGTCCTATATCACTTAAATGATGAGTTCTGAGTAATACTGAATGATGTTTTGTAATAATGAATAAATGCTATGCCAATAATTTCTGTATAATTTTTGTTATACTCTATAAATGCTATGCGAATAATTAACGCTCATTTTGAATGATGACTTCTGAATAATACTGAACAATGTTTTATAAAACTATATGAATACTTTGTAACTGGCCAATGAGTGCCAATAATTACCGCAACCAAATGAGTTATGTAAAGTGTTTTGTAATATTCAATACTTGCTACATGTTTAGTAACTGGCCAATGAATGCCAATGATTACTATAATTAGATGAATTATGTAAATGCTATGCCATTAATTAACTCTTGCTTTGAATGATCACTTCTGAATAATGCATAAAAATGGTTTGTAACTGGCCAATGAGTGTCAATATTTACTGTAATCAGATGACTTATGAATAATGTTCTGTAATACTCCATACTTAGCACAGAAATGTTCAGTAACTAGGCAATGAGTGCCAACAATTACTGAAATCAGTTGATAGACTAGTGTAATTCTCAATGATGACTAGCATAAGACTTAATGTCCTTCACCTTCTGACCTAATTACCAGAAATTACTGCAATATCCGTTTGTTCTGTCCATCCTCATGATCATGGAGCACTATATTTGGATTTTGCATAATTCTACGTTGGTGAAAGAGTATGGATTCTACAAGAATGAGGTATTGACACATCATGCTGTCCACCACCTTGAACGGTGGAGATGTTATTATGGTCCTACTGTTTGGTGTACCTAATGTACTACCAAAATGATAACATTTAATATTAATACAACATTTCAGTGTCTTGGCTACACTGATAAATACTTCAGGGAAGAGATCTTCAGATTGTCTCACTTGGTGTTGTGCTTCTGTAGAAAGATACGGACTTTCAGTGCAGCTACGTGCAACCTACTGTGCTACAACCATGATGCAATCCTTCCCTTGCCTAGTTCTTGTAAAATGGTAAAAATATATACAGTGCATGTGCACTTTATGTCATTTGTTAATATGTTTTGTACTCACTGCGTATACATTTTGTCAGTTCTTGATATGATCTGTACTCAGTGCATGTGCACTCTATTTCATTTCATGGAGGTGGAGGAGATTAGTGTTTAACGTCCCGTCGACAACAAGGTCATTAGAGACGGATCGCAAGCTCGGGTTAGGGAAGGACGGGGTAGGAAATCGGCCGTGCCCTTTCACAGGAACCATCCCGGCATTCGCCTGAAAGGATTTAGGGAAATCACGGAAAACCTAAATCAGGATGGCTGGAGACGGGATTGAACCGTCGTCCTCCCGAATGCGATAATTTCATGTTCTGCACTTATATATATGTGTATACTCTGTGTCTGTAGACTTAGTAATTAAGTAGATTAGAGAAAAATTTGTTGCTCATGGCAAGTTCAATTGACTCAACATTGCTGCCAAATTTTTGCTCCCCCAGTGGAGGGTTATGTAAGAGGTCCTAGCAGATGTAATTTCGATGTATTGCTTGTGGTGTCACCGCCAGACACCACACTTGCTAGGTGGTAGCCTTTAAATCGGCCGCGGTCCGGTAGTATACGTCGGACCCGCGTGTCGCCACTATCAGTGATTGCAGACCGAGCGCCGCCACACGGCAGGTCTAGAGAGACGTCCTAGCACTTGCCCCAGTTGTACAGCAGACTTTGCTAGCGATGGTTCACTGACAAATTACGCTCTCATTTGCCGAGACGATAGTTAGCATAGCCTTCAGCTACGTCATTTGCTACGACCTAGCAAGGCGCCATTATCATTTGCTATTTGTCTTGCGATACATACACCGTCAGACCGATGTTCACCAATTATGGATTAAAGTTAAGTATTCCAGCAGCTATGTACCCTTTTTACTAGACTCAACTACTTTACCTGTTCCAGACCTCACGCCAGCCTGCGTGAGCTTAAACGCGTGCCTTTCGGCTTCCTCTCCTAGTGGCTTGGCTGTCTTGCCATGTCACAACATTGCTCATGCGCTGCCTGTGATATGCAAGGTATAAGAGAATCTCAGACCAGAGAGCAGTGTTGACTGCAGTACGAACTGTGTAGCTGTAGCAGTAAGTTGTTGCTAGTGAGCAGTCTGTTCTGGTCGGGTCTGGTGTATCGTGTTCGCTGGGCCGGTCGTGGTGCAGCGATGCCGGAGCCTGAGCATTATTGTATAAGGTAAAAAGCAGCCTCGCGCATATGTAGTAATGTTATCTCAAGTCCTATGTAAATGTTTTAAAAATGTCCTAATAATAATCTTTCTCATATAAAGTAACATTTAACAACCATTCATTTCAATTTAAAGAATGTACTAATTTCTCCAATCCATGATCATCCCGATTATTGCAAAAGAAAAATCAGTTGTTTGCTTTCATAAATGACAAATCTATCGGCCAGCATTGCACACGGCTGTGCAAAAAAAAAAATTTTTGTAAGAGCAGATATATATGCGTTATCCGGCGACTTCATTGAGGTAAGAATTTTTCTCTTTCTTATTCAGAATGATCTTTTAGGACCATGACGCAGCACTGCTGACGTCCAAAATTTACCAGGTTAATTTCACAGTCAGTTACTGAAAAGTTATAAGTGACCGACAATTTAATTGAGAGGTTACTTACATTGTATTACCTTAGAAGAAAGATTAAGAAAAGGCAAACCTACGTTTCTAGCATTTGTAGACGTAGAGAAACCTTTTGACAATGTTAACTGGAATACTCTCTTTCAAATTCTGAGGGTGGCAGGGGTAAAATACAGGGAGCGAAAGTCTATTTACATTTTTTACGGAAACCAGATGGCAGTTATAAGAGTCAGGGGGCATGAAAAGGAAGCAGTGGTTGGGAAAGGAGTGAGACAGGGTTGTAGCCTCTCCCCGATGTTATTCAATCTGTAAATTGAGCAATCAGTAAAGGAAACAAAAGAAAAATTCGGAGTAGGTATTAAAATTCATGGAGAAGAAGTAAAAACTTTGAGGTTCGCCGATGACATTGTAATTCTGTCAGAGACAGCAAAGGACTTGGAAGAGCAGTTGAACGGAATGGACAGTGTCTTGAAAGGAGGATATAACATGAACATCAACAAAAGCAAAACGAGGATAATGGAATGCAGTCAGATTAAATCGGGTGATGCTGAGGGAATTAGATTAGGAAATGAGACATTTAAGTAGTAAAGGAGTTTTACTATTTAGGGAGTAAAATAACTGATGATGGTCGAAGTAGAGAGGATATAAAATGTAGACTGGCAATGGCAAGGAAATCGTTTCTGAAGAAGAGAAATTTCTTAACGTCGAGTATAGATTTAAGTGTCAGGAAGTCGTTTCTGAAAGTATTTGTATGGAGTGTAGCCATGTATGGAAGTGAAACATGGACGATAACTAGTTTGGACAAGAAGAGAATAGAAGCTTTCGAAATGTGGTGCTACAGAAGAATGCTGAAGATAAGGTGGGTAGATCACGTAACTAATGAGGAGGTATTGAATAGCATTGGGGAGAAGAGAAGTTTGTGGCACAACTTGACTAGAAGAAGGGATCGGTTGGTAGGACATGTTTTGAGGCATCAAGGGATCACAAATTTAGCTTTGGAGGGCAGCGTGGAGGGTAAAAATCGTAGAGTGAGACCAAGAGATGAATACACTAAGCAGATTCAGAAGGATGTAGGTTGCAGTAGGTACTGGGAGATGAAGAAGCTTGCATAGGATAGAGTAGCATGGAGAGCTGCATCAAACCAGTCTCAGGACTGAAGACCACAACAACAACAACAACAACAACAACAACAACTGAATTTATTTTTTTGTTGGGATGTTACACTGAATGTGAACGACACAATTATAATTTTTACTGTTGAGAGGTTTAGGAATTTTTCTGTTTTGAGGTTACACTAATTTTGAATCATATTCATAATATTTATTTTATTTTGTGGGGAGGTTACACTCGGCGACAACCGGCCAGGATCGTATTTCTTTGTGTATTTCTGAGAAGTAGTCAGTTATATATCTGCTCTTATTTACTTAAATGTAGTTTGCATCTGGCGCAACGCATTTACTAATTTGTCACTCTTTCTTTCACAGATCATCGCCAATTTATTGCTCTTTGTTGTAATTGTGTTTGTTCCATTTTTGCTTCGTCTTTGTTTCATTTTGTGCTTAATTTTGATTTGTGAAAAATGCCGCGAAAAACTGTTAACAGTACACCGCGATGTGCAATGAGTGAAATAGCCGACTCGAATAATTTGACCGATAATACTTGCGACACTCAGTGTAATAGTGATAATCGCCTAATTACAGATAATCAGTGCGTGCCGATCACTAGTAATGATTTTATTCCAGATGATGAGCTAGCAAATTCATTTATGTCCACACTTAATTTAACGGCAAATGATGACGCGGCACGTTCCGTTACAACGGACGCTGCCCAGTTTGACACACCTAATTTGCAAAATTCGCGTAGCGAACAAATAATTGTTTCTAACGAAGGTGAACTATGTACTCAAAATATGTCAGATTTATTTGATTCCGGTGTAGTGACCAACAGTGCATATCCAATTGGCGAACCTTCTCAAGAATCAGAGAATGACCAAATGGTTACACAAAACATGACAAATGCAGATACACCAGCACACAGCATAGAAAATAGAGTCGCTAATTTTGGCATGGATCAAGTTATGGCAGTATTGCTACAACTTAATAAAAATTTCAAACAACTTAATGAATCGAACAAGCAACTTAATGAAAAACAAGACAACCTTAATGAAAATCTCAAACAGTCGAATGATAAGCAAGACAACAATTTCAAACAACTTAGTGAACAGATTACAGCCGTTGCCGAGCAATGTCATGATACTAAAGAACACTAAATTAGAATCATATTCATATAATTTATTTTATTTTGTGGGGAGGTTACAGTCTTTTATGTAATTTGTGAAATTACAATGAAATCACTACGCTTAGCTACATACAGGCGTTGACATACGTTAACGGGGACAGTCGAAAATGTGTGCCTCGACCGGGACTCGAACCCGGGATCTCCTGCTTACATGGCAGACGCTCTGTCCATCTTGTTTTACATATATAAAACAGTAATTAAAAAAATAATATTACACATTCCAAATTCATATTAAGTACACATACTAACCATGTACACAAGTTATACGTGAAGTGATTTAAACAAAAACATTTTGATCGTTGCAATTATGCTGATGTTAAAGAAAGACACCAGAAGATTGTGTTAATGACTAAATTACCAGAAAGAATTAAGTTAAACATCAAAATGTGGAACATATGAGCCACAGAGGACACATAGTGCGACTGCATGGACTTATCTCCGGCACGCCTCCCGTGAGACCCACATTCCCTACTTATCGTCCCGCACTATATTCATAGTGACCCTGCCGTTATACTCATTACTCGTGGCTTTTTGCCGATTCCCGTAAGATTTCGGGCACTGTTTGTGCATCCGCAAGAAGAAAACGGCCAAACGGCCGATGCGCCTTAACTGTATATATATATATATATATATATATATATATATATATATATATATATATATATATACTCCTGGAAATGGAAAAAAGAACACATTGACACCGGTGTGTCAGACCCACCATACTTGCTCCGGACACTGCGAGAGGGCTGTACAAGCAATGATCACACGCACGGCACAGCGGACACACCAGGAACCGCGGTGTTGGCCGTCGAATGGCGCTAGCTGCGCAGCATTTGTGCACCGCCGCCGTCAGTGTCAGCCAGTTTGCCGTGGCATACGGAGCTCCATCGCAGTCTTTAACACTGGTAGCATGCCGTGACAGCGTGGACGTGAACCGTATGTGCAGTTGACGGACTTTGAGCGAGGGCGTATAGTGGGCATGCGGGAGGCCGGGTGGACGTACCGCCGAATTGCTCAACACGTGGGGCGTGAGGTCTCCACAGTACATCGATGTTGTCGCCAGTGGTCGGCGGAAGGTGCACGTGCCCGTCGACCTGGGACCGGACCGCAGCGACGCACGGATGCACGCCAAGACCGTAGGATCCTACGCAGTGCCGTAGGGGACCGCACCGCCACTTCCCAGCAAATTAGGGACACTGTTGCTCCTGGGGTATCGGCGAGGACCATTCGCAACCGTCTCCATGAAGCTGGGCTACGGTCCCGCACACCGTTATGCCGTCTTCCGCTCACGCCCCAACATCGTGCAGCCCGCCTCCAGTGGTGTCACGACAGGCGTGAATGGAGGGACGAATGGAGACGTGTCGTCTTCAGCGGTGAGAGTCGCTTCTGCCTTGGTGCCAATGATGGTCGTATGCGTGTTTGGCGCCGTGCAGGTGAGCGCCACAATCAGGACTGCATACGACCGAGGCACACAGGGCCAACACCCGGCATCATGGTGTGGGGAGCGATCTCCTACACTGGCCGTACACCACTGGTGATCGTCGAGGGGACACTGAATAGTGCACGGTACATCGAAACCGTCATCGAACCCATCGTTCTACCATTACTAGACCGGCAAGGGAACTTGCTGTTCCAACAGGACAATGCACGTCCGCATGTATCCCGTGCCACCCAACGTGCTCTAGAAGGTGTAAGTCAGCTACCCAGGCCAGCAAGATCTTCGGATCTGTCCCCCAATGAGCATGTTTGGGACTGGATGAAGCGTCGTCTCACGCGGTCTGCACGTCCAGCACGAACGCTGGTCCAACTGAGGCGCCAGGTGGAAATTGCATGGCAAGCCGTTCCACAGGACTACATCCAGCATCTCTACGATCGTCTCCATGGGAGAATAGCAGCCTGCATTGCTGCGAAAGGTGGATATACACTGTACTAGTGCCGACATTGTGCATGCTCTGTTGCCTGTGTCTATGTGCCTGTGGTTCTGTCAGTGTGATCATGTGATGTATCTGACCCCAGGAATGTGTCAATAAAGTTTCCCCTTCCTGGGACAATGAATTCAGGGTGTTCTTATTTCAATTTCCAGGAGTGTATATCATTTCTTTAACAGTATCATGTTTCATGAAAGTAGAAAGGTATGCTTAAAATAGGTGACACAGAATTTGAAAACTAATGTTATCAGTATTCTATTGGATAATTTTATCCTTTTCAGCTGAGTATTCCTTACGAAACACACAGCCGCAGGGGGTAGCCGCGCGGTCCAGGGCGCCTTCCCACGGTTCGCGCGGCTCTCCCCGTCGGAAGTTAAAGTCCTTCCTCGGGCAAGGGTTTTGTATTGTCCTTAGCGTAAGTTAGTTTAAGTTAGATTAAGTAGTGTGTAAGCCTAGGGACCGATGACATCAGAAGTTTGGTTTCGTAAGAACTTAGCACCATCACCACCACCACCACTTACGAAACACAGCAGCAATCTTTTTAAGATGTACAACTTACAAACTGCAAATAACTGGTTTCAAATTTGCCACTAGTTTACTTTCTGCAACTCAACAGATTCAAGTTGTAATGGCAGTAGCAAGATTTTCTCTATGAATCATTCCCACCTCCGGGTGTGATGCAAATGTACATATGTCATTATCAGCATTTATCGCATTTTGTCGTCATTCAGAAAGAACAATATACATTTTAGGAGATGGTAATATAGATTAATGCAAATAACGGATTCCACGTAACAAGTCTACAATTTTTTATTGATTAGAGGGATACATCTTGTATTCATTTCGCGGGTTTATTTATCGATTTAAAGCATATTATGTATAACTTTCAAACTGCAAATAATTCCCCTCCAGTTTGCTAGAAGCTATCTTCCAGCAACTCAAACATAATAAAATTCGCAGGTTCAGACTGTAATAGAAGTAGTGTTATCGATTTACTGACTTCAAGTTCGAGTTGTGAAGATGTACTTGAGTTCAAATATTTGAAGTTATCAACTGTGATTTGTTGAGGCCACACTTGTTTATGAATGCAGCGTGAGGCCATACGATAGATATGTGTGAGTTTAATAATGAAACGCTGCTGCTGCTAGTAACAAATACGGTAAACAACTCAACCGGAGAATGCCAGATTAAAGACTGTTTACTCGTGTTTTCACTAAACCGTGTGAGACTGTTCCATTGCCCAATAGTATTATTTCATCTGAACTTGGAAATGCACAGAGTGTGAATGACGCAGAAGACATAATCCAGCTGGTACAGCGTAGTCATTTAACAGACACAGGCAGAATAACTACGTACATCGGTGTTCCACAAACAAGAATACGACGGGTATTACGTCTGTACGGTCTCTGTCCTCATTTATAGCGCATTCAAAATTGCTGGAAAGAGATTGAGGTAGAAGAGTGGAGTCTTGTCGTTCACAACTTGCAAGTCGCCGAGTAATCCCTTTAATTCTGTTTATTGATGAAGCCTCTTTCATTCGTGACGCTATTAATAAGACTCGTAATGCGCATCAGTGGTCCTACGAAAACTCTTGTGTCTCTGTGACACGTTCAAGAAGAGTTCTCTGTAAAGGTGTCGTGTCGTTTACTAAGCAAACAAACTGACTCGGTCTGTTGTGTTACGACATCGTCTTACAAGTTTCCAGAATTACTGGAAGAGCTTCCTTTGACTACAATGATGTGTATGTTCTTCCTGCATGACGGGGCCGCTGCACATTCTAGTAATCAACTAGACATAACATTCCCAGCAGATGGAACGGCAGAAATGATCACGTTCCGTGGACACCAAGGTTCCGGGCCTTCACCCGTTAGAGTTTCGTCTCAGACGGCGTAGTCTACAAGGATAGTGCTGCCCTCGTTAAAGAACGCCAACGTGATCTACATGTCGTGTTGCCAAGAGAATTTGTATGTTCATTGAAGTCAGTGGTGAAATCTGTGAAAATCCACTTAGAACTTAATTTTTTGCCTTTGCTTAACACATCATGCGAGTATTTATTTGGGTGAAATTCTAAAGGCTATATCTCCCAAACGAATAAAAACTGGACGTTTATTGCAGCCAACGTTTTGTTCGAATTCGTCTGTACTATCACCTCATAAAATATTAACTGTTGCTCCAGAAAATCTTTGTTTATCGAGCGGTTCATACACGAGTACAGAGTGACACATTTAGGGCGGTTTATTTCTGCCGTACATGGCGCATTTGCTACGACGAGCGGTTTTTCGCCGGTAGCATAACAGTACACTAAGTACTGTTCCCTGCCGAGCAATGTAGAACGGCTTGCTGTAGTCTATGACACGTGTTATTAGGAATTAGTTTCAATGCATGTTGAAAAGTTGAAAGAACTCCGACCAATCACTTTTTATGATAATTTATTTTGCCATTACCAGTTTTCCCATTTTCAAACGACGTCTCGGTGGGGCTGGAATGTGACAGTTTGGTTGTGTGTTGGAAAATCCAACGATTGTGAAACCAAAAAGCCTGTTCGTGGTGACAGGCTGACCTCTATCTTAGCCCGAGGCCTAGGTCACACAACTATCACAATTTCGCTTACAGGTGTGTATCGGCTGCAGACTATAATCCCATTTTGGTCTGAATCCTAGCGGGGGAAAGAATTTTCTCCAATAGTGGAAAAAAGAAGGTATTGTGAAGTCCCTTATTACGAGACTCTGCGCCAATTTCCTAGGTTAAATTCCAAAACTAACTTGCGCTCGACGCCTCATGGAATGAAGCGTGTGACACTTTCACGGAGACCCGTCTGCTGTATGGGGACATAAAGCTCGGCGACTTCCTTAGTGTTATCCTAGAGGTGTAGACCATGTGCTGGCAGCAGGTACACCCTCCCCTTTCTTTCATCACTCAACACATACAGTGCGTCATCCCACACGCATTGAGGCATGCGAGAAAACCAGGCCTCGCGGCGTCACGAAGGTAGGCCAAGCTCGAGCAACTCAGCAGACAAACTGCGTTTCTACACCTGTTGACTCGTAACTGGGTGTGTATGTGCAAACGGGAACAGCATCTTCAACTGGAATCCACTTAGTATGGAACCTTACTGTTATTAGTCCTGCAATTATAGGAAGTCCGCAGACATACTAATATCTTGTGACGGCTGTGCTGGGGTACAATAAAATCATGCTAAAATGATTATCAGTTGCATAAGGCACCACATCTTCTATGAAATGAGGACTGTTACGCAGAAGAAACTAACTGCTATAAGCAATGTGGAGCATTGATTTTAATTTTGTTGCCGGCCGGAGTGGCCGTGCTGTTCTAGGCGCTACAGTCTGGAACCGAGCGACCGCTACGATCGCAGGTTCGAATCCTGCCTCGGGGATGGATGTGTGTGATGTCCTTAGGTTAGTTAGGTTTAACTAGTTCTAAGTTCTAGGCGACTGATGACCTTAGAAGTTAAGTCGCATAGTGCTCAGAGCCATTTAATTTTGTTCTACGACTAGTAATCAGTAAGTCTTCATAATAGCAGATTCCAGTAGAAGATACAACTATCGTTAGTACCTGCATGCCCAGTTGCGAGTTAATAGGTTTAGAAACGCATTTTGCCCGCTGAGTTAAGTGAGCGAGCGAGCTCAGGCCTACCTTCGTGACGTACGCGCCGCGGCCTGTCTTTCTCGTGGGTCTCGAGACACATACCTATAACAGTCACTCACAGTCAAAGATTATCCTACGAAAAGACTTCCTCACTTCCCGAAGAGAAGATCCCAACGTCCACGCAGGAACAGAAATGTTTCTATGTTATTTTACCGAAGCTGTATTCAGTTAATGACTACTGATGGGGAACGGAACCAGCAACAAATACTTCTGGAAAAACTCTGTTTCATGACCATGAACAATTTCGGGCTGTCATACTTATCTTCATTTGTTTTACTATAATTTTAGATGCGTCAGGATGATGTCTTCCTCTCCTGCACTGCGTATGAGCCGGCCGCGGTGGTCTTGCGGTTCTAGGCGCTCAGTCCGGAACCGTGCGACCGCTACCGTCGCAGGTTCGAATCCTGCCTCGGGCATGGATGTGTGTGATGTCCTAAGGTTAGTTAGGTTTAAGTAGTTCTAAGTTCTAGGGGACTGACGACCACAGATGTTAAGTCCCATAGTGCTCAGAGCCATTTGAACTGCGTATGAATATTTGCATAGTTGGACGGGGACGAGCTGAATAATGGAGAAATGTAAGCTAATGTGCTACAACAGCTAACACATAAAGTACGTGAGCTATCTTTACTCACATTTGATCTAGTAAACGTCGTTTGTCTCGTATTTCTCCTTCTACATCTACATCTACATTGATACTCCGCAAGCCACCCAACGGTGTGTGGCGGAGGGCACTTTACGTGCCACTGACATTACCTCCCTTTCCTGTTCCAGTCGCGTATGGTTCGCGGGAAGAACGACTGTCTGAAAGCCTCCGTGCGCGCTCTAATCTCTCTACTTTTACATTCGTGATCTCCTCGGGAGGTATAAGTAGGGGGAAGCAATATATTCGATACCTCATCCAGAAACGCACCCTCTCGAAACCTGGCGAGCAAGCTACACCGCGATGCAGAGCGCCTCTCTTGCAGAGCCTGCCACTTGAGATTATTAAACATCTCCGTAACGCTATCACGGTTACCAAATAACCCTGTGACGAAACGCGCCGCTCTTCTTTGGATCTTCTCTATCTCCTCCGTCAGACCGATCTGGTACGGATCCCACACTGATGAGCAATACTCAAGTATAGGTCGAACGAGTGTTTTGTAAGCCACTTCCTTTGTTGATGGACTACATTTTCTAAGCACTCTCCCAATGAATCTCAACCTGGTACCCGCCTTACCAACAATTAATTTTATATGATCATTCCACTTCAAATCGTTCCGCACGCATACTCCCAGATATTTTACAGAAGTAACTGCTACCAGTGTTTGTTCCGCTATCATATAATCATACAATAAATAAAGGATCCTTCTTTCTATGTATTCGCAATACATTACATTTGTCTATGTTAAGGGTCAGTTGCCACTCCCTGCACCAAGTGCCTATCCGCTGCAGATCTTCCTGCATTTCGCTACAATTTTCTAATGCTGCAACTTCTCTGTATACTACAGCATCATCCGCGAAAAGCCGCATGGAACTTCCGACACTATCTACTAGGTCATTTATATATATTGTGAAAAGCAATGGTCCCATAACACTCCCCTGTGGCACGCCAGAGGTTACTTTAACGTCTGTAGACGTCTCTCCATTGATAACAACATGCTGTGTTCTGTTTGCTAAAAACTCTTCAATCCAGCCACACAGCTGGTCTGATATTCAGTAGGCTCTTACTTTGTTTATCAGGCGACAGTGCGGAACTGTATCGAACGCCTTCCGGAAGTCAAGAAAAATAGCATCTACCTGGGAGCCTGTATCTAATATTTTCTGGGTCTCATGAACAAATAAAGCGAGTTGGGTCTCACACGATCGCTGTTTCCGGAATCCATGTTGATTCCTACATAGTAGATTCTGGGTTTCCAGAAATGACATGATACGCGAGCAAAAAACATGTTCTAAAATTCTACAAGAGATCGACGTCAGAGATATAGGTCTATAGTTTTGCGCATCTGCTCGACGACCCTTCTTGAAGACTGGGACTATCTGTGCTCTTTTCCAATCATTTGGAACCCTCCGTTCCTCTAGAGACTTGCGGTACACGGCTGTTAGAAGGGGGGCAAGTTCTTTCGCGTACTCTGTGTAGAATCGAATTGATATCCCGTCAGGTCCAGTGGACTTTCCTCTATTGAGTGATTCCAGTTGCTTTTCTATTCCTTGGACACTTATTTCGATGTCAGCCATTTTTTCGTTTGTGCGAGGATTTAGAGAAGGAACTGCAGTGCGGTCTTCCTCTGTGAAACAGCTTTGGAAAAAGGTGTTTAGTATTTCAGCTTTACGCGCGTCATCCTCTGTTTCAATGCCATCATCATCCCGTAGTGTCTGGATATGCTGTTTCGAGCCACTTACTGATTTAACGTAAGACCAGAACTTCCTAGGATTTTCTGTCAAGTCGGTACATAGAATTTTACTTTCGAATTCAATGAACGCTTCACGCATAGCCCTCCTTACGCTAACTTTGACATCGTTTAGCTTCTGTTTGTCTGAGAGGTTTTCGCTGCGTTTAAACTTGGAGTGGAGCTCTCTTTGCTTTCGCAGTAGTTTCCTAACTTTGTTGTTGTACCACGGTGGGTTTTTCCCGTCCCTCACAGTTTTACTCGGCACGTACCTGTCTAAAACGCATTTTACGATTGCCTTGAACTTTTTCCATAATCACTCAACATTGTCAGTGTCGGAACAGAAATTTTCGTTTTGATCTGTTAGGTAGTCTGAAATCTGCCTTCTATTACTCTTGCTAAACAGATAAACCTTCCTCCCTTTTTTTATATTCCTATTAACTTCCATATTCAGGGATGCTGCAACGGCCTTATGATCACTTATTCCCTGTTCTGTACATACAGAGTCGAAAAGTTCGGGTCTGTTTGTTATCAGTAGGTCCAAGATGTTATCTCCACGAGTCGGTTCTCTGTTTAATTGCTCGAGGTAATTTTCGGATAGTGCACTCAGTATAATGTCACTCGATGCTCTGTCCCTACCACCCGTCCTAAACATCTGAGTGTCCCAGTCTATATCTGGTAAATTGAAATCTCCACCTAAGACTATAACATGCTGAGAAAATTTATGTGAAATGTATTCCAAATTTTCTCTCAGTTGTTCTGCCACTAATGCTGCTGAGTCGGAAGGTCGGTAAAAGGAGCCAATTATTAACCTAGTTCGGTTGTTTAGTGTAACCTCCACCCATAATAATTCACAGGAACTATCCACTTCTACTTCACTACAGGATAAACTACTACTAACAGCGACGAACACTCCACCACCGGTTGCATGCAATCTATCCTTTCTAAACACCGTCTGTACCTTTGTAAAAATTTCGGCAGAATTTATCTCTGGCTTAAGCCAGCTTTCTGTACCTATAACGATTTCAGCTTCGGTGCTTTCTATCAGCGCTTGAAGTTCCGGTACTTTACCAACGCAGCTTCGACAGTTGACAATTACAATACCGATTGCTGCTTGGTCCCCGCATGTCCTGACTTTGTCCCGCACCCGTTGAGGCTGTTGCCCTTTCTGTACTTGCCCAAGGCCATCTAACCTAAAAAACCGCCCAGCCCACGCCACACAACCCCTGCTACCCGTGTAGCCGCTTGTTGCGTGTAGTGGACTCCTGACCTATCCAGCGCATTTTAGTGACAATATACACACGTACCAGAAAAAGAACTGTGAGAAAAACACTTCACAATATTTTTCATGACAATCACAGCTCCGGAATACACTTGACGTCTAACATTTTTACTTAGTACGCGAATGTTCTGGCGTAACCACAAGCGCAGGAACGAAGACGAAGAACCCAAGACCAGAGAAGGCGGTGAAACAAAACCGGCCAATGGTGCGCTGATTAGGACCGCACCACGACAGGAGCGACACCTGCAAGAAGTGAAGTTCCTGCAGCCTCGGCCGGACGTCAGTGGAACGTATTTGCGGAGCGTAGCACGGCCTAGCAGAGAGTGCTACAAGAACAGTTAGAAGTGATCCACAAAGTGTGTGACAGGCCTGCTTGTTTGAACATTGTGTATAGCAAGGACTCAGATTTATGTTGCATGTCGCGCATCACTTGCGACACCTTTTTACATTAAGCCTAGTTTACACGACACTAGGTTGCAGGCAACTGCGCTACCGGCCACTGCGCATGTGCGGCGAGCGTTTGCGCAACTCGTTCGTGAAACTAAACGGTTTCGGCGTGTTCCAACTTTGGCGACACTAGTTGCATTAAATTGGTTCAAATGACTCTTAACTTCTGAGGTCATCAGTCCCCTAGAACTTAGAATACTTAAACCTGTCTAACCTAAGGACAGCACCTACATCCATGCCCGAGGCAGGATTCGGACCTGCGACCGTAGCAGCAGCGCGGTTCCGGACTGAGGGGCCTAGAACTGCTTGGCCACAACGGCCGGCGATCCTAGTTGCATTAGTTTTGAGGTTATATAAGTTCGTAGAATATAGACAAACTGAAATATGAAGTGAGAAATGGAGAATAATGCTCGCTTATTGTATATATATGCTTTGCATAGGTGTTTGTGGGATTTCACTGATGCTGATTACAAAAATAAGAAACATATTGCTGCTCCTGAGACCCTCATGTGCGATCAGAACATACATAGTTTGACAATATCTGAGCCGCAGGGCAAAATTTATTGAATTAGGAGCACACATACAACTGAATTACGAAAAATACAAGCATATGTAATGCTAGCTGTAGTCTGCAAGACTAAAATCCCATCGTTCGAGTTGGCACACGCATTTTCTTTAAAGAAATATTGTTGACAGGAGGGAAGGCTATGGGAATCAAGAAGCTACATTCTTTATTAAATATTCATCTATTTAGCCGGCCGAAGTGGCCGTGCTGTTAAACGCGCTGCAGTCTGGAACCGCAAGACCGCTACGGTCGCAGGTTCGAATCCTGCCTCGGGCATGGATGTTTGTGATGTCCTTAGGTTAGTTAGGTTTAACTAGTTCTAAGTTCTAGGGGACTAATGACCTCAGCAGTTGAGTCCTATGGTGCTCAGAGCCATTTGAACCATATTCATCTATTTAAACCGCCACAGCAGTGCTCCCCATTCACATATATTTGAATTTTGAAATATTGCCATCTTCAAGAGAGTAGCTGGCAAACTATTACTATTCTCTTCTTAACGCGGGCTGCTTCGAATAATTACTGCTGTTAGTGTTAATAATTATTACAGTTAATAATTATTGGTATTAATCAAAAAGCGTCATCACCAACTGAAACCGCATCTTATAGCATGCCGAGTGTTCTCGATTGTAATGCATGCAATGCGATATGTAATTTCAGTTCTGGCTACAGTGCTTCATGCATTACAATATCTTTACTCCTTATCGCATAATTAAACCTATTTAGAAGAAACGTTAACAGTTCTGGTGACATTCTAAGATAATTAAAAGAGCTTCTTGGGTCTTCCATTACAAATTATTTCAGCAAGACTGCTGAGAAACCGAGCTGACGTCTTTTCTTCATCCACTCACGAATCTAAAGACGTTTCTTATTTTTTGCTTATGCAGCAATTCCACGCAACAAGCTTTAACTCCATCACAACTCGTGAGACGTGCAACTGCCAAAACGTTCATTTGAGACACGACTCAGGAACCAGCAAAACGACGAAACTGAATTATACTGGTTTCGCCGTGTTTATAGTCAAATATGATACCCATTGCGTGCATCTCATTCCACCCAACGAGTGGCGCAACTATAGTCTGGGAGACGAGTCTTTGGTATTGACAGCTCGGTAGCATCTTTCCGTTGCCTAGCGACCGCAGGCAGGCAGCCAATGACGGCCTGACTTTTAGCGGGTAGCAAGGGCCACGTTGCCGCTCTGAAACCCGGTCGCGCGCGCTTATGAAACTTACCAGCGTCTCGCGTGCAGGTGGTGCGGTCGTTCGAGGTTTGTCTGAAGTTGAATTCGCAGTTTATTTCGTTTTTGTTGTTTTTAGTGTTTCTTTGTTTATGTTTCGTTGTAAACAATGTCTAGTGCGGCGGGTAGTACCAGCCCAACACAAGAAGTGAAACGGAGGAAGAAAAGTGTGCTACACTCCCAGGCCCGTGAATTCGTGTGCTCTGTGAGGGATTGCTTTGAGAAAGAAAAGGACAAAGGTGGGCCTTTAATTCCTGTTGTTCAGGTTGTGAAGAGAACTGCAGCAGCATTGAAAATAAGTAAGAACACTGTTGTAAAGATGGGGAAAGTACAGTATAGTGTAGATTGTGACGAGAGTGGCACAACAAAGCTGCACACACCAGGAAAGAAGCGACCGAGAAATAAGCAGGTGACAGCTTTGGACGATTTTCAGAAAGACGCTGTTCGTCGTCATATATACAGCTATTATAAGAGAAGGGAACATCCCACTCTATCTAAATTACAGGTGTCGCTTCAGAAAGACGATCTTTTTAAAGGGAACAAATTTTCATTGCGTACAGTGTTGAAAGACATAGGCTTCAGCTATTCACTGTTTAACGGACGTAAAATATTAATGGAGAGGACAGATGTAGTTGCATGGCGGTGCAGATTTCTGCGCAGGATCATGGGTGTGGAATTCGAAAGTACAGTGTGGTTAGATGAAACTTGGGTCAATGCCAGCCATTCTTTACGTAGAGGCTGGAATGATGGAACGCCCGAGGGGACAATGGCAGTGCCTGTTGGCAAAGGAGGGCGTATTATTGTCTTACATGCAGGAACATCGAAAGGTTTTGTGCCAAACTGCTTGAAAATGTTTCGGTCAAAAAAGACGGGAGATTACCATGAAGAAATGAACAGTATAGTATTTCAAGAATGGTTCGAGACATCGCTTATGACGAATCTGACAAGTCCATCAGTGATTGTTATGGACAATGCGCCTTGTCATTCCGTTGTTCACGATAAGGCACCAACCTTGGCAACAAAAAAAGACGATGTCATTCAGTGGTTGAAACGGCGAAAAGTAAATTTCATAGAAGATTTAAGGAAGGCGGAACTGCTCGAAATTGTGGCACAAAAGAAACCCCAATTTCCAGCATATGTAATTGACGAGATCGCTAAAAGGCACGGGCATGAAATCCTTCGGCTTCCTCCATACCACTGTCACTTCAATGCAATTGACGGAGTGTGGGCGCAGATAAAAAATTACATTGCTGCAAACAATAAAAAATTCACGATCTCTGAAGTGGAAACTCTCCTTCAAGCAGCTATCAATAAAGTGACAAGCGAGACGTGGGCTAAAATTGTAAACAGCACTGCAAGTGCCATCAGAGAGGCGGCCAAAACCGAAGGGGTTGTGGAAGAATGCATCGAAAATTTAATTATACATCTGGGAGAGAGCAGTGATAGTTCGAGTAGTGCTGAGGAAGACAATGTCAAATCAGATTCTGACAGTGATGTGAGTGGTGTTTTTCCATTACAGTAACTACAACTTATTCAGGAATGTAAGGAGGAAGTTTGCTATCGATCTACAACCAGATCATCATATTGTGCGTACTTTCTTCAGATTATAACTCTTAATACACTGACCAATTATTCTGTAGCTTGTAGTAGAACAAATTAATAATGCTAATACTTAACAAGGGAAACCAAAACTGCTAATGTTCAACAACTTGCGAAAATAGTTTTCATTTCAGTTGTGAAGTTTAACAAATAATTTTATTATGTTTCATAATCTTAGATACTTGTACTAAATAGCTCTTATCAGTTTTCGAGTTAATATATTTCAAGCATAAACTTTAAATAAATTCACGCGTACCAATACGACTTGTATTTTGTCTGGCTTTTATTTCTGCTGCTAGAGAATGCGTGTAGCAGACAGGGCGCCGCGTGCTGTGAGCCACGTTCGGCAACAGCGCCGTCTGCCCGCCGGAACTGTCACTACCAATCACTCGTCTCACGGACTATAAATGTCGTCGTGTAAACTGGGCTTTAAAGTTAAGTATTGTCAATCTGCTTAATCACTACTGGCCATTAAAATTGCTACACCACGAAGATGACAGGCTACAGACGCGAAATTTAACCGACAGGAAGAAGATGCTGTGATATGCAAATGATTAGCTTTTCAGAGCATTCACACAAGGTTGGCGCCGGTGGCGACACCTACAACGTGCTGACATGAGGAAAGTTTCTAACCAATTTATCATACACAAACAGCATTTGACCGGCGTTGACTGGTGAAACGTTGTTGTGATGACTCGTGTAAGGAGGATAAATGCGTACCATCAAGTTTGCGACTTTGACAAAGGTCGGATTGTAGACTACCGCGATTGCGGTTTATCGTATCGCGACATTGCTCCTCGCGTTGGTCGAGATCCAATGACTGTTAGCAGAATAAGGAATCGGTGGGTTCAGGAGGGTAAGTGCTGGATCCCAAAGGCCTCGTATCACTAGCAGTCGAGGTGATAGGCATCTTATCCGCATGGCTGTAACGGATCGTGCAGCCACGTCTCGCTCCCTGAGTCAACAGATGGGGATGTTTGCAAGACAACAACCGTGTGCACGAACAATTCAACGACGTTTGTAGCAGCATGGACTATGAGCTCGGAGACCATGGCTGCGGTTACCCTGGACGCTGCATCACAGACACGAGCGCCTGCGATGGTCTACTCAACGACGAACCTGGGTGCACGAATGGCCAAACGTCATTTATTCGGATGAATCCATGTTCTGTTTGCTGCATCATGATGGTCACACCTGTATTTGCCAATTAAGTAAAACTTTTCTATATAAATACGGCCGGTGGTCGGCTGAGTTCTCTATCAACAGTCGTTGAAAATATTTCCAACTAGGCGGCCAATGCACCCTTCGGGGTTCTCCGAGGAATTGTGGACCATACTGTGGGGCAGCGGGTATGCAATATAACTTGTCTTTACTTGTTGTTTCGTCGTTATCCAAAGGCGCTTTAATAGTCTGCGTATGTCCCTATCAGAAACAGAACCGTTAACAGTTCAGAGGCGAACTCTACGGAAAGTTCCAGGTAAAATGATCTGTCACTCTGACTTCTCTTCAAAATGGTTCAAATGGCTCTGAGCACTATGGGACTTAACTTCTGAGGTCATCAGTCCCCTAGAACTTAGAACTACTTAAACCTAACTAACCTAAGGACATCACACACATCCATGCGCGAGGCAGGATTCGAACCTGCGACCGTGGCGGTCGCGTGGTTCCAGACTATTGTGCCTAGAACCGCTCGTCCACCCCGGCCGGCGACTTCTCTACACCAAACGTTAATTGCTCACCTTAAAACTGGAAAATAATCTCGCCACATGCAACCTGGTTTTGTCAACATTATGGGCGGCAGTCAAACAGTTACTTCCGTGATACCTATGCTATCCAGAATGATGTACAGTCTTCGCGAGTTCACTTCGTACTTCTACCGTAAACACTTTTGGTAGGTATTAGCTCAGACGTCATCTGAAGCACAAGGCACACAGAAGTTTGACTGACGCGGACTGATTGATATCTCGGTACGAAGTGACTCTTCTTACTGCCTCTGGTTGTATTTATATAACATCTGCTGTCAGTAGGTCTAGGCACAGGTAGCAGCAGCTAAATCTCCCCTTTCTTGGACACGTATTAATTTAATAGCTCTGTCGTTCTACAATTAACAATATTCTTAGTTTCTATATGAATGAGGTTAAGTTTGCTTTAGTTACTCAATAAATTTTAGCTCGACTGCATTTAAACTTTACCGGCTAGAATTTTTGAACGGAACTGACACTAGACCACGACCTCTGAATTGCCTCTTTAAGATTCCTTGTAATGATTGTTATTTGCAATAAGGTCAGGAAACTCGGTATAATTGTATTATTTAATGAATGAAATCAAGTTGTTTAATTAGAACTTTCTGTAACGAATACAAATGATACTTAATCTATTATGAATAAGGACAGTTCAATCCAGATTTCGTTTTTAGTAAATAACTTGAAAATTAATGGAGGTAGCTTATTGATGTCACAGAACCTTAGTTCTTAAATGAAACTGAGGCTACATACGAATTTTCATCTTTCTATGTCTAATATTTAGCGCCTTCAGTTTTTCATAAAAACGCCGATGTTGGCAAAATACTGCTCTGATCAAGTTGAGATCTGAAACTTTCAATTGTGATATACATTTGCGCATTCTGAACAGTCTTTAGAGTTCTAGCTTCATTTCTTAGTGCCACTTATTTTTCTTAAAATAATATAAAGGGTGATTCATAAGTCATTTGACATTTTGGGGAAACACATGTTTATTCACAAAACGGAAGTTACAGCTTCATTGCACACGAATACATTTAATTGTGGTGACCCTGCAAATCTAGCCACAGCTCCCACTTGTCTTGTGTGGCACGAAACACGGTTGCCAACATGTCTAGTGTTATTTCTCCTGCTGTATCAGTTATTCGATGTATCTAATGGTCTAGGCTGTTAATCTTTACTAGGTAAAACTTTGACTTCATAAAACCCAAGCAAAGAAGTCCAAGGGCTGTAGGTCAGGAGACTGGGCAGCCTATCGTCTAGGACTCTAGGTGTTACACGAACAGTCTACCAGAAAATGTTTCGTCCAAGTAATCCAGAATGATGATTGCAAAGTGCGGAGGTGCGCCAACTATGTTGGAAAACAACAGTCTTTTCTGCTATCATGTTTCGGCTGTGGTCCCAGATACTGTTGAAGCATGTCTAGGTAATTGTTCCTGTAATTGTCTTTTCAGCAAACATGAAAGGTCCGTATACCTTCTCTTTTGGTCACTCCCATTCGCACATTCACTCTAGGCGTGTCACGTTCCCAATCCTGAACTGCATTTGGCTGTTCATCCACCCAAATGTGACAGTTGTGCCAATTCGCCTTGACACACGTGTGACATATGGATTCATCACTGTACAGAAAGTTTGCCATTGGGTTTTCGTCTTCGATTCCTTGTAGCAAGTCTGCTCATATGGCAATACGAGCAGCAGTGTCTTCAGGGTCAAGGTGGTGCGTAGTCTGGATGTAGGCTGCACGTTTATTCAACGTGAATCTCAGTGTCCGCCACACAGGCGTTTGCGGGACATTTAGCTCCCTACTGAGCAGTCGTTTTGAGGCAGTTGGACAGCGGTCGATACCACTCTGTATGGCGTCTATGGTGATGTTACTAGCTTCCCAGGACGTACTCCATCAGCAAAACGTCCTCTTCTTTTGAACTTATTCACTAAATCCCTGATAGCTTGCCTAGATGGATCTGCCTTTCTAAACCTCCTCAGGCAATCCTGTTGGACCTCTTAGTAGGTCATGCTTCTCAGTCGAGACGAAACAGTGGCTATTCTTTCTGCAGTTTTAAGCATTGTTCAGGAGCAGCTGCAGAAAATAAGAGACACTGGTTAGCGATTTGAAGGAAATGCCGAGGGACTTTTGAATCACCCCGTATTTCGCGAACCATATTCATTTGATCAATCTGAGACTTCACAACAATGTCAACATTAATACACTGAAACACACACTGAAAAAAGTTTAGAACAGTTTTTTAATTTTTAATTTCACTTTTAGATTATGGTGCAAGCCTTTATATGTTAAACACAGGCGCGTTATCTTGACGTGGCGCTAAAATAGTGAACTGTGCCTAAGTCCCAGTACACTCGCTAGCCTCTGTACCTCTTACAATGATACATCGCTTGTTCCAGCACAATACGGCCCGGCCGCGGTGGCGGAGCGGTTCTAGGCGTTTCAGTCCGGAACCGCGCTGCTGCTACTGTCGCAGCTTCGAATTCTGCCTCGGGCATGGATAAGTGTGATGTCCATAGGTTAGTTAGGTTTAAGTAGTTCTAAGTCTAGGAGACTGATGACCTAAGAGGTTAAGTCTCATAGTGCTGAGAGCCATTTGAACCCTTTTGTACCACAATACGACTGCCACCGGCCAAATCCTGCCTTAGGCATGGATGTGTGTGATGTCCTTAGGTTAGTTAGATTTACGTAGATCTAAGACTAAGGGACTGATGACCTCAGATGTTAATTCTCATAGTGCTTAGAGCCATTTGAACCATTTTGAACCACAATACGACTGCCACTCGCTGCATCCTGCCTCGGGCATGGATGTGTATGATGTCCTTAGGTTAGTAGTTCTAAGTCTATGGGACTGATGACCTCAGATGTTAAGTCCCTTAGCGCTTAGAGCCATTTTGAATCACAATACGACTGCCACCAGCCGAATCCTGCCTCGGACATGGATGTGTGTGATGTCCTTAGGTTAGTTAGGTTTAAGTAGTTTTAATACTGCCACTGGTCGAATCCTGCCTTGGGCATGGGTGTGTGTGATGTCCTTAGGTTAGTTAGGTTTAAGTAGTTCTAAGTCTACGGAATGATGACCTCAGATGTTAAGTCCCATAGTGCTTAGAGCCATTTTAACCAGTTTGAACCACAATACGACTGCCACATTCAAACCGTGGTTCCTCGCCCGACCAGGGAAGTTGAGCAACGTCGAGCCCAGTTAGTGCCTGGATACACCGAGCGCCATTGGCTCAGGGACTCGCAAGTCGCCGAACTAGCGCGGAATTGAAAGACTTGCACCAGGCCCTTGCGTCACACAGCCATTTTATTATTTACCGTAAGATTGTACTTAATTTTACGTTGGTATTTTAGGAGCAGAATGAAAGCGACAGAAAAGAAGCAGGGCGCGTAAGAGACAGTAACGTCAGCTTCGCCTACCAGTTTGTTGCGTCTTTTCTAAAAGCGCTGTTGCGACAGCGGAGGTACTTGTTTTTCGCTCGCTGTCACTTGTTGGGCTTCCGCTTTGGAACCCCGAATGTTGTGCATGGCTGCGTGGGACGTTACAGGGGGGAACAAAAAGGGCAGCGCGTCTTTTCGGCGCCCACTCATCCCTTGTTTCGGCAGCAGGCAAGTGGCTCTTCCGAAGTGGCGGCTTTCCAACCAGCGTGCCACGGCCGGGAAGGGGAGAAGGGGGGGGGGGGGCGGGAAGGAAGGACAAAAGCGTACCAGCTGCTGCTGCTTTCCTCCCCTCACAGACCACCCCTCCCCGTAGCAGCCAGGCTCTTCCACCTCTGCGCAACGTGCTTCGGGAGCCAGTAATTACAAAGTTACTTGTCACAGCAGGCGCGCGAACAACTGGCTATCGCTCCAGATACGCCTCAATTATATCGGTGTTTACTTTTAATTCTGCGGAAACTGCCTGCGCTGGCGTGTGAGGCGGGACGGCGCGCATAGCGCTACAGCGCGAAGCGGTGCGGCGGCAGCTCCTGCCGAAGGGAAGTTTTAAAACCGGGGCTCTTCCCTCGGCTGCCGGTTTTCTTCGGCGCCGCTGTGCTGCGGCGGACAACGGCGCCGGCGTTTTAGGTGTTGGGAGAGGAGAGGCGGCGCCGAAAGCGGATCGGCGGAGGGGAGGGGAGGGGAAAGAGAAGCTGACGCCGAGTGGAGTATCTCCACCCACCCCACACACCCTGCTGCCCATCTGCCAACCCCTTACCTCCGTCCTCTCGTGGACCCATTCAACTTCCGGTAGGGAAAGAAAACAGCGCCACGGTCGCCGGTGCTGTGTCTCACGTGAGCGCATCCTCGATTCTCTCTCTCTGTCTCTCTCTCTCTCTCTCCCCCTCCCTCCCTCCCCAGACCATCTTTCGCTCTCTCTATCCCCCCCCCCCCCCTGCTGCGCTCGAGAAGAGGGGATGTACCTTCTCCTCCCACCTCTGCCGAACCCCATTTCCCTGCCAATATTAGCAACTTCGGCGCACTCCGTTAACCGTTCGTCTCACTGGCTGAGTATTTTCCGGAAACTTCACAGCACAGAAGTTCTTCCCCCGAACTTTATGGAAGATAAATATTTGTCAGCCTGTGCGATGGGTAAGAAACCGTTTTCAGATGAGCTCTGTGAATGCTTCGCGATAGCAGTTTCGGATTTATTGTCCCCGGCGGCAGGATCCAAAATTTATTGCGAAAAAAAAAAAGAATTGTGTTGTACTCGACGTATGAGAAGTCTTGAGTTCTTCAAAAGCGATGGATCGATAAACTTAAAAAAATAGCAGTTTAAGCTACGATTACTAAATTCTGTGCATACTAAACCCTCCAGCAGGCGCGCCGTTTTTTGTAACACGAGCGGGCGCGCGGAATACTGAGGATAACATGTATGAGCAAAGTCACAGTTTAATCTTTGTTTAATAAAACAATTTTAAAATAAACTTATATTATATGAGCTACGTCACTGTTTAACTAAACAGCAATGAAATAATCCTTCATTATATCACTCTGTTGCCATGTAAAAGTATTTCGTGTTGTGTATCCTTCATCATCATTTGCCGGCCGGTGTGGCCGAGTGGTTCTAAGCGCTTCAGTCTGGAACCGGGCGACCGCTGCGGTCGCAGGTTCGAAACCTGCCTCGGGCATGGATTTGTGTGATGTCCTTAGGTTAGTTAGGTTTAAGCAGTTCTAAGTTCTAGGGGACTGATTACCTCAGACGTTAAGCCCCATAGTGCTCAGAGCCATTTGAACCATTCATCATCATTTTCATTATCATTGACACGCAAGTCGCCGAAGTTGCGTCAACTAAAACGACTTGCAATACGGCGGCCTAACCCCGAAGGGGATATCCCGGCCAAGAAGTGCCATACGATCATTTCATTTCCTTATAGTAATGACCCACTCGAAGTAATAAACGGCGGAGTTGCATCAGATCCAAGCCAACTTTTTATTCGATTGCTAATTATCTCATAGGCAACTGCCGCATTGTGGGATTGTGCAGCTAGCTCGGAATCTAGGTAATTTTCTTTCACGGATCGTAAATTTTTTCTCGCCTAGGTCGCTGTTTAATGTTACTGCTGACTTGGACGCATGAGAGCACAACTTAGCACCGTGTTAACCACAGCAGTTATGAAGGAATAGGTGCGGATTCGCAGTTGTAAAACAACAATGCAACAGTACGAGACAATGTTATTTGTGGTTCACGTACTTTGCCCACACGCCCACCCGCTCGAGTGCAAATGTTAACAAATCTATTGGCTCAGATTTATATATAGATTAAAATCTCGTTTATGGCACACAGAAAAGATGTATGATGTGTGACTTTGAACACCATCTGCTGTCCACTTGTATCTATTAAAATATATTTTGAGTTTTTAATTTACGCCTTTCGCCGAATACAAGCTTCTCTGAAGCTGAATTGTTACCGAATCATATCAGAGACGCTGACTTCTCTGCAGCGTACTAACATTAGTGACCCACACAGTGACCTGTACAGTAAAAACCATTCTAAACAGCCCAACTGTAAGATGGACTTACTTTGAGACAGTTGCTTTGTTTCACTCGGTCATTTTTCTGTTTCTGTCTTTCGAGTCACGTACCGCATCCATTAAGACGACGAGAAAAACGGTGGTCTCCACAGCTTGCCCGAAGCCCCGTGTCATATAGTGTTTCGGAAACTTTTGCTGCTGTAGCAATTTCTTACGTTTCAGAACGATATCATCCCCGTCGAATGACATTTACTGAGGGTAGTCATTTTCCTGCATAGGCCCTTGTTTTACTTTGAAATAAACACTTTGTTTCTAACACAGTAATTAGTTCATTTTGCCCTATTGAGCATTTTCATGCTGCATCACATTAAAAATTGTTAAGTATATAGCGCGATATATTCCACACAATAGCACACGCAGGAAAATGAGTTTCCTCAAGACATTCACAGCGGCAGTGGACCTATACATACAAAAGACTGTTGAATGGTATATAAGCGAGTTCTGAGAAATAAACCGAAATATCGCCATCTGCTGGGGTTATGTTGTGACTCACGAGAGACCCAACACACCGGAAAGGCAAAAAGACGAAGCAATGCGCAGTCTTCCAGCACAACCTCAACGTTCAAGTTAGGATTTCCTAGAATTTTTCTGAACGTAGTCGGAATTTTTTACCAAGATGACACTTCTAAACTGAACGCTGCCGGACCTTTTTTAAAAAAGAAAGACGTTTCTAAAGCTAGAATTAACACAAAGGGATCTGGAATTCAAATATACTGGGTGTAGTCGGCCGGAGTGGCCGAGCGGTTGTAGGCGCTTCAGTCTGGAGCCGCGGGACCGCTACGGTCGCAGGTTCGAATCCTGCCTCGGGCATGGAAATGTGTGATGTCCTTAGGTTAGTTAGGTTTAAGTAGTTCTATGTTCTAGCGGACTGATGACCTCAGATGTTAAGTCCCATAGTGCTCAGAGCCGTACTGGGTGTATCTCCAATAGCACGTCGGGTGCATTTCCTCCGGTGTTACGGCAGATATCTGAAATTCCGTCTTTGCAACTTGTAGTTGGAGTCAGCCCAAACAAAGCCTGCTTATCAAGTCTTTCATACGATGTCCCGCGCCGACGGGAAACTTCGGTTCGTTTTCCATTACAAAGATAATGATTTTTAAATCGGAATTTTACGTGCCCATTCAATAGAGTGGTCCCAAGTTAATCTAGTGCGTTGTTCGCTTTATCGATGTGTATTAACAGGAACACTAAAGCACGAAGAATATCGAGTGCCCCAACAGCGACTGAGCAGCGAGTCTGCATGGGGGTAGCAGTCAGCCTGGCCGCTGCTGAAGTACTGGTTATTCTTCGTATTTTAACGTCTCTGTTAATACACGTCGTTACAACAAATATCGTAATTTGACTAATTTGGGATCGCTCTCTCGAATGGGCACGTAAAATTCCACTTTAAAACTCATTTTGTTTGTAACGGAAAACAAACCGAAGCTTTGTATCGGCGCTGAGGGGGGCGTGAAAGACGTTGTGATAAGCGTTTGTTTTTTTTTTACCTTTATTAATTTTCGATTCCCTCTGAAGGGGGCGGGCTCGCAGCAGCTTAGTACGCCGCTCGTGAGCGTAAAAATTTTTTAAAACATAAGAAGAAGATAGTAAACAATAATAGCAGGCGATAAAACGGTGACTTAAATTGTAAAACGTCGGAAAATTGTCGAAAGTTAAAATATAAAACAAAGGGGTGGCGATGCAGGTGAAATAGTAGACAGACAATTAAAAAAAACACACCGACAGTCTGGTTTCTGTTCACAAGAGATATAAAAATCACACCCAGGGACAACACTTAACATGCACTGGAAAGAGTGCACTAAAAGGTCGGCACGAAGATGACACACCACAGAAAAGGGCAGATGGGGGGGGGGGGGGCTGGACAGATGATGGGAAAAAAGGGGGGAGGAGAGGAAAAACGAAATGGGGGGGGGGGGCACCGACAAAGGGAGAGGACTCAGAAGGGGGGGAGGGGGGGCAGGGCAGACGCGAGAGGGAATGGGGAAAGGCAGAGAAGGGCAATGCAAAAGGACTCGGGGGGGGGGGGGGGGGGGAGAAGGGAGCCAGAGATAGGGTAGGCTAGGAAAAAACAGGATGGAAGGGGAGGAGAGGGAGCCCAGGGAAAGGACAGAGGAAGGGAGGGGGAGGTGAGGATCAGAGTTGATAGGAGGGATAGATGGAGGGAGAGAGGGCATCACCCAGGAGGGGTAGTCGACGGAAGCCACCTTGGGAATGGATATGAAGGGTATAGAGATGGAGGGTAGGGGAAACATAACAGAGAAGGTACAGCAGAGAGCGGAGGCTGGAAAGGAGAGGAGCAACCAGGGGATGAGGGGTATAGAGGAGATACAGAGTATGTGGATTTGAGGAATATGAGCAGATGGGGGAAAGGAATCAGGTCGTAGAGGATCCACGTGGGGGAGTGTTTGTTTCAGCGAACTCCAGTTATATGTTGGAATGTTGCAAAAACCATATTGCAAACATCTCCCGAAACACAAGATTAAATGCACCTGATGACTGTAAGAAGAGACATCCCGTGTACAGGGTGAGCATTAACAAAACCGACAAACTACAGGGATGAAATCCTGACTGGAAATGGAAGACAAAAGATCCTGTGAATAAGTATGCAGAAGTGCACCGTTGCCACAATAGGTGGCGCTGTCGAATGAAAGTTCCTCTAAACACGTGGAGTGCGTTCCTTGTGTATTCCACGCTATGTCATTGACGCAGCGTACTGTAAGCTTACGGTATTTATGTCGGGAACAAGCCGAGATGGTGTTTGCGTACGGCCAAGCAGATGTAAACGGTCCAAAGGTAGCACGTCTATACCAAAAACAGGGGCCCTCACAGACACTAAACACATCACACAACATTTCAGTTTGTGTGATCGTGGGTCCTTTCAGGCAGACGAACGTGCTGGGAGTTTGCGGACTGTGCGTACACCAGATTTGCGGGCCCGGGTTCTGCAGGATACTGAGACGAAACCTAGCACAAGCTCCAGGCAAGAGGCCCGTGAACATGCTGTAAGCCAAAGTACGATTATGTGTATCCTGCATGACAACCGCTACTATCTTTATTGTGGCATTTGATTAAATACACATCTATCGAAATTTTTTAAGTATATCGACATATATCGACGACGATAACTTAATATCGGTATATCGATATCGAAGTGGGAATATCGAGTGCTGATATTTTTATTTTGTGTTCTATTTTCTTCGCGATTTTCAGTAAATGTCTGAAATTGATCTTTTGAATTTGTAGTAGAACATAATTTCACTTATACTGTGTGAAGGAGTCTTACTACCTTTTGAACTTCAATCACGTCCAGTCTTTCCCTGTGACTGCCTGAAGCAAGTATAGGTGGCACAAGAACAAATCCGATTGCAGTGGGGTGTGGTGGTGCGAATGGAATAACAAGATTTCCGATGTGAAGCAACAGAACACCAGCTGCCTCAAAAAACTATTTTTAACGCAACTAGTGTTCTATTTCTTTACATCGGCATTCTTCAAAAAGAATTGCTGAAAATGATGAACAAAAATCTAAATGACAAGACTGGTCTTTGCCGTGGGCGGGGACGGTTGGTTGATCGGAGGAGGGAAGGGGGGAGAGGGGGGGGGGGCAAACAGTGAGATCATCGGTCCCATCGGATTAGGGAAGAATGGGGAAGGAAGTCGGCCGTGCCCTTTCAAAGGAAGCCTCCCGACATTTGCCTGAAGCGATTTAGGGAAATTACAGAAGACCTAAATCAGAACGCTAATGACCTCAGCAGTTGAGCGCCCTTAAACCCAACCAACCAACCAACCTAAATCAGAATGGCCGGACGCGTGCTAACCACAGCGCCACCTCGCTCGTTGGGCGAAGAAATGTGAGGGGACATGCGGACGTAATCGGCGCTCGGCGCTACCAACAGAAACTGCCGCTAGGTCGCTGGCGTTTGCACAAATTAAAAAATAGGGGAGCCGAACCGAATGACGGAACCATCGCCCACCTTTTACGCAATTACCATTGTTAGCACAGTGGTTATCGCCAAGCTGCCAAGCGTGAACGTGCGTCGTTTTCTTGTCTGCTAGCTTTTTGATGTGCAGAATGTCTAATAATAAATCAATACTTAAATATACAGCTCTAAAACCGATAGTATATTTACAATGTGACCGCTACGTCCATACTATTTCAGTCGATATGTCGACGCTCGTGTCCGGAACTCGTGGTCTCGTGGTCGCGTCCTCGCTTCCGGAGCACGAGGTCCCGGGTTCGATTCCCGGCGGGGTCAGGGATTTTCACCTGTCTCGAGATGACTGGATGTTTGTGTTGTCCTCATCATTTCATTATCATTAATGGAAGTGGCGAGATTGTGCTGAGCAAAGGTTGGGAATTTATATGGGCGCTGATAACTGCGCAGTTGAGCGCCCCACAAACCAAACATTATCTTCATCCTCATTGACGCTCATACTCGACATGTCGATGACAGCTAGCGATATTCTTTTAAATATCAATATATTGGATACCAGACATTTTTAAAAATATCAGCAGTCATAATCCCTATCACCTACAAGTGCAAGGATTATCGGGAGCGGATTTCCCTCTGTGGGGAGGACACTGTCGATGGGTTTTACACCAGACCAATAAAATAACGGGGTTTCTGTCATCTTTACCGTGGATGCAACCTCCACCAGAACTGGCGTCACCACTGTGCGTAACGTTCTCTGTGGGCTAAAGGCAGTCCTCGGGAAAGGGTTGGGGCGTTTTGTGTTTCGTGACGATTTGTAATCGTAGCACCCACGCCGTCCATTTCCGGACACGATAGGACCTTTTTCCCTCCATTTCCAGTCAGTAATCTGTCCCCGCAGTTTGTCGGTTATATGCATGTTATTTCTTAATGAGTATCAGCGAAACAAGTGGAAAAAGTGTCAAGATTTTCCTCTGTTGGATGCACCAAAAATGGCAACAGTTGCTCATCTGCTTAATATTTCGCTATTTTGAATACGGACTAATAATTATCGAAATACTTTACGTTGACTGTATGCGTCCGAGCGCATATTATGCAGAGATTTTTGAATATGAAAACACATGCAAGAATATATTTATAAAGAGCAAACATAACGCTATGAATATGTTTGATTGAATGAAGCCCGCATCTCATGGTCGTGCGGTAGCGTTCTCGCTTCCCACGCCCGGGTTCCCGGGTTCGATTCCCGGCGGGGTCAGGGATTTTCTCTGCCTCGTGATGACTGGGTGTTGTGTGATGTCCTTAGGTTAGTTAGGTTTAAGTAGTTCTAAGTTCTAGGGGACTGATGACCATAGATGTTAAGTCCCATAGTGCTCGGAGCCATTTGAACCATTTTGAACCATTGAATGAAGCATAGACGATGTTTCTGTGTCAGCCTCTTTTTCTTTGTATATAATTTCATTAAACGTAAAAGAATAGTTTACTTCCATTGCGTTTTCGTGGACGACTGGTGAACGGAAAGCTTGTGTGCTGCATTCTTGCATGATGTTAACGTTATTTTGCCTTCGTGAAACACACTAAAAGGCGCCCACTGTTTCACGAGTATTCAAAACACCTAAATATTGGTGGTGGAGTCTTTGGTGAGGTGATTTTTCACCTAATGGGAGGGTCTTTTCGTAGCTAGAAGTTTGCTGTTAAACAAATACTATACTTAGCATTCCCTAATATCGGGTAAGTGCCAAGTCGTCTCAGGTCCCAGAAATATAATTGGATTTTAGCCCTGTCACAAGAAAATCGCACGAGGGAAGTCTAACTACTAGACTTCAGATCTATCGATCAGGGATGAAGCTTTACTAAACGCTTCGTAATAACTTTCTTTTACAGGGCACGTGAGGTTTGTTGTCGCAGGATGATGGAAGGCGTGCTGGTATGCAGATCTGAGAAAAGTTTAACGAACTAATTGATCCTTAAAGGGCCTAAGAACATTTATTCACGTAGCAGAGTGTACTCCATGCCATTTTTAGAAATGGAACATGTATAACATCTCAACACTATGCTTCTGTAAGGGTCAACTGTATTAATCACCATGATTCAGCGATTATTAGGCTTGCTCAGAGACGCAACATGGATGCACTTATGCTCACACTCAAACTTTCACAGAATAACCTAAGAGAGTACTCACCAGTAGCTAGCAAAAATAGAGTCGTCCAAAATGGCTTGTGCTTTGCTGCAGAGAGAAACACGAAACTCAGTCGAAATCACAATGCATGAAGGGAATCACGACCACGTAAAGAACAAGTACTCACCCACCTGAATTTAGTTAAGTGACAGTAAAATTATTACCCTGATAACCCTATAATGCTTCTAGTAAATCTATATCTACATCTACATTTATACTCCGCAAGCCACCCAACGGTGTGTGGCGGAGGGCACTTTACGTGCCACTGTCATTACCTCCCTTTCCTGTTCCAGTCGCGTATGGTTCGCGGGAAGAACGACTGTCTGAAAGCCTCTGTGCGCTCTCTAATCTCTCTAATTTTACATTCGTGATCTCCTCGGGAGGTATAAGTAGGGGGAAGCAATATATTCAATACCTCATCCAGAAATGCACCCTCTCGAAACCTGGCGAGCAAGCTACACCGCGATGCAGAGCGCCTCTCTTGCAGAGTCTGCCACTTGAGTTTATTAAACATCTCCGTAACGCTATCACGGTTACCAAATAACCCTGTGACGAAACGCGCCGCTCTTCTTTGGATCTTCTCTATCTCCTCCGTCAGACCGATCTGGTACGGATCCCACACTGATGAGCAATACTCAAGTATAGGTCGAACGAGTGTTTTGTAAGCCACCTCCTTTGTTGATGGACTACATTTTCTAAGGACTCTCCCAATGAATCTCAACCTGGTACCCGCCTTACCAACAATTAATTTTATATGATCATTCCACTTCAAATCGTTCCGCACGCATACTCCCAGATATTTTAGAGAAGTAACTGCTACCAGTGTTTGTTCCGCTATCATATAATCATACAATAAATAAAGGATCCTTCTTTCTATGTATTCGCAATACATTACATTTGTCTATGTTAAGGGTCAGTTGCCACTCCCTGCACCAGTTGCCCATCCACTGCAGATCTTCCTGCATTTCGCTACAATTTTCTAATGCTGCAACTTCTCTGTATACTACAGCATCATCCGCGAAAAGCCGCATGGAACTTCCGACACTATCTACTAGGTCTGTGCAGTCACAGAAAATTGTTAACTAGCAAAACAACCTGATTTGACTCCCATCCGAAATCGCCGTCTAAGAGCGTATAGGAGCAGCACAACATACAGGGTGCGGCAGCGTTCATAGCGTAATTTGACTTGCGTAGTACAATGATGTACTGCAGGAATGCGCGCCAGATCATGCCGCTTTCGTGTACTAATGAGCTGCCATTCGAGTGTGACAGTGATATGGAGCGGTGGAGTGCACAGCATCGTGTCTTTGCTGTTTAAAGTTATTTCAAGAATAACGTTCTGTTATTGCTGTCCAGCGCATATTTCGGCAACATTTCAACTTGGGACTTCATGCGGAGGTTCCAGATGGACGGACGATTGTGACGTGGGTACGTGCATTTCGTACAACAGGTTCTGTTGCAATGGTAAACAGGGAAGAAGTGAAAGAACTGTGCGGACACCCGAAGCCGTGGAAAACGTTCGTGCTGCACTATTGCGTAGCCCAAAAAGATTGCTCGTCGTCATTCGCAAACTGTGCATGTCCGATCTCTCATTCAGGAGAATAATGCACGAAGATCTCCATTTTCACCCATATAAGCTGCAGATTGTTCAGGAAACTATGCCACGAGATTGGGTTTCACGCAAAACATTCTGCTTAACCATGCGTCATCTCCTTCGCCAAAATTCACAAATGTTGCACACCATTGTGATGTCAGATGAAGCTCATTTAGAGTTATCTGGTTTAGTGAATAAACAGAATATGCGCTATTGGAGTGATGTAAACCCGCATGAACAGCACATCAAGCCCTTGCACAGTTCTCGTGTCACAGTGTGGTGTGGAGTTGCTTCCTTTGGGATTATTCGCCCTTACTTCTTTGAGGATGACAGCGGTGTGGCTGTAACTGCCACCAGTGAACGCTACCTAAAGATGCTGCAAGACTTCGTTCTTACCCAATTAGGTATGGTCGATGCGAATGTGCAACAAGTATGGTTTCAACAAGACGGAGCGACCTCGCATGCAGCCAGAATTTGCATGGATTTCTTGCGACAGACATTTCCCGGTAGAGTTCAAATGGTTCTGAGCACTAGTAGTTCTAAGTTCTAGGGAACTGATGGCCTCAGAACTTACAACTACTTAAACCTAACTAACCTAAGGACGTCACACACATCCATGCCCGAGGCAGGATTCGAACCTGCGACCGTAGCGGTCGCGCGGTTCCAGACTGAAGTGCCTAGAACCGCTCGGCCTCTCCTGCCGGCCCCGGTAGAGTAATTTCCTGTTTTAGTGACATTTAATGGCCGCCTCGCTCCTGACCTTTATTTGCTGTTCCTTTATTTGCTTTTGTCGACGCATATTATTTATGATGAAAGCAGACCGTAAAGCATCCAGGAAGTCTTGAACACAAGAGCCCCAAAATACTCTTCTTCTTCAATATATTTTCATCCGAAGTGTGACCGAAGACTTTCTGTTATGTTTGGATTTGTTTCTTCCAAGTAGTTCTTATTTGTGAGTATCCGTATCTGTTAATTACCTTCACTCTGTCTTTCTAATCCACGGAATTAACCAGTCAGAAAAAAAGGAAGTACGTGATAATACTGTTCAAATTTATGTTTATCCTGTTAGACAACTCGGCCGGCCAAAGCGCTAACGCAAAGGCAAATTTAACTGCATGCGAAAAACTTAATTTTTTAACCGCGGGATTCGGTAAATTATCGAACAACATTAGTAAATGTTGAAAGTGGTATCGATGGAATGATCAAAATTAGTTGCATGGTGACTGCCAAATTATCACTGTGGATTACAAACCAAACGGGTAGAACTGCGGACAGGGGCATGATTGTTACACGTGTCTTCCCACTTGATGTTCTGGTGTCGTGGGGGAAGGGGGGGGGAGGGTGGTGGCCTGCGCCTGCCCTCGAAGATCCGTGTGCACAGTTTAGAGGCTAGTGCGATTTTGGAGAGGTGCATGCGCCTCCTTGCCCGGGGCCCTCGGAAAGTACGTGCCCCGCAACGCACTTGACGTCACACTAGTTGACCTGCCCGACATACATCCCGAGTGCACGGCTACGTCCTGGGCCAGACGGAAAATCAGTATGTACATCAAAAGATAGTCAATAAAGCCCTTAAAGTTTTCGTCTGTTATTGAGAGCGTGAGTGAATTTAACTCGCAGCTACGAAGTATTAAACCGGCCACAAATAGTAACTCGTTCCTTGCTGGTGACGCATGTCCCACCGCCACACGTTCACCTGCCCATGTTAGGCAAAATTTTTCTGCCTGACTCATGTAGTACTATCACCGTCAGAGGGTGGTACGGGACTACAAGTCCCACCGCCACACCTCCAAAGTGAATTGCAGTGACTTACTGCCTCACCAACACAGTTAGACCGCAATAGACCGGTGATGCTGTATTGTAACATATCACCCCGGACTACTAGTCCATTTAAAAAAAAAAAAAATGCTGGAGACGGTCGCTGTAACTTGCGAAGACTTATAAGTATGATGTACCATGACGGTTGCCACGCGATGCATATACGTCGTTGGCCTCACCCTGGTTTCCTCGCGAATGCGCATGCGCCCTGCGCGCTCAGTAGTGTGTTTTCGTGGCAAATTCTCAGGTGGGACGGATTCAGCTCTTCACATCTGTCGCCTGCCACGAGTAGTGGCTCTGCCACATACATACTCCTTATCATAAGACTGGAATTCCGGAATCTTTGGTACCCTATGAGCCCTTTATCAGCGGCATGAACACTGCCGGGTCGCACCAGCATTTTCCCAGTACACAACGAGCGGACGTGGCATTAGGCAGATGTCGCAGCTAGAAGTGGTGGTCGGATCGTGAAGATGGAGACGAGTTGCAGTAAAAGTTAAAAGACGTTGTTGACAGGAAATCACAATGAAGGCAGGTACCAGGTGTCCTCCGACGTCCCGTTTTAGGTCATATACTCTTTTCAGTTACGTAAATGATGTGTCATCAGTTTTGTCCTATCGCCAATATCACCTGTACGCTGACGACCTCCAGTTCTACTTAAGTGTGAAACCAATAAACCTGAAGACAGTTGTCGAGAATCTCAATATGGATCTGTGTCCACTATGAAAATGGGCGGAAGATATAGGGTTAAAGCTGAAACGCCCCAGAACCCAAGCGGTAATTGTTGATCGTTCTCAGGCTCATTAGCCCGAAATATCGGGAATCCCTATCAGTGTAAATAGCCTGTTTATATGTTGGCAGCGCTATAGACTAATATCGCTGACAGCGCTCTGCGCCCCTGGCAAGAGATTCTGTGTTTGGGCGGACTAGCAGTTAGCGAGTGGATAGAAAAGTGTATGGACATGTTTTCCTTAGTGGAGAGTCTGAGTTGGTAGAAGACGCAATGTAAAGTGAGATGAAATTTCTTATAAGAAAAGATGCAAGAAGAGGTATGAAAATCGATGTACGGTTGATAATTTTTTGATAGTGGAATTGTTGACAACTATATAATTTTGGAACTGGATGTCACATGAATAAGGTAAAATTTTCTAAATACATTGTTTGCTCTTCAAGAAAATCTTTCTTTCACTAACCATATGCATCCTAGTAGTTACAGTTTATAGTAGTTAGAATATTTTTATTTAGCTGGCTGTTGTTGCTTCCTCCTGCAATTGCTGTAGTTCCTGTTATGAAGTTTTTCTGTGAGGTAAGCGACTTATGAAAAAAAAAAATAGGGTTTCCACTATCGGATTCGTGATTGAAATTAGTTTAGGATTTCTTGCTATTCAGGACTATTCTTTTGTGTTAATTATTTGAAGTCATGTTGTTAATGTATAGCAGTGAGATTGCGTTGGGCTTGCGTGTTGTTGGTAATAAATGAATAGGTTAAGTTTGAGTTGTCTTTGTCAGGGAAAATTCTGTTGGTAAGTGTTTAGTAAAAAAAATAATTAAAGGGTTAGTCTCACCATCTTTAACCATAAACGTGACAAATATATATTTTTTTCCTTCGGCAAAGGGCCTAGGAGTAATAACAGATGAAAATCTAAATTGGACTGAGCACGTAACGCAAACGTGAAGGCAGACATCATCATCTCTCCATGCCCTACAAAAATACAACAAGCTCTTCTCTCTTGACCTGAAAAAAGACTTGTACAAACACTTACGCTTTCAATGATTGATTACAGCTATGTTATGCCTTTAGGCCTATCTCATGGAAGCTATCTGTACCTGGAACTGTTATGAATGCCTGTGTTCGTTATATCTGTAATGTTAGATTCTTTTATCACATTTCGCCATCATATGCACAGCTACCCTGACTGACTGCGGACAAGCGTAGAAATTTCCATACACTGTCTTATCTACTGTCTTATCAATGGACACTGTCCCTCATCTCTCTCCTCGATCTTGCCTTTTTATTTGAACAAACGGCACAAAGAGCCGCTCTCACCAGAGAAAAATCCTTTTTGTCCTGCTCCATCATTCAGCCACCTTCTCGAAGTCCTTCTCAGTAGGAGGAACACGACTCTGGAACAACCTCCCGCATTATATTGAAGAACTAAATAACATCTCCAGCTTCAGAAGACAGGTAACTGCATATCTACCAAAGCAACAATAATGTATAACATTGTACTTGACTGCACCCGTTACCCTTGTACATCCTCTTTCCAACCTTATCTTCCTCATTTTTAAGTGTTCTTAGCTGATGCAGTTTTCTTAAATTACCTTTTCCCGGATCTCGCAGTATCAGGAAACATGTATTTTGTACAATTCTTCTGCCACTGTCGCACTGTCGTGGATTTTCCGTTGCCCAATAGTGCATATTAAGCCGATTTACGTTACCGCATTTGGTGAATGGCGCTTCGTCGCTAAACAGAACGCGTCCAAAAAATCTGTCATCGTCCCGTAATTTCTCTTGTGCCCAGTGGCAGAACGGTACACGACGTTCAAGGTCGTCGCCATGCAATTCCTGGTTCATAGAAATATTGTACGGGTGCATACGATGTTGATGTAGCATTCTCAACACCGACGTTTTTGAGATTCCCGATTCCCGCGCAATTTGTCTGCTACTAATGAGCGGATTAGCCGCGACAGCAGCTAAAACACCAGCTTGGGCATCATCATTTTTTGAAGGTCGTGTTTGACGTTTCACATGTGGCTGAACACTTCTTGTTTCCTTAAATAATGTAACTATCCAGCGAACGGTCCGGACACTTGGATGATGTCGTCCAGGATACCGAGCAGCATACATAGCACACGCCCTTTGGGCATTTTGATCATAATAGCCATACATCAACACGATAGCGGCCTTTTCCGCAATTGGTAAACGGTCCATTTTAACACGGGTAATGTATCACGAAGCAAATACCGTCCGCACTGGCGGAATGTTACGTGATACCACGTAATTCTACGTTTGTGCCTATTACAGCGCCATCTATCACAAAGCGAAAAAAGTGGTCCGACTAAAATATTCATATTTATTTACGCACTACACGAATATGTAATAAAAATGGGGGTTCCTATTTTAACAAACGCAGTTGATATCCGTTTGACCTATGGCAGCGCCATCTAGCGGGCCAACCATAGCGCCATCTGGCTTTCCCCTTCAAGCTAGACGAGTTTCGTTCTTTGTAAGTTTTTTCCGTTTGATGCTTATTTCGTGAGATATTTGGCCCGGTCACTATCAATGGACCACCCTGTATATCCGATTTCAAGAGCCACAAAATGCTTTTGGTCCAAAAGTATCAAAGAAACTTGAAGTGACAAATATTGGTAAGGAGGTAAAACAAAGTGGAAAAATGACGAAAGAGCATATGAGAAGTTTTCTAACTACAGTCTGTGGTGAATATGTACTTGCTAACGCGAAGGGCCTATTGCTGATGATTCCTGGCCAAGCCCTAACGATCGTACCATTGTATGGACAATTCCTGACGAAACTTCCTGGCAGATTAAACTGTGTGCCGGACCGAGACTCGAACTCGGGACCTTTCCATTTCGCGGGCAAGTGCTCTACCAACTGAGCTACCCAAGCACGACTCACGCCCCGTCCTCACAGCTTTACGTCCGCCAGTAGCTCGTGTCCTCCCTTCCAATTTTAATCTGCCAGGAAGTTTCATATCACCGCACGCTCCACTGCAGAGTGCGAATCTACATCTACATCTATACTCCGCAAGCCACCCAACGGTGTGTGGCGGAGGGCACTTTACGTGCCACTGTCATTACCTCCCTTTTCTATTCCAGTCGCGTATGGTTCGCGGGAAGAACGACTGTCTGAAAGCCTCCGTGCGCGCTCGAATCTCTCTAATTTTACACTCGTGATCTCCTCGGGAGGTATAAGTAGGGGGAAGCAATATATTCGATACCTCATCCAGAAACTCACCCTCTCGAAACCTGGCGAGCAAGCTACACCGCGATGCAGAGCACCTCTCTTGCAGACTCTGCCACTTGAGTTTGCTAAACATCTCCGTAACGCTATCACGGTTACCAAATAACCCTGTGACGAAACGCGCCGCTCATCTTTGGATCTTCTCTATCTCCTCCGTCGACCCGATCTGGTACGGATCCCACACTGATGAGCAATACTCAAGTATAGGTCGAACGAGTGTTTTGTAAGCCACCTCCTTTGTTGATGGACTACATTTTCTAAGGACTCTCCCAATGAATCTCAACCTGGTACCCGCCTTACCAACAATTAATTTTATATGATCATTCCACTTCAAATCGTTCCGCACTCATACTCCCAGATATTTTAGAGAAGTAACTGCTACCAGTGTTTGTTCCGCTATCATATAATCATACAATAAATAAAGGATCCTTCTTTCTATGTATTCGCAATACATTACATTTGTCTATGTTAAGGGTCAGTTGCCACTCCCTGCACCAGTTGCCCATCCACTGCAGATCTTCCTGCAATTTTCTAATGCTGCAGCTTCTCTGTATACTACAGCATCATCCGCGAAAAGCCGCATGGAACTTCCGACACTATCTACTAGGTCATTTATACATATTGTGAAAAGCAATGGTCTCATAACGCTCCCCTGTGGCACGCCAGAGGTTACGTTAACGTCTGTAGACGTCTCTCCATTGATAACAACATGCTGTGTTCTGTCTGCTAAAAACCCTTCAATCCAGCCACACATCTGGTCTGATATTCCGTAGGCTCTTACTTTGTTTATCAGGCGACAGTGCGGAACTGTATCGAATGCCTTCCGGAAGTCAAGGAAAATAGCATCTACCTGGGAGCCTGTATGTAATATTTTCTGGGTCTCATGAACAAACAAAGCGAGTTGGGTCTCACACGATCGCTGTTTCCGGAATCCATGTTGATTCCTACAGAGTGATTCTGGGTTTCCAAAGACGACATGATACTGGAGCAAAAAACATGTTCTAAAATTCTACAACAGATCGACGTCAGAGATATAGGTCTATAGTTTTGCTCGACGACCCTTCTTGAAGTCTGGGACTACCTGTGCTCTTTTGCAATCATTTGGAACCTTCCGTTCCTCTAGAGACTTGCGATACACGGCTGTCAGAAGCGGGGCAAGTTCTTTCGCGTGCTCTGTGTAGAAACGAATTGGTATCCCGTCAGGTCCAGTGGACTTTCCTCTGAGTGATTCCAGTTTCTTTTCTATTCCTTGGACACTTATTTCGATGTCAGCCATTTTTTCGTTTGTGCGAGGATTTAGAGAAGGAACTGCAGTGCGGCCTTCCTCTGTGAAACAGCTTTGGAAAAAGGTGTTTAGTATTTCAGCTTTACGCGTGTCATCCTCTGTTTCAATGCCATCATCATCCCGGAGTGTCTGGATATGCTGTTTCGAGCCACTTACTGATTTAACGTAAGACCAGAACTTCCTAGATTTTCTGTCAAGAATCTCATTCTGGAAACATCCCTTAGTCTGTGGCTAAGCCATGTCTCCGCAATGTCCTTTCTTTCAGGAGTGCTTGTCCTGCAAGGTTCGCAGGAGATCTTCAGTAAAGTTTGGAAGGCAGGAGACGAGGTACTGGCGGAAGTAAAGCTGTGAGGACGGGGTGTGAGTCGTGCTTGGGTAACTCAGTTGGTAGAGCGCTTACCCGCGAAAGGCAAAGGTCCCTAGTTCGAGTCTCGGTCCGGCGCACAGTTATCTGCCAGGAAGTTTCCTATCAGCGCGCACTCCCCTGCAGAGTAAGAATCTCATTCTGGAAAATCCTGAAGAGCGATGTTATACTCACAACATTGCCACTGAAGACTACAAAATTCACTGATGGAAAAAATCGCACCACCAACAAATGATTAATGTACAGTAACGGGATTTCGGGAGTACGTCTGTCTATGTAACACGTTTAATTGTTTGACGTTGCAAGATATCAGGTTAATGTATGGGTGAGAAAGTCTATTACAAATGTGAAATGCTGGTATATTGATAACCGTTGTAACTGTCAAAATATCAAGTGCAAGCATGCAAACGTGCATGTATTGTGTCGTAGTGTGTCAGTTTGTGGCATGGAATTTCATGCTGTTGCATTTGGTCGGTCAACAGAGGCACGGTTAACGCTGGTTGTGGATGACGCTGGACTTTCCATCCGATGGTGTCCAATACGTGCATCGATTGGAGGCATATCTGATGATGGAGCATTCCAAGATAATATATCGACGCTTTGTAGAGCATATTGGGTCACAACAGCGGTATGTGGGCAAGCGTTATCCTGTTGGAAAACACTCTGTTCATGAATGGCCACACAACAGGTCGAATCACCAGATCCACGTTGAGATTTACAGCCAGGGTGCGTAGAATAACCACGAGAGTGATCCTGCTATCATTCAAAATGGAACCCCGTATCATAACATAAGGTGTAGGTACAATATGCACAGGCCAGAGACAGGTTGGCTGCAGGCGCTCACTTGGCCTGCTTCTAGCCAAAGTACAGCCGTCATTGGCACCTAGGCAGAAGCAGCTTTCATTTGAAAACGCGACAGACCTTTACCCCGCCCTCCAATGAACTCTCCCTTGCCACCACTGAAGGCGTAAGTGACGGTGGTTTTGGGTCAGTGGACTGCACGCTAGAGGGCGTCTGTCTCGGAGCTTTCCTTGAAGTAAGCAGTTTGTAACAGTTCGTTGTGTCACTGTGTTGCCAGCTACTGCTCTAATTGCTGCCGCAGAGGCAGTACAATGCGCCAGAGACATACTCCAACCATGATGGACTTCCCACTCGGCAGACCACGTGCCCGGTTAGCGCCCGGTCTTCGTGCGACCATACATTCTCGTGACCACAGCTGCTACATTCCTGCCAAGCAGAATCACAGAAGGAACATCCAGTTCGGCCGGCCGGGTGGCCGTGCGGTTCTAGGCGCTACAGTCTGGAACCGCGCGTCCGCTACGATCGCAGGTTCGAATCCGGCCTCGGGCATGGATGTGTGTGATGTCCTTAGGTTAGTTAAGTTTAAGTAGTTCTAAGTTCTAGGGGACTGATGACCTCAGATGTTAAGTTGCATAGTGCTCAGAGCCATTTGAACATCCAGTTTATCGTAGCCGTATTACACGACCTCTTTCAAACTCAGTGAATTGATGATAAATGCGTCTTTGCCGCCTCATAGGCCTTCTTGACTAACATCAACTAACAACGTCCGTTCTGAAAGGTAACTAACAGTTAACGACCGTTGCAACGTGTATTTAAAGCAAAGCTCATTTGATTCCCCATACTGGCGCTTCTAGCGCCACTCTTGGAGAGTGGCACGAAATATGGATAGACGTCATCTTTCAGTTGTAGAAACGCGCTTACCAACTCGCACAACTCGTTTCTGCTGTTAGGATTTTTTTCCATCAATGTATTTCCACTTCTTGTGTACTTCTGTAGCTAATATAAGAACTACATGTAAGGGATCGTTGCTTTTCTGAGATACAATTTGAAAAACTACAAGGAAAATTACACGGTCGCCATTTCATCGCTAGACTTCACTCTGTATTATACAGTCAACTTTCTGCAGGAAAGTACAAGACAGTGTTACAGTATGCTTGGCAAAAGGAGGCTTACGACACTGACATACCAGTATCACCCTTTGAAAAAGAAATTAATGCGGTATACGGTATTCAAATGCAGAAGTGACGTTGGATATGAAAAAGTGGCTTTAGTCAGTTAAGCGTGTTGTGTGATCTTAGGCTTTCCCAGCGAATTAAGTGTTTGTACTGTGCTCTGGTGTCCAGCCAGGTGCAGTCGTTTTCAAGCCACGATATTTCGACAGCGTTCCTTGCCGTCATCTTCAGCTGATACTTGCAGACTGAGCGTCTCCGCTGAATCTCCTCCCCTTTATGATCCGATCGCTCCCCACCCCTTCCCCCGCGTCCTGCCGCAAGCGGCGCCGCGTGGAGAGGTGGTGGGGAGGGGCGGGCTGCTGCCTGCTGGATGCGAACTGTGGACCATCGGATGTCCTGTGGCATATAACTTCTCTATTCAGTTCTCTTCCTTCCTTCTTTCTAAATATTTAATTTCGTTTTGTTTATTAATATCTTACTTGATTTTGTATTAGTTATAAGTTTTTCTAATGCTGCACAAAAAAAAGATATTAAATGGATCTAAACAGAGCCCGCCTCCACGTGGCGGGACACGGGAAACGGTGTGAGTGGGGACGGGAGCCGGTGTGGTGTTAACTTTCAGTCACTCCGGACCCCGGACCCAGTCACAGCGGCTAAGTGGCAACATACGACCCACCATAAGAAATTAGACGGTGGGTCATAAAATATAAGCAACTAGTGAAAAAAAAAGTGAAAAGTGTCCTGTGGCCTTCGTCGGGCGCGGAAGTCGCTTTGGGTCGGCGCTGTGCTTTTAGTTGACTGAGTGCTGGGTCCCAGGCTTTGCTGAGGTTGAACCCGGCGTCTCTGTTGATCAGCTACACGTATTTCAATCGCCTCCTTCAGAACTCAGTCCCAAAAAGTTTTACGGCAGGCCAGGCCAGGGGAGGAGATTCAGCGGAGACGCTCAATCTGCAAGTATCAGCTGAAGATGACGGCAAGGAACGCTGTCGAAATATCGTGGTTTGAAAACGACTGCACCTGGCTGGAGACTCGAGAACAGTGCGAACAGTTAAGCATGTTTTTCTGCGCACTTTGCTTTGACGACTTCTTTGAAATTCCACACCTGTACTTCGAAGACTGAGTAACTCTGCGGTACTATCAGGTCTGTAGAAAAACGTTTATTGTCAAGAAAGCGTAATTGTTTTAAGCAGAGGTAAATATAACAAGTGTAAACATTGAAATATCTTTGCTTTGGTATTTACTTTCTTTGCTTTGCCTAAGTTCGCTTTGAATAGATGATTATTAAAATCCCGCCACCCTCCTCAATCCAAATTCCCATTTATGCCCCAGCCCACTTGGTATTCCCCCTAAATTGAACTGCATTGCTGAGGCTCTCTAACCGTATTGGAACAGAGACCTCAGCATCGAACGAAGTGGGGAATCCTGCCTGAAACATAATCAAATGAAACTTTATGGTTCTAGAGACCTTGTCAAGTCTCAAACATCCACGATGTATATGCGCAGACTGAAGTGGGGAACGAGAATTTGTACCAAGGCCAGGATTCGAACTGGGTCTCCTGCTCACTAGGCAATGCTCTGACCACTACGCCTCCCTGGCACTGTAGTTTTGCACAACTGCAAGAACCACCCTAGCACACTTCCCTCCTCAATCCAAATTACCATTCACTCCTCAGCCGGGGTGGGTCGTGCGGGGTAGCTGTGCGGACTAGGGCGCTGTGACACGGTGCGTGAGGCTCCCTCCGTCTGAGGTTCGAGTCCTCCCTCGGGTATGGGTGTGTGCGATGTCCTTAGCGTAAGGTAGTTACAGTGAGATTAAGTAGTGTGTAAGCTTAAGGACCGATGATCTCAGCAGTTTGGTCCCATAGGAACTTACTACAAATTTCGTTGGCGTCGGGCAGGGTTCCCTATTTCGTTCGATGCTGAGCTGCTATTCCAATAGAGATGGAGAGCTCAAAATGGTTCAAATGGCTCTGAGCACTATGGGACTTAACTTCATAGGTCATCAGTCCCATAGAACTTAGAACTACTTAAACCTAACTAACGTAAGGACATCACACACGTCCACGCCCGAGGCAGGATTCGAACCTGCGACCGTAGCGTCCGCGCGGTTGCAGACTAGCCACACCGGCCGGCAAATGGAGAGCCTCTGCAATACAGTTCGCGTTTTGGGGGAATAACAAGTGGGCTGAAGTGTGAATGCGAATTTCGCTCGAGTAGGGAGAGGTGTGCTAGGGTAGACCGTGCAGGTATGCAAAGCCATTGTGTCATGGTGGCGTAGTGGTCAGCACATCTGTCGAATGAGCAGGAGACTTGGGTTCGAATCCTGGCCTTGGTAAAAATTTTGAGTCGCCTCTTTCGTCTCCATATAAACAACATGGATTAGTAAAGAAGTGAGTGAAAATCTCATTCTGGAAACATGGATTAGTGATATTCTTGTGTATGAGTCGGAACTATGGGCCTCGTGGAAAAAGGGTGACCTAGCTGAGTCACACAATTTGACTCTTAGTCTGATCACGAGGTGTGGCCATTAATTGCACGCGTTGATCACGTAGGCTGACGTGAGGATCAATGAACTATACTTGACGGGATGTATCTGGAACATCTTAGGTGATTAGAAAGTTAGTAGACAGGAATACAATTAAATACTTAGCTTTAATTCAGTATCAGCGGTGAACGTCGATCTTGACTTTGTACAATAATACTTACAAGTGCAGTTATAGACTGAACTGCGAATACTTCTTTACAGTTCTGATTGCTTCACACATACAGATCAATTGTCAATGCATAAACTGCATGTGGCGCCTGGCAAGGTCGTAGCTACTTACTTAGCTGAAAGCTATGCTAACTAGCGTCTCTGCCCATGAGATCTCTCAGGTTATAACGAGTGAACCATTCCCATTAAAGTCGGCTGTAGAACTGGCCAGTGCGCTAGCTTGTCTCGTAAGACCAGCCGAGTGGCGGCGCTCGGTCTGCTCGCGTCGACAGTGGCGACTCCCGTGTCCGATGTGTACTGACGGACCCTGGCCGATTTGAAGCCTACAACCAAGCCAGTGTGGTGCCTTGCGGTAACACCACAGATACGTCTCTCGTATAACAGGTGTAATTAAGCATCTGAAAGGCACATACAAATAATTTTGTCATGACTTATTTATCGTGTATTTGGAGACTATTTTCGTGCATTTCTCAGCGTTCAGGATCATGCACTTCACTTGTGAGTGAAGGCAGCCGATCAAAATATCGGTCATGCTCGCCTATGCGAAGGCGGAAATATCATAGTGAAAATAGAGTCCTTCTCGCTCATCTCTGCACCCATGGACACAAAGAACATCCGAGCGACAGTTCCGAGCAATTTCCTGGCTTTTTGACCGGCTTCACGGAAGCGAGCGAGCACCGAATTATACAAGAAACGGCACTGTACCAGTGGGAGAACAAAAGCTGCAGAGTCCGAGTCAAAAGAGCTAACAACGGTTCCGGTCAAATAACACCGTCGGCAGGTAGCAATCTCCGACGGGACTGTTACCAAAGGCAGTTACTTCAATCGTTCTTGGAACGCGGGATAATTTCCGCCGCTGGGGGACCTCTCGGCGAACAGGCAAAAGACACGGAGAGGGCGAGCGGGTGCGGCCGGCGGTGGGCGGCGGACTTCAAAGGGAGCCGGCTATCAGTCAGGGGCGTGGGCAGCCTTCCCTCTAAATCGATTTATCGTCGGCACAGGAAAGGGAAATCAATTGGGGCGGGGGCCGGGTAGACGGGGCGGTTTTCCCTCCACTTGAGAACCAATATCCCGGCGACAGACGCGGCCGCTCATCTGCCTCGGGCAGACGGACGGCGCGTCGCGGCTGCCGGAGCGAGTCGCAGTAATTGTCTGCTCCTCCCGGCTGATCCATCCAGGGGGCGCGCGCCGCTTAATTAGCTATCAGCGGGGACCGGCGGCGCCGCGGGATTCACTGCTCTCTAGCAGAAGGTCACGAAGCTCGCTACCGTAGTCTGCGGCACAGCCGAGCGAATACAGGCGAACGTGTAACAGACAACGCGAATTCACTCTAGTGTAAACGCCGCTAGGTGCTCCTGGGAAAACGGCGTTCACTCGTGTTCGGTTCGCATTCTCTTGCGTTTGCCCGTTTTCCGCTGGTCTTTTAGTGAAGCAGGGGATACAACCCGTCGGCTTTGACCAATGACTTCATACATTAGTCATAGATAGTAATGTTTTCACATCGAAGCATAGATAATAAAACAGTTCTGTGTTCCGGATAAGCGCTATCATTGTACATTAAAATAATTATTCGTAGTGATATTGAGGTAATTTGGAGTATTAGTTTGTTATTGTAGAACAATTTTTAGTGTCTTATTTCCATTGTAGGAATGGATTTGTCTGTTTGTGGGTACGTAATTTTCATTACTGTCTGTCTAGGCGAGCTTCGGTTATTCCTCGATATTTCCGTGTGGTAGGTTCACTTTTCCATTTGCTTCTTTCACTGTATTTCGCTATTTTTACATATTTCACTGTTTTATTCCACCAATATGTATATTTTCGTGTTGTGAAGTACGTAATAGAAACTTCTCAGCTGTCGATCTTCTTTCGTTTCCCAGCGCTAGTATCAGTACGACATTTTCGAATGTGTACTTACTATATTACAGACGAAACCCCCGACACAACTAAAATTTGTATCCCGTCCTTCACTTCGCCTTTACACTGACGACACAACTAAAATTTTTATCCCGTCCTTCACTTCGCCTTTACACTGACACTATATATATGTCAAATGGCGAGCAAGATACAAATGTTGCGTATAGCTATATAGCTCAAGTAACGAATGGGATACTATTAGCGGCCAAGGCAACAAGAAAACAGTACCCCATAGTGAAGTACGAGATACAAATTGTACATGTGTCTTCTTCAATCTCTCTGTAGTTCAGTTGAGGTACAGTTTGCAAATGTAATGTACGTCTATTTCCACCTTTTCGTTACCAGTGTACATGTACAGAGGTCAACGGAAGTCTGGTACATACGAGGGCTATCCACAAAGTACATTACGTTTTGGAATTAAAAATAAATAAAGTATTGGAATTTTTTTTATTATATACAGATGAAAGCCACACTTCAACACTACTTTTCTACATAGTTGCCATTTAAATTAAGGCACTTATCGTAGTGATGGACGCGCTTGGAAATTCCTTCGTCGTAAAATTCGGCCGCCTGCGCCTTCAACCACGTGGTTACCTCTTCTTGAAGCTGTGCGTCGTCATCAAAACGCTGCATAGCCAATCACTTCTTCATTGCTGGGAATAAATGGAAGTCGCTCGATGCCAGGTCGGGACTGTACGGCGGCTGAGGAAACAACTCCCACTTAAAATATTCGAGAACTTCACGAGTGGCATTTGCCGTGTGGGCCCGGGCGTTGTCGTGAATCAGCAAGATCTTTGAGCCCAACTTTCCCCTGCGCTAGTTTTGTATTGCTCTTCTGAGGTTGTGCAGAGTTTGGCAATACCTTTTAGAGATTATTGTAGTGCCTCTTTCCAGGAAATCCACAAAAATCGTATTTCTACCGGGTTACTGATTAACCACGTGGTTGAAGGCGCAGGTGGCCGAATTTTACGACGAAGGAATTTCCAAGCTCGTCCATCGCTACGATAAGTGCCTTAATTTAAATGGCAACTATGTAGAAAAGTAGTATTTAAGTGTGGCTTTCATCTGTATATAATTAAAAAAAATTCCAACACTTTATTTATTTTTAATTCCAAAAAGTAATGTACTTTGTGGATAGCCCTCGTACATTACATACGTACGTCCTTCTGTCATCTGTAGTACTGATATGTACGTAAGAAAAGACTGTTAGTAATAGCGGAGACGAAATAAAAAATACATCTACAGTTTGTATCCCGTGCTCCAATTAGGGTTTACTGAAGCTGAGGATACATCGTTCAAGTGAAGAACAGGACAGTAATGCTAGTTGTAATGGGTCCGTAGGCCCTTACTATAAATTTGCACTCGGCACAGGTCGATAGGGTGAACAATCGATTGTGTCGTGTTGCAAGAGCGAGTGTGAGTTGAGTCAGTGCCATGTTGCGGGTAGAGGTGTGCGGAACTCAGTTGTTGTAATGCAAGGCTTTAACGACAAAGGGAGTTACCATCGCCGTGGTTTAACCCCTTTATACTAGAATAATATTGAGAAGGTGAAGAAGTATTATTACGAAAGTGATTAGTGACATTCTAGTGCCGATATTTTAGTTTCGCGTCTACCGCGCCGGCATCACTTTGGATTGCAGTGTTGGATTGCAGTGATGGATTAGCGTGTGACGATAATGGAAAATGAAGAGGCCTGTGCTGAGATTAGCCATATTTAGATATGTATGACGAAGGCAGTGGCTGTCTCCTCCTTTTTGTGTTTTTGAGACGAATAAAGGCTGTAATTTGTGAAACTGTGTTGGTGTTTTTCTTGTTACCAGACATTTCGTTATTACAGCATTTGAGAAGGACGAACTGGAAAGTAACAACTTCCGTAGCAGTCAATTTCGATTGCCAGCCCCATTAGGTACACAGTCACATTAATAATAATTATTGGGCTGCTATTCGATCAGATCAGGCCGGGATAAATAAACGGAGGTGTTACACCTTGGCTTACCGTGAAAGGACAAGTGCAATTTTCGAACAAATAGTAAGAACAATAGGTAATTTTATCTTGCTTAACGCAAGAAAATATTTTTCCAATTTCGGATGAAGACAGAGTATAAACTTTAAAATCGCGACAAGAAACATTGCATTTTGAACAATACGAAGTAATAGCATCTTACGATTGTGAATAAACTGTTTTTTCCTTGCCATATTAGATAAGAGTAATAGTGTCGATAAACTGTGTTATAATGTGCAAACGCGTAAATCCGCGCGAAAAATTGTGAAAAGTGAACACCAAAGAAAGACACGTGTGAACATTACCACAGCAAAACGAGCTAAGAATTCGTCACGGAAGCTTTTAAAGAAGTGTTTAGTAGTAATATTATGACCGAAATTGCTTTTTGAGTAGTGAAAATCGAGCAACTTCGTGTGGACCCATAAACTGTTATGCAGGCGACAATATATGTGGCGACGCAATTGTTGAGTGACGTCACGCAGACCCATGTAGCTGTTGCACCAAAGAGCTTCGATCCGCGAGGTGATTCCACACATCATCCCAACTACCTGTGCAAGGAGTAGGTCAGGCGCAGACGCACTACACTGACACCGAGCGCCAACCCGGCATCTAGCACCTGAACTACAAACTATCCCCGCCTGCAGCGCCACGGAGCGGCTGACTGAGAACTACGATGACTCGCCATAGATCTTCAGTGCGACTTCACGCGGCTCCGGCGGCATTACAGCGCCACACCCACTTAAAATGTCAAAAACATCGCAACTTGTGGTAACGTCAATTGGTGAGTGAAGACAACTGGTTAGCATAACATTAAATTGCAGTGTACTGTCTTCACGATAAATAAACAGTTTTAAACTGAGTTTTACCTTAGGACAAGTGCCCAATTACAGTAATTTCCGAAAGGTTTGCGAAACATACTCTGAAATACAGCATACTTATTGATGCGTGCTGTGCTGTCTAAATGGTGGTTATACAGATATGCTCATTGTTTTTGGGGATTTTACATTTATAGATTTAATGAATGGTGTGATTTATCTTATTTAAAACATTTTACATAAACTCTGTATGTGAAAATTGATATTTGAAATTATTAGGTTTTGAGAGTCGTTATGTTCAGTATTCATACGTATTGTATCAATTTTGGGATTAACTGAAGATACTGCAGTTACTGTTTGATTAGTTTTCGCGGTAATTAGGAGTGTTTTGGGTTACTGGAGGTTATTTTATATTACTTGGCTGTGCATTAAAAATAAACCAAACATGTCTACTGAAGATAAGCAGGTTTGTGAGGCAGTAGTTGAAAGGAAAGGGATAGGACAGGAAGACAGAGATGATTCAGGAATCAGTGATTGTGGATTGTCATTAGAAAGCCCATTAGCACATTCAGCTAGTTACCCCGAGACACCAGGACAAACGATGAGAAATAAGTCAGTTTCAGAGGGTGCAGATACGCGGTCGATGTTGGCTGCCTTGCTAAAAGAAACTAGAGAAAGGGAAGAAATAATCCGCAAATCATTAGAGAAAGGTTTACAAGAAACTAGAGAATCATTAAAGAAAGATTTACAAGAAACTAGAGAATCATTAAAGGAAGATTTACAAGAAACTAGAGAAAGGGAAGAAATATTCCGCAAATCAGTAGAGGAAGGTTTACAAGAAGCTGGAGAAAGGGAAGAAATATTCCGCAAATCATTAAAGGAAGATTTACAAGAAACCAAAGAAAGCTTAGAAAAGTCATTTAAGGAAACTATAGCACAAGAGATCAAAACATCGCAAATGAAGATAGAATATAATCTGAAGAAGGAAATGCAGGAGTTACAAGAACGATTGAAGATGGACATCAACGAGAGAGAGAGTAAGCTACAGAAGAGTAAAGGATCAACGAAGTGGAAACAAATTGCAATCATCGAATCGCCGATGTGACGCAGATGCAGAAACAATGCAATGATGCGGTTAAGGGGATAGGAGATACGCAAAACCAACTAGCTGTCAATCTGAGAAATGCTATAGCCGTTCAACGAGAAGAGGATAACAAGAGGGTTGCAATGGAGGTCAGGCAATTACAACAGGAAGTGCAAAAATTGGAGAACAAGACAGAAGTAATTGATAAACGAATTAGCAGTGCCACTTTAACAGTTGGGGAAGGTAGAGTTGTTACCTTGATGAGCGGTGATAATCGGAACGTCCAAAGTAATACAAGGCAGAAATTTAAACCGAAAGGAGGGTTGCACCCAATGATATTTATGAAATGGTTAAAAGGAGTTTTCTCAGCACATTTCAAAGACGCAGACAAGATTCAATTTGCAATAGATAGGATGGAAGGTGAGGCTTTCACTTGGGGAGTCAGGAAGAAGGAAGGGACTACTAGTTATGATCAGTTTGAAGGGGAATTCTTGAAGAAATACTGGTCCAAAAGTCATCAGTGTGCAGCAATTGAGGACCTACTACACCACAAGGCACTTAATACATGGAGAGGAACGTTGAGAGAGTTTGCCGAACATTTGTGGGAATTGAACGAGGCCTTGGTACAATCCCTGAGTGATGACATAATGATATCAGCGATAAAAAGAAGATTGAGCCGGAGAATGCAAGAAACTGTATCCGGGAGCCTAATTAAAGATAGGGAGGCCTTGATGGAGATACTGGAACAGTTGGAATCTGTTCGATCACAGAAACACAATCAAGCTAATGATCAAAACCGAGAGGGAAATAGTGACCAAAGGTATCATTTTAATAATTCGTCTAATTATAGAGGAAGAGGTGGTGGCCATAGGTATAGGAACCATGGTGGTGAACAGCAATGGAGAAATGATTGGAGAAGGAGTGAAGAACCAACAGATCATGAGAGAGGAAGGGATAGGCGAATGAATGACACAGTGCATATAGAAGAGGCGGAGAGACCGGAAAACTGAATGACACTTCAGATGAGATCCGGTCAGGAGTGAGAGCTATAATGTAACCTCCCCATGAGAAAATTGAAGAATGATGATTGATCATTAAACCCACAATAAAATTAATTAAATAATGAAGCATGAACTGAATGTAACATCTGAACAGAATAATTAAACCTGACAAATCTTATAAGGGCAGCAACGCTGACCTTCGACCCTGTGAAATAATTAAACCTGATAAATTCTTACTTCAGTAAAACTGCATCTATATGTGCTCTTATTTTTCGGCGCAGCTCCGTGCAATGCTGGCCCATATTTAATTTTGATTCTTGGAGGGAATGCATAGGAAATATTATTTAACTTGAAATGAATCTTTTTCTTTAAAAAGTGGAAAAATTCTTTAAATTGAAATGATTACATTTCTTTAAAAGATTTATTTTATAAAAAATTATTATTGGGGCATTTCTTGAACAGATTAATTACAATTAACACACGTTATTAGCTGAGCACAATGCTGCTTCATTACCTTCTACCATAATACACATCGTCCACCACAATCCTGACCAGATTCGGAAGAACAGCACGCCGTCGACGCATGCCGACTCCCGCAGACTAGCACCGACTACTACACCAGACTGCTACTACTATCCAACTGTCTACTCTCTCTGCCCACTCGTCACACACTACTGCTGACAGACTACTACTGCAGACAGAGTGCAACTCGCAACTCGCGCGGTCAAGCGCAGACTAGCAACGATAAATAACTCTCTGGTCACAGATTCTGTCATGCCTCGCCATCGCTGGTAATGAATACATACGTGTTTCATAACCCTCCACAGGGGGGGCAAAAATTTGGCAGTGATGGTGAGTCATTTGGACTTGCCATGAGCAACAAATCTTTTCTTAACTAACTAACTTTACAATCACAGAATCTACAGCTATATAGGTGTAGAACATGAAGTAAATATAGTGCACATGCACTGAGTACAGACCATATCAGGTAATGACAAAATATATATACAATGAGTACAGAACATATCAGCAAATCACAAAAAATGTATATGCAATGAGTAGAAATCATGTTAACAAAATGACAAAAGTGCACATGCAAAGTAGTTCAGAACATATTTGCAATTCACAAAAATATATGTAGGCCATAAATACAAATCATGATTTGTTTAACTATGTCACAAGAATTAGGATAGGAAAGGGAAGGATTGCGTCATGGTTGTAGCACTTTAGGTTGCACGCAGCTGCACTGAAAGTCCATATCTTTCTACAGAAGCATAACACCAAGTGAGGCAACCTAAAGTTCTTTTCCCAGAAGTATTAATCAGCGTAGCCAAGACACTGAAATGCCGTAGTAATATTCCATGTTATCCTTTTGGTAGTACATTAGGTACACCAAACAGTGGGACCATAATAGCATCTTCATCGCTCATGGTGGTGGACAGCATGTCGTGTCAACACCACGTTCTTGTCTGTTACAGCAACTTAGAATTTAGTGCAAAAACCAAATATAGTGCTCCATGATCATGAGCATATACAGGACAAACGGATATTGCAGTAATTCCAGGTAATTAGGTTCAAATGGTTCAAATGGCTCTGAGCACTATGGGACTCAACTGCTGAGGTCATTAGTCCCCTAGAACTTAGAACTAGTTAAACCTAACTAACCTAAGGACATCACAAATATCCATGCCCGAGGCAGGATTCGAACCTGCGACCGTAGCGGTGTTGCGGTTCCAGACTGCAGCGCCTTTAACTGCATGGCCAGGTAATTAGGTTAGAAGGTGAAGGACATTACGTCACATACTAGTCTCCATTGAGAATTACACTAGTAATGGGTGGCACTCATTGTCCAGTCATTGAACATTTCTGTACCATGTACATAGTATTACAGAATAATGTTCATGAGTAACTTTACAAAGTACATTGGCACTCACTGCCTAATTACAAACCATCAGAAGTCATTTACAGAGAACATTGGCACTCATTGCCTAATTACCATCAGAAGTCAATTACAGAGATCATTGGCACTCATTGCCTAATTACAAACCATCAGAAGTCAATTACAGAGAACATTGACACTCACTGCCTAATTACAAACCATCAGAAGTCATTTACAGAGAACATTGGCACTCATTGACTAATTACAAACCATCAGAAGTCATTTGCAGAGAACATTGGCACTCATTGTCTAATTACAAACCATCAGAAGTCATTTACAGAGAACATTGGCACTCATTGCCTGAGTACAAACCATCAGAAGTCATTTACAGAGAACATTGGCACTCATTGTCTAATTACAAGCCATCAGAAGTCATTTACAGAGAACATTGGCACTCATTGTCTAATTACAAACCATGTAACCTCCCCACCGCAATTTTTATATAAGAAAATAAATATAGCAATACTTAATAGAAATGGGGGCCAAGTGTAACCTCCCTACAAAAATTTTAAAAGAAAAGGACGATACTAATTAGAAATGCTGATGGACATGGCTCTATGCGTAACCTGCCCACAATGAAATGTACTGACAATGGCAACAAAAATGTGAAATACGCAATCTGACTCAAATATAAATCCTTCAAAATTAAAGTCCATTCAGTGACAAGAAAATTCAATTAAACCGAAACATCGGTCTTTGGCCCTGTGAAAAACAATCAGAATTAAAGTCTTACCTCAGAATAAATGGATGTCACATATCTGCTCTTGTTGTTGCGCACCGCTTGGAGGAACTGCATTGCAAATAATAATATTCTCTTTTTTTGTGATTTTAGTGGAATTTTTCTTCAAAAGAAGTGGAATGAAATGGGAAGTGCAACGAAATCTTGAGTTCAATAAAAAATTAAATTTTTGAGAAAATACTTTTGAAATAAAAAATTATTATTGGGAGACTTGTTGGAGAATAATTACAATAAATAAAATTTTTCATTATCTAATGATTATATTAATTAACAGTATACCTTATTCCTCATCTTGACCATTGTTGCCGACCGCCTACATCACACAACCGCACTGGGCTGCTACTACTGACCGACCGCTCTGCATGACGACTACAGACTGAGTACTGCTCTCAACTAGACAGAGCTACAGACTCGCAACGACTGAACTGACAGACTCGCAACGACAGACTGACTGCTACTCTGCATAGCGACAACTAACCCGCAAAGACTACTACTGACTGAGAACCGCTCGCAACACTCGCGCGGTCAAGCGCATACTCTCTGGTCACAGATGCTACAATGCCTCGCCATCGCTGCTGCGTTACATACGTGTTTCATAACCCTCCACTCAGGGGGCAAAAATTTGGCAGCGATGGTGAGTCATTTGGACTTGCCAAGCGCGGCAAAATTTTTCTTTAATTAACAAAATCCTACAACTTACAGAATATTTAAATGTTGTGCACACGCACTAAGTACAAAATATATCAGACAAGGACAAAATGTGAATACTAAACATAGTAGCAAATCAGAAAAAAGTATATACAAACTTTTTGACAGATAAAGTGCACAGGCACTGAAAAAATTCTTTAGCATATGCAGAACAAATAAACAGACTGGCAAGAATAATTAGATGTAGTACATAAAGTAAATGTTGTGCACACGCACTAAGTACAAAATATATCAGACAAAGACAAAATGTGAGTACAAAACATAGTAGCAAATCAGAAAAGTATATACAAATTATTTGACAGATAACAAAGTGCACAGGCACTGAAAAAATTCTTTAGCATATTCAGAACAAATAAACAGACTGGCAAAAAATATTATGTTGACAAGTGTACATGCACTGAAAAATGTCTTTAGCATTTTCACAACAAATAAACATAATGGCAAAAAAAAAAAAATTCATGTCCAAAGTGCACATGCACTGAAAAATGTCTTTAGTATTTTCACAACAAATAAACATAATGGCAAACATCATGTCGACCAGTGACATAAGTGTACTCACACTGGAGTTTAGCGAATCGAAAAATGTATAACCTATGAACATAAATGATGTTACCAAAAAAAATTTTTTCTTTATGTGACAAAAATCAGGATAGGAAAGGGAAGGATTGCATCATGGTTGTAGCACTTTAGATTGCACACAGCTGCTCTGAAAGTCCATATCTTTCCACAGTAGTACAACACCAAGTGACACAACTTGAAGTTCTTTTCCCATCAGAATTTATCAGTGTAGCCAAGACACTGAACTGTCGTAGTAATGTTCCATGTTTTCATTTTGGCAGTACATTAGGTACACCAAACAGTGGGACCATAATAATGTCTTCATCGCTCATGGTGGTGGACAGCATGTCGTGTCAACACCACACTCTTACAAGGCACACCAACGTAGAATTAGTGCAAAACCAAATATAGTGCTCCATGATCACTGGGATAAACAGGACAAATGGACATTGCAGTAATTCAGGGTAGTCAGCTTATGAGGTGAAGGACATCAAGTCACATAATATTGACAATTACAGTCTTCATTGATAGTTCGTGGCATTCATAGCCCAGTTATTGAACATTTCTGTACCAAGTATGTAGTATTACAGAAAAATGTTCATTAATTGTTGTACATAGAATCAGTAGCCTTCTTTTCCTGGTTACAAAGCATTATGAAATAATCGCATTCTTTTCAGTTACGGAGTATAATTAAGAATCATTAACCTTTTCCTAATTACAGTTAATTAATCATTTGTCATTAATTAATCATTTGTCTAATTACAGTTAATTAATCATTTGTATAATTACAGTTAATTAATCATTTGTCGTTAATTAATCATTTGTCTAATTACAGTTAATTAATTAATCATTTGTCATTTCAATATACTAAGAATTATTAGCCTTAATTAATTACAAAGCATTATTAAACAGTACCATTTATTTCCAATTACAAAGTATGAACATTGAAAACAAGAGTTAATTAATGGCATAATTAATAACAATTTCGTTGATTGACATTAATTATTGGCACTCAGTGGCCATCAAGTATTGAATAGAATAAAACATAGTTCATCATTCAGTATTATTCAGATCATTACAAAGTCATTATTAAAAATCAGTTAATTACAGTCAAATCATTAGTAATCACAGGCATTACAATAAACAGTGGCAGTTATTAGCTAGTGACAAAGCATTATTTTGAATATAGTCTCATTAAGAGGTCATTACTCGAGTGACATGCTATTCAGAGTTGATCAGTATTATTCAGAATTATCATAAACTAGTGACATTATGTGGGACTGGTAATACATTTTTTTTGGTAGCAATGCATTGCGTTGGGATCGATAATTAATTGCTGAGGCATAATACTTTTTGCTTTTGACCTATTGCTGCAAATGAGGATAGGTAACGTCATTCGTCATGAGTCAGCTGTAGCAAGATTATGTAACAAGGCAGTACATGTGATCACATTTATAAATGATAAACACAAATGGGTAAAAAATATAAAAATGCAAGTACTAGAACAGGTATAATAAGTAACAGGTTTAGTAAGTGTCATACAAAAACGGATTATTGACCTGAAAGAAGAAACGCACACTATGCTGAAAAGTAGTGAACTTCGAATTAACAAGTAGTGAAATGTGTATAAAATGTGTTCCATAGCTGTCCTTTCCAAAACTTTCCGTCATCCTACTATGCAATGTAACACCTGCTGTCAAAGCAAACCGCAACAAATACTTAAATAACTACGTGGCATAAAGAAAAAAACTTCATTATCCATATCATCATAACTTCACCATTATCATCACCTGTAAAGAAAAACTTCATTATTCATAATACCATTTCCTTCATCATTATTCATCAGTATTCACTATCATCTGCAAAAAATCACTTCATTACTCATTACCTAACTATTCCTTATCTCTAGCATATTTCATCACTAAAAATAAGATGTGTAGTTCTCTCTGACAGCCTGCATCAATCACCTTGTATTCTGAAAGAAAAAATTAGTTAAGACTGCTATTCTGTGATGAGTATAGTATAGTCTTGTTAATGCTTGTTAATCCTGATCCCTTTACTCTTCCTCATAAAGTTATTGCATCTCCTTTCGTTTATTCCGTAGGTGAAATTCCCATTTATGTTAAATTTATTTTTTAGAATCATCATTCCTTTCTGAAATTGATGAACAAAGATTAATGTCTTGCATTTAAATCCTATACCCACTAAATAATGACTGGTTTATGGTGACACAATTAACCATACAGCATAACATGACAGAAAACGTAATATGTCCAAGACATTGACAGTGTTCGGATGCGAAAAAATGTACACAGAATAATACAATGCAGTAGCAAAAAAAAATGTGAAACAGTCACGATGTTGAGATGTCATAAGGCAAAAAAAAAAAAAATGTCCAAGTCGACTGGTGTGTGTTATATCTTAACTATTTCATAGTGCATACAAACAAAACTGGAGTACAGTCATATACACAAAAAAATGGAAAATGTGCACGGTCTGATGTGTAACGACAAGAAAAGCGACCTGCTAACCTTACCTTGCCGGGCACTTGCCAAGAAAAAAATACGATAATCATCAATAAGTAGTCACATAAATATAATTGCAGAAATAGTCGTAAATGTGTAAATTCATCTGGAAAAATATGCACGGTCTGATGTGTGACGACAAGAAAAGCGACCTGCTAACCTTACCTTGCCGGGCACTTGCCAAGAAAAAAAAATACGATAATCATCAATAATTAGTCAAGGGAATTAATTGCATTAGTAAATGGCATCATAGTGTGTTGAATCATACAGTGGTTTCACTCAATAAACGGTTTAATGTTTGAGATATGGTGATTGCCTTTCGATTTTCTGGTTCTCAAAGTTTCGACGTGTACAACATTGGGGTGAGGGATACTGCGAATCCGATACGGACCTGCGTATAGAAGTTCAAATTTACTGCACTTACGTTTTAATTTGCTGGATAAATAGTGTGTACGTACTAATATCTTCTGTCCAACGTGAAAGTCGCGGCGTGTACAAACCTGTTTTTGCTGTCTTCTCCGGCGCTCTGCGGCACGTTTGATGTTGTTCAGCGCAATGTCAATTATTTCGTGGTGTCGTAGGCGACGATTTTTGGGGAATTCTATTAATTCTTTAATTTTGTTCGGTGGTTCAACGTTTTTCAGTATAACAGTCGGAGATAGCATAGTGGATTCATTTGGAATGGAATTAATTACATCTTGGAATGAGAGTATGTGTGTATCCCAATCAATATGTCTTTTGTGGCAGTATATTCTGCACAGCTTACCAATTTCCTTCATTAATCTTTCACAAGGGTTCGAAGAAGCGTGGTACTTGGATATATAGATCGGAGAAATGTTTCTAGCTCGTAACATGCGTGTCCATACACTACTACGAAATTGAGATCCATTATCAGAAATTACTTTCATTACATGCCCTACATGAAATAGAAAATGTTTTACAAATGCTTTCGAAACAGTTTTAGCAGTAGCTTTGCGTAACGGAGTGAAAGTAACAAATGTTGAAGTGAGTTCAACAGCGACAAAGATGTAGCAAAAACATGGTAGTGAGGTCGGACATGTTCTTTTGTGTTCCGATTCTACTTTGTTACTATCCGTAATAGTTTGCACGTGTCAAATTTAATCATTTGCTGAAAAACATTTGTTTGTGTTTTGTGAGTGTCGTAAATTGGTAGTGACAGCAGAAGACAACACAGCTGACGGACAGAAGCATTAGCTCGTGCAGCTGACCAAAGCATGTGAAAGAAAAAAAAGGAATACTATGTCTCGTAATGACGACGAAATGAAATTTTCAAATGCAACTTGTTGAATGTACATGACGCTGAAATTTGCTTTGCAGAAGTTGGTTGCGATGTCTTGCTGATTGTTGCCGAGAGAACGCGATAGTGCGTCTGCTATAACATTTTGTGTACCGGGAATGTGAACTATTGTAAAATTAAATTCCTGTAAATATAGTTTCCATCTGCTTAACCTGTCGTGAGTGAATTTAGCTGAAAGTAAAAATTGTATCGCTCTATGGTCTGTGTAGACGGTGGTATGTCTGCCGTAAAGAAAGTGCCTAAATCTCGTGAAAGCCCATACAACACATAATGTTTCAAGTTCTGTGACGGAATAATTTCGTTCAGCAGGTGACAAAATGCGACTTGCAAATGCGATGTTTTTAATTACTATTGAACCATCTTCTTCTATTTCCTGGAAAATGTGTATGCCTAAAGCGGTGTTGGAACTGTCGGTGGCAATGGAAAAATTTCTAGTAAGATCTGGGTGCGATAATAGTGGTGCATTCAACAAAGCATGTTTCAAATAACATTCTCGTGAACAAAATTCTGCGTGTCAAAAGTAATGTTTGCGTTTCTGTAATATGCAATCTGTGCTGTATCTGGTTAAAATCTATCGTACGTGTTATTATTTACGGGAGAATGTTGTGGCATATCCACTATATGAACTGTTCTTTTATTTCTTACTGACGTATTACGCTATCGATGACACCTATTGTCTGGATCATTCATGATAATGTGTTGTTGCTAATGTTCTTGCTGCTGAAAAGATCGACTGTTATTAAATGTACGCTGAAAATTGTGCTCATCATTTTTACGTCTGTCATGATAGTAATTTCTATACGGCGCATTGCGATACGAGTTGAAATGGTGTGTTGTCTGTATGTAGTTATTTCTTTGCTGCCGTGCGTTACTATTTGTTGTAGCTGGGACTATACGTGCACGCGGCGAAACATTAAAGTTTGGTTGACCTTGTAGTCTGCATTGTTGGTTAGGTATGCTAAGCGGCTGACTTTCATGCTATTGTGGTGAAAAACATCTATTGTTACAAAAATATGGTTCCGACTGCTCAAAATTTTATACATACTGATGATTACGATTTTATCTGTAATTAAAATTACGGCGGTACTGGAGTGCCTACTGAAAATTGTCACATTCGGTAAAAGATTTGTCGTATCCGGTTTTCATTACATACGTTTCTTAATACTAGGTAGAGCAATAGTTAAAGAGCAGTTTGGATAGATATAAAGGATAGTAGAAGAAAAGGCAGCAGTGCAGAAAACTAAAGATGAAACAGCACTACTACAGCTCGGGGCCCTATGCTCGCTACGGCACATATTCATTAAAGCGTAATGAATCCCCTGAGGTCTTTTACGCACTGCAAATAAATTTTAGCTTTTGCGTTGCAGGCAATGGCGGTAAAATTCCAAAAGTAAATTGTTGTAAGTACGTTAATTCAAGTTTCCTCATTACACGCAATGCTGATGAAAATGCAATAGCAAATTGTCGCATCAGGTTCAAAGCTAGCTTCTGCATTACAGGCAATAGCGGTGAAAGTACAAAAACAAATTGTCGTATACAGCTCAAAGCGTGTACCTGTGTTCTGTCGTTATTAAATTCTTTACATTTTCTTACAAATACAAATTGCTTATTATCAACGCTCTCGTCACTGAACTTGAGAACACGTTCGGGTTTGTGTGTGAATCTGTTCGTCTGTGTCATTTCGGATTTCAAGTTGCGTAGCTTTTCATATTTTAAATCGCGTGGCTTTTCGGATTTTAAGTCGCGTAGTTGCTGTAAATTGTTCACATTATACACGCTGCGTAAGTCTGACACATGTTCATAAAGTGGCGTCTGTTGTGGCATGTTATTAACTGAAATGTTTTTCATCTCTGTTACTTCTTGTTGTAAATTTGATAACTTCCTACGTAACGTGTTGTTAGACGAATCGTTTTCATTAATTGTCAGCTGTAAATTTTGAAATTCAGGTGTTTGGATAAAAGAAACCGGTGCAGTATCGTCTGATTTATTGTCATTAGTATTTTCGATAACATCAATACGACTGGCCAATTCATCACATTTTTCAGTCAATATCTTAACCTGATCATCGGTTTTAGAATCAGACGCATTAATCTGTTTTTGCAACTTGCGCGTAGTTTCGCTCAGTTTTTTAACATCAGCTTTGATGACATCGCAATCCTGTGTTAGATCTAGTTGTTCGAATCTATCTGTCACTGTTTGAATATTTACTGTGTGTGTATCTGTTTTTGCTTTAAGATCAGAAATTTCATCCTGTAATTCCGCGTTCAATTGTTCTATGGTATTAATTTTGTCGGACACTGTAGTAATATTATTGTCTACATACGTCTTCGCTTTCGCGAATATTTTACGTTTGTCCTCTTGTCTCTGTGCAGTGATTGTTTCCATGACTTGTCGTTTTACTTTGTTTTGATCTTGAATAAATCTGCGGAAACGCGTATCACTGTTCTGTATGTGCTGACTAAAGCGCTCGTTAATCTGAGTGTTCTGCTGTTCGAATTTCGCGTCTATCTTTGCGTCCATAGTGCGCGAAAGTTCTACCGTCATTGCTCTAAACTCGTCCCGTAATTGTGTAGCTTTTTCAGAGCACTGTTTGGCGACTCCGCTAATTTCGTCTCTGAGTGTATTTGTCGCGGCTGTTTGCATTTCCCTTAATTCTTGCGCAACAGACTTTATTTCTTCGCTATTTTTTTGTGAACAAGCCTCAATTTCCACGCGCAACTGTTCCTTAGTGTCATGGCACTGCGCGGCAACGGCTGTAATTTGTTCACTAAGTTGTTTGAAATTTTCGTCATTATTGTCAAGTTTTTCATTTAAGTGTTTGTTATCTTCCCTAAGTTGTTTGACCTGTTCATTGAGTTGCTTGAGGTTTTCATTCTGTTGTTTGTTATCTTCCCTAAGTTGTCTGAAATTTTCATCATTTTTATTAAATTTTTTGTCCTGTTCACTAAATTGTTGTTTGATATCTTCACTCTGTTGTTGTAGCAATCTTACCATGATTTGTTCAAAGCCAAAGTTAGCGTTTATACTCTCTGTGCTGTTTAGTGGTGGATCTGGAACTTTCACGCTTACTGTAACCATTTGGTTATTCTGAGCAGTCGGATGTACACTGTCAGACATTATTTCGGAATTAGATAAATCCGTCGTACTTTCAGTATCCTGTTCATTTTCATTAGACAAATTTGTCTGTACATTACTTTGATTTTCTAAATCGGGTGTGTTAAGCTCGGCAGCGCTCATTACTATAGACCGCTCCGCGTCATCAATTGTCGTCAAGTTAACAGACGAGACAATTGAGTTCGTTTGTTCATCATTAAGGTGAAAGTCATCATTAGTGGTTGGAATGCACTGATTGTTAGTGAACGCAGGATTGTCATCATTACACTGCGTGTCATATGTCCTATCGGCAAAGTTGTTTGGGTCGGTAATTTCATTCATAATACCTCGCGATACACTATTCACAGTCTTTCGCGGCATTTTACAATAGTCACAATTTTTCACAAAATAAATATGCACAATGCAAAAGCAACACACAAATACAACAAAGCAGCAAATTGCCGTTGACCTGTAGAAAGAAAGTCACAATATTATTAAAAGCGTTGCGCCAAATCCTAATTATCTAAGCAAATAAGAGCAGATATCTGACTGTCGCTCAAAAGACTCTCAACGAAATACGATCCTGGACTGGGTGTCGCCAAGTGTAACCTCCCCACCGCAATTTTTATATAAGAAAATAAATATAGCAATACTTAATAGAAATGGGGGCCAAGTGTAACCTCCCTACAAAAATTTTAAAAGAAAAGGACGATACTAATTAGAAATGCTGATGGACATGGCTCTATGCGTAACCTGCCCACAATGAAATGTACTGACAATGGCAACAAAAATGTGAAATACGCAATCTGACTCAAATATAAATCCTTCAAAATTAAAGTCCATTCAGTGACAAGAAAATTCAATTAAACCGAAACATCGGTCTTTGGCCCTGTGAAAAACAATCAGAATTAAAGTCTTACCTCAGAATAAATGGATGTCACATATCTGCTCTTGTTGTTGCGCACCGCTTGGAGGAACTGCATTGCAAATAATAATATTCTCTTTTTTTGTGATTTTAGTGGAATTTTTCTTCAAAAGAAGTGGAATGAAATGGGAAGTGCAACGAAATCTTGAGTTCAATAAAAAATTAAATTTTTGAGAAAATACTTTTGAAATAAAAAATTATTATTGGGAGACTTGTTGGAGAATAATTACAATAAATAAAATTTTTCATTATCTAATGATTATATTAATTAACAGTATACCTTATTCCTCATCTTGACCATTGTTGCCGACCGCCTACATCACACAACCGCACTGGGCTGCTACTACTGACCGACCGCTCTGCATGACGACTACAGACTGAGTACTGCTCTCAACTAGACAGAGCTACAGACTCGCAACGACTGAACTGACAGACTCGCAACGACAGACTGACTGCTACTCTGCATAGCGACAACTAACCCGCAAAGACTACTACTGACTGAGAACCGCTCGCAACACTCGCGCGGTCAAGCGCATACTCTCTGGTCACAGATGCTACAATGCCTCGCCATCGCTGCTGCGTTACATACGTGTTTCAACCATCAGAAGTTATTTGCAGAGAACATTGGCACTCATTGTCTAATTACAAACCATCAGAAGTCATTTACAGAGAACATTGGCACTCATTGCCTAAGTACAAACCATCAGAAGTCATTTACAGAGAACATTGGCATTCATTGACTAATTACAAACCTTCAGAAATCATCATAGTATTACAGAATAATGCACATAATTAATCTAATTAAAGTAATCATTGTCCTCATAGTTCATCTTATTATATTAATCAGTGGTATTCATTTACCAGTTACAAAGAATTTTTTTGTGCTAGCAATGCATTGCGTTGGGATCGATAATTAATAACAATATTTGCTTTTGAGTTATTGCTGCAAATGGAGATGTGTAACGACATTCGTCATGAGTCAGCTGTATCAAGATTATGAAACAGGTAGAGTATATGTAATCACACTCATAAATGACATGGGTTTAATGAACAACTGCTTATAGTACATTAATTTCATGAATAATTTCTCCTGCAAAATATACAAAAATGGATTATTAGACTGAAAGAAGAAACGCATTTTATGCTGAAAAGTAGTGAACTTCGAATTAACAGGTAGTGAAATGTGTATAAAAAAATATGTGTTCCCTAGCTGTCCTTTCCAACACCTTCAGTCATCCTACAATGCAATATAACACATACTGTCAAAACGAACTGCAACAAATACTTAAATAACTACATAGCATAAATAAATAAACTTCAACGTCATCCTCATCTGTAAAGAAAAAACTTCATTATCCATCACTTCATTATCCATATTATCATAACTCCATTATTATCATCACCTGTAAAGAAAACTTCATTACTCATAGTAGCATATTCTTCATCATTATTCATCATCATTCATTAACATCTGCAAAAAAGTCACTTCATTATTCATTATACAATAATTCCTTATTTCTATCATATTTCATCTCTAAAACTAAGATGTAAAGTTCTGTCTGACAGCCTGCATCAATCGCTTCGTATTCTGAAAGAAAAAATTAGTTAAGACTGCTATTCTACGATGTGTATAGTATATTCTTGTTAATGCTTGTTAATCCTGATCCATTTGCTCTTCCTCATAAGGTTTTTGCATCTTCTTTCGTTTATTCCGTAGGTGAAATTCCATTTCTGTTTAATTTATTTCCTTTACACGTTATATCTTTCTGAAAATGATGAACAAAGATTAATGTCTTGCATTTAATTCATATACCCATTAGATAAAAACTGGTTTATAGTGATATAATTAAGCATACAGCATAGCATGACAGAAAACGTAATATGTCAAAAACATCGACAGTGTTCAGAAGCAA